>NC_090440.1:1716673630-1716983511 GCF_031143425.1 Pleurodeles waltl
CCTGTGCTTTAAGGTGATGTGTCCTGGAGATAAAGAGCTTGGCAGCTGAGACTGGTTATGTACACAACAGGTGGCATTACACCACATATCACTAAGTTTAATGGCTGAGGTGGAGGTGCTCTTGAAGATGATAAACGCAGAGGCACACTTGATTTGGGTGAGTAAGCCATTCTAGATCTTCGTCCATTTCCAGAGAAGGAATAGTTTAATCTCGTTTTTTTAAATTAGGGACCTCAAAACATAAGAGGGATTAACTTCTTCTATCTCGACTATGCCTAGAGTGTGACTTTGTGTGAGAGGTAATTCGGATGTAAGTGTGAAGTAATACTGGCAATGGTTTTCGTTTAGTTAACGCATTAACATACCTTTGTGGTATGGGACTACCAACCATTATTCCCTTGTGCAATCATATGTGCTCTGGCATACTAACTTGTGTATTGTTTTAGAACTAAAAAGTCGTGCAACTCCTTGTATTGCACCAGATTCAAGGCCCCCAGTGCTCTAACATTTGCTATTGTTTCAGTTTTAGTTCTTCAGATGCAGAAGATATTTAAGGAAGCAATCTAATATATTGAAGGACAGTGTGGCTGTAGGAGACTGGCTTGGCTTTTAGTGGGTGCCTGATGGTAATTACACCTTGTGCCAGGTCCAGTTATCCCTTATTAGTAGATTAGTAGTGTTCTAGCAACTTAGGCTGACAGAGGTAGCTTTAGCAGAGCAGCTTAGGCTGAGCTAGGAGACATGCAAAGCTCCTACTCTTCCACTTATATCATATAGCACTATATCATAAGAATCACAATACTCAGAGTTACTAAAAATAAAGGTACTTTATTTTAGTGACAATGTGCCAAAAATATCTCAGAGGAGATACTCCCTTAGGAGGTAAGTAAAATACACAAAATATACACACAAGCCAAAATCAGGTCAGTACACAGTTAGAAAAGTAGTGCAAACACTGTAGAATACAATAGGATGCAATAGGCCTAGGAGCAACACAAACCATGTACTCTAAAAGTGGAATGCAAACCAAGAATGGACCCCAGGCGTAGTGAAGTGTGTAGAGGATCGCTGGAAGTGTTAGAAAACACTAAGGGTGTCCAAGATACCCCACCCAAAGACCCTGAAAAGTAGGAGTAAAGTTACCCTACTTCCCTAGAAACACACTAAAGTTGTGATAGGAGATTCTGCAAATACAACAACTGACTGCAAAGCACTGAAGATGGATTCCTGGACCTGAGGACCTGTAAAGGAAGGGGACCAAGTGCAAGAGTCACAAAAGTGTCTAGGGGGGGCAGGAGCCCACTAAACCCCAGATGAAGATGCAAAATGGCTTCCTCTGGGTGGAAGAAGCTGAAGATTCTGCAACAACAGAAGATGCCAGGAACTTCTCCTGCACAGAAGATGTCCCACAGTGTACTGGAGGATGCAGAGTTGTTTCCACGCAGAAAGGATGCAAACAAGCCTTGCTAGCTGCAAAGGTCCCAGTTGAAGAAAATGGGTGCTGCCCGGGCCCCCGAAGGACCAGGAGGTCGCCCCTTGGAGGAGACAGAGGGGGCACTCAGCAGCACAGAGAGCTCATGCAAAAGCAGGCAGCACCCGCTGAAGCACTTGAACAGATGTTCAAGATATCTGAGCATGGTGGTTGTCTCAACACTACAAAGGAGGGTCCCACGAAGTCGGTGGTCAACTCAGCGAGTTGAGCAATGCAGGACGGAGTGCTGGGGACCTGGGCTATGCTGTGCACAAAGGATTCCTTGCAAAAGTGCACAGAAGCCCTAGCAGCTGCAGATCACACAGTACACAGGATTACTGTCTGGTGTGGGAAGGCAAGGACTTACCTCCACCAAATTTGGACAGAAGGACCACTGGACAGTCGGGGTCACTTGGATCCAGCTCCTGTGTTCCTGTGCTCGTCAAGATGAGAGGGGACCCAGAGGACCGGTGATGCAGAAGTTTGGTGCTTGCGTTAGCTGGAGGAAGATTCAGTTGACCCACAGGAGATTTCTTCATGGCTTCCAGTGCAGTGTGAAGGCAGACAGCCCTCAGAGCATGCACCACCAGGAAACAGTCGAGAAAGCCGGCAGGATTAGGCGCTACAATGTTGCTGGTAGTCGTCTTTCTACTTTGTTGCGGTTTCGCAGGCGTCCTGGAGCAGTGAGCTCTTGCATTCGTTATCTGAAGAGAACCCCACAGGAGAGACTCTAAATAGCCCTCAGAGGAGGATTGGCCACCTAACCAGGTAAGCACCTATCAGGAGGGGTCTCTGACGTCACCTGCTGGCACTGGCCACTCAGTGGCCTCCATTGTGCCCTCACACCTCTGCATTCAAGATGGCAGAGGTCTGAGACACACTGGAGGTGCTCTGGGCACAACCCCTGGGGTAGTGATGGACAGGAGAGTGGTCACTCCCCTTTCCTTTGTCCAGTTTCGCGTCAGAGCAGGGGCTGGGGGATCCCTGAACCGGTGTATACTGGCTTATGCAAGGAGGGCACCATTTGTGCCCTTCAAAGCATTTCCAGAGGCTGGGGGAGGCTACTTCTCCCCAGCCCTGAACACCTATTTCCAAAGGGAGAGGGTGTAACACCCTCTCTCAGAGGAAATCCTTTATTCTGCCTTCCTGGGACTGGGCTGCCCAGACCCCAGGAGGGCAGAAGCCTGTTTGTGGGTTGGCAACAGCGTTAGCTGCAGTGAAAATCCCAGAGAGCTAGATTGGCAGTACCTGGGGTCCATGCTGGAGCCCCGGGGATGCATGGGATTAGCACCCCAATACCAGATTTGGCATAGGGGGGCAATTCCATGATCTTAGACATGTTACATGGCCATATTCGGAGTTACCATTGTGAAGCTTCATATAGGTATTGACCTATATGTAGTGGACGCGAGTAATGGTGTCCCCTAACTCACAAAGTCCGGGGAAATTGCACTGAACAATGTGGGGGTACCTTGGCTCATGCCAGGGTGCCCTCACACTTAGTAACTTTGCACCTAACCTTCACTAAGTGAGGGTTAGACATGTAGGTGACTAATAAGTTACTTAAGTGCAGTGTAAAATGGCTGTGAAATAACGTGGATGTTATTTCACTCAGGCTGCAGTGGCAGTCCTGTGTAACAATTGTCTGAGCTCCCTATGGGTGGCAAAAGAAATGCTGCAGCCCATAGGGATCTCCTTGAACCCCAATACCTGGGTACCTAGGCACCATATACTAGGGAATTAGAAGGGTGTTCCAGTGTGCCAATCAGAACTGGTAAAAATGGTCACTAGCCTGCAGTGACAATTTTAAAGACAGAGAGAGCATAAGCACTGAGGTTCTGGTTAGCAGAGTCTCAGTGACACAGTTAGGCACCACACAGGGAACACATTCAGGCCACAAACTATGAGCACTGGGGTCCTGGCCAGTAGGATCCCAGTGAGACATATAAAACACACTGACAAATAGGGTAATCACTATGAGCACTGGGGTCCTGGCTAGCAGCATCCCAGTGAGACAGTAAAAACACCCTGACAGATACTCACAAACAGGCCAAAAGTGGTGGTAACAAGGCTAGAAAGAGGCTACCTTCCTACAGTGGCTTCTTTAAATAGATCGCAGAAGGGAGCATGTGTAATTAAGTGCCACACAATTATTAATGTTCATATTAAGGAAATGTAACATTGCTGTTTTTATGTGTTTTGACAGAAATTTGATTTCTGGTAATTAATGGATTGTTTTGCCTAGCCTGCACGAGTAAATGTAAGATTGACTAGACTGACATAATAGGCAAGAACAAATATAACATAAATTTATATTTTCTGATAAACTTTCTAAGGTATGGCCTAACGAGCCTCACGTTACTCTACAATGTTCTTCCCCATCAGAATAGTTTTCTCAGTTACAAATCAAAAATCAAACATGTCCCCTGCATCACTGGAATGTACCTGTACCAAAACATTGATTTTCATTTTTCAATAACTTATTTAGAATTCAAGAAGGGTAAACTTAGCGTGTATAATACATAACTGCACTCTTAAGAAGCAATGCAAGCTAACTAAAGTAGTATCATTACTGTTAGACCTGTCAGTCTTAGGACGGTCTTCCCCCCAGATGTTTTGCCTTCACTTCTCCTGTTTTACTGGTATTCATTTTTGCTGGCCTTGCCTTAAGACTCTGTGCATGTTACCACAGCTAACCAGTGCTAAAGTGCTTGTGCTCACTCCCCTAAACATAATAGAATTGGCTTACGTCCAACTGGCACATTTAATTTACTTAAAAGTCCCTAGTAAAGTCCTACCACATGTACCCACGGCCTGTAAATTAAATGGCACGCATGGACCTTCAACACCTATTGTGACACCCACTCAAGTAGCTCTTCAAAACATGTCTCAGGCATGCCTTTGTAGCCTGTGTGAAGTTTTAAACTGTCAATTCAATTAGGCAAAATAACCCGTTTTCCAGGCCTAAACCTTCCTTTATAATACACATGGCACCACTAAGGTAGGCCCAAAATGCCCCTAGGGCAAAGTGCAGTGTATTTTAAAAAAATTGGACATGTACTTTAAAGCTTTACATGTCCTGATAGTGGAAACCTCTTAAATTCACTTTACACTACTGCAAGGCCTACTTTTCCCATAGGATTACATTGTGTTCCCTTATTTAATCTAATAAGTGGTAATGTTTGTTTGGGAATAGGTAGAAATGTGACATTTTGTCCCTTGAGAATTTTAATTTAAAATCCTTGTTCGTAGTAAAGTCGGATTTTAGGTCACAATTCTGAACACACCACTTTTAGAAAGTTGAAATGTTCTTGTCCTAGCTATTTGGTGCCTGCAGCCTTTGTTCTGGGTCACAAGACTAGGTGTAGTTTGCCTTAGTATTTTTCTCCCAAACAGTGTCACAAAGGGTACCTGGGTTGTTGGCAGGAGGGCCACAATAGGAGGGGTGGAGCTGTGTGCATCCTACACTCACACTTCAAAGTAGCTGTCTCACCACACACTCAAATAACTTCACACTAGCCTTGTATTACTCCAGACATCCTGGGACCAGGACAGGGAGGCAAAACATTCCAGAACCATCTGTGTGGTTCCTTCAGTGGTTTCTTCCACTTCACAGCTGGCAGAAGGTCTAGAAATATGACTCTCAGACCCACTCTTCATTTCATTTATGGACCTACGGAGGACTTTCAGAGGACCCTTGGGATCATCATCAACAGCAAAATCAACATGACCATCCAAGTCAACACATTCACTACCTTCTGCTTCTATACCCTGAAGAAAAATGTCTGAGAAGGTAATGTCCACTGGGGCTAGACATCCAGCAGAGTCTGAGGAGGAGGCCTCGCTAGGGAGCTGCGGGCGAGGTTGGGGAGACGTTTTCTATGTTCTGACTTAGGCCCTCATTATGACATTGGTGGTCTTTTCCGAAGACCACCGTGGTGTCGGCTGCCAACAAACCGCCACAGAGGAGGAAATCTGCTTGCCAGATAATGACACACAAACACAAAACCAACAGAAACCATCCACAACAACAAATCTGCCAGACCCAACGGAAGCGAAAAACTGTCGGAATGACCACCATCCTTGCTACGCCAGCCATGCACCTCCCTCCAAATTATGGACCACGAATCACCACAGCGGACACTCAATGGAGGTCATCCATTGGCTGTGCACACCACTGCAGTAGAATTGGGCACCCAACACCAACAGAAGCCAACATTGGCCAGATTGAAAAACTCACACCTGACACACATACACCCACCCACCAACAGCACTATAAAATACACCCTCACACAACCAACAATCCTTTGCAAACACGAAAAACTAACTACATCTTGCCAGCAAAAGATAATACAACAACTGCAAACACATATCACTGCCACATACTCACCTTTCACGCATCACACACCACACACAATACTGCAACACCTATCACACTCTGCACAACACACACACTACATCCACCACACAAAAGGCATGTCCCAACAGAAGAATCCCCATTTCACAGATGAGGAGTTGCGGGTGATGGTGGAAGAAAACGTCAGGGTAGAGCCACAGCTGTTTGGTGCACAGGTCCAGCAGATATGCATTGCCTGGAAGATGGAGCTATTTCGAGGATCGTGGACAGGGTGAACTCCATGGGAACATATCCACACACAAGGGTCGACATTCGCAAGAGGTGGAATGACCTACGGGAGAAGGTGCGTGCAATGGCCTCCAGGCACCAAGTTGCCATCATGAAGACTGTCAGCCGACCACACCTGCACCCCCACAATTGACATTAAGGGAGGAGAAAGCATTGGCAAATCCTGCATCATGAAGGCCTCACTGGAGTCACTGGAGGGCTGGACACTGGTAAGTGACCATTACTACCATACCACCCCCAATACCTGCATGACATGTCACCCCCTCACTCTGACTCCCTTCACCCCACCCCATCCAATACAGTTAACCACCCCCATAACCAACCTCAGTTGTGTGCCCCTGCATGCACTACCCAGTGCAAGCACACCCCTCCCAGCTCTGCATGCACACACATCAGTAATGCATAGGCAGCATGTAGCACTACCAATTCCACACTCCATCACCATACACTAACCAAAGGTGGGAGGACAACACCCAACCCATATGGTGAAAGTCAGAAATGCTGAATATGTGACAAACAATGACTGTAACAAATATTTCACATGTCCACAGGTACCCCAGCCAATATCAGAGGCGAGCATGTGCCAGTCCCCCACCAGAAGATGCCCTTAGTGATGACAGCATCTCTGGATGTCCGATCTGGATGCTCTCCCAGGCCCATCTGGCACCACTGGTCAGTCGGCATCCACATCCCACACCCAGTCCACCAAAGGGCCCCCCATTCGACTCCAACTCCACAGCAGTCACTCAAGATCCCCAAACCTCTGTCCCCAGGACACCTCGATCACTGTGTGCCCCCCTGTACAGGGACCCGAGTCGTCACCACATAGGCAAGACGATGAAGGCCCTGGTGTAAGTAGGAGTGGGCACACCCTTCAGGGGACACCATTCAGGGGGCCAGGGCCAGTAAGAGGTTAGCTGTGCACCAGGGGGAGGCTCAATCCATGGAACCAACTGCCCAGGAGGCACTCACATGTGGCCTGGGGGCCTACCAAGAATTCCAGGACAGGATGTGCCAGTTGATTATGATCTTGCCGGAGAACCACCGGCTGCAGGAGGCACACCACCAGGAGGTCATGCAGCAGTTGTAGGGCTTAAATGCCAACATGGCCACCATTGAAGGGGTGCTGGGTGACATGGCCAACACACCAGCGGGCCCCTTCCGCTAGCCAGTCTACTCACCAGCTAATGACATCTGCTGAAGCTAGTTGACAGGAGGACCTTCCACATCACTCACAGGCCACCTGCACCCCTCCCCCTGCAGAAGGTGAGCCACCCCGCAAACGTACCCTGCAACCCAGACAGACACCAGAGACTGTTGCCAAGAACCCAAACCACCACCAAGAAACAAGCCCCTCCTGAATGTCTCCCTTGTGTGCCACTGAGACACCTTGTTAACTTTGGACTGCCATTGCTCCTTTTCCTTTGGCCCCATGGATATTGGACCTGTGCAACAAACTAACTGGGTCACCACTCTGAAGTTTTCGTCCATCATCACCTTACTCTATTGCACTATCCCATCCTTTTTGGCACTTCAATAAACACCCTTGAACGCAACTGAAGTTTCTATGCTTTATCACACAACAGTATGCAATGTCTTAAACTGCATTATCCTTTGCAAATGTCCTGTAATGTGTGAATCCATCCAACAAATGTGTGTAAGCAGTCGATAGTCATCACATCAGTACACAGCTGTGACTATACCAACATCTGCAAAAATGGAAAGCATAAGTGACAGTCAATTGAGAAGTGAAGGTAGTGTTTGGCACAACACAGCAGCCACACAGCACTTAACTGTAGTGGAGGTATGAACAGTAGTACAATCTTACCTGAGTGTCAGTGGAAGTACTGCTGTATCATATGTGTCATGTTGTCCACATCCTCCTCTTCCTCTTCCTCATCACTGTCGTCAGTGTCCTCTACTGCCACAGGTGCACTGTCTCCCCCCTCCTCCTGCAGGTAGGGCACATGGCGTATGAGTGCCAAATAGTGCAGCATGCAGCAAGCCACCACTGTAGGAAAATGGCACTGTTGGCATGGTTACCCCCTAGTGTTGATGCCAACTTTGATTGAAAGTGTGCTGGTACCCTGCTAACCAGGCCCCAGCACCAGTGTTCTTTCCCTAAAACTGTACCTTTGTTTCCACAATTGGCACAGTCCTAGTACACAATTAAGTCCCTTGTAAAAAGTACCCCTGGTACCAAGGGCCCTGTGGCCAGGGAAGGTCCCTAAGGGCTGCAGCAGGTATTATGCCACGCTGGGGACCCTTCACTCAGCACATGCACACTGCCTGGCAGCTTGTGTGTGCTGGTGGGGAGAAAAGACAAAGTCGACATGGCACTCCCCTCAGGGTGCCCTGTCCCTAAACCACTGCCAGTGGTAAATCACCCCTCTAGCAGGCCTTACAGCCCTAAGGAAGAGTGCACTTTACCACAGGTGAGGGCAGAGCTGCATGAGCAATATGCCCCTACAGCGTCTAAGTCAATTCTTAGACATTGTAAGTGCAGGGTAGCCATTCTGAGTATATGGTGTGGGAGTTTGTCATTACGAACGTCACAGCACCATAATGGCTACACTGAACACTGGGAAGTTTGATATCAAACTTCTCAGCACAATAAACCCACAATGATTCCAGTGTGGCATTTATTGAAAAATGCACACAGAGGGCATCTTAGAGATGCCCCCTGTATGTTAGCCCAACTGCTAATGTATGGCTGACCAGTCTATGCCAGCCTGACACTTCCAGATGAGTTTCTGACCATATGGGGTGAGTGCCTTTGTGCACTCTGTGGTCAGAAACAAAGCCTGTCCTGGGTGAAGGTGCTTCACACCTCCCCCTGCAGGAACTGTAACACCTGGCGGTGAGCCTCAAATGCTCAGGAATGGTGTTACAATGCCCCAGGGCACTCCAGCCTGTGGAGATGCCCACCCCCCGGTCGAGCCCCCACTTTTGGCAACAAGTCCAGAGGGATAATGAGAAAAACAAGGAGGAGTCACCCCCTCAGCCAGGACCACCCCTAAGGTGTCCAGAGCTGAAGTGACCCCCTCCTTCAGAAATCCTCCATATTGCTTTGGAGGATTAGGACCAATAGGGATGGGGATGTGCCTCCCTCCCCAGATGAAGTGGGCACAAGGAAGGTGTATCCACCCTCAGGGACAGTAGCCCATGGCTACTGCCCCCTCACCCTAACACATCCCTACATTTAGTATTTAGGGGCGACCCTGAACCCAGATCATCAGATTCCTGGTGACCTCAAGAAAGAAGGAGTGCTGACCTGAAAACCCCGCAGAGAAGAGAAGGAGACAACAATTGACTCGGCCCCAGCCCTACTAGCCCATCTCCTGCTTCAAAGACCCTGCAAAAGAAAAGTCACACGTTCTACAGGACCAGCGACCCCTGAAAAGCCACCAGGGGACTGCCTGCATCACCGAGAACCAAGAAACTCCCGGTGACAGTGGACCTGTCCAACAAGAAGAAAAAGCAACCAACTTTAAAGGGACTCCCACCTCACTCCAGAAGTGTGAGTCCAAAAATTACTCTGCACCCGACGCCCCTGGCCCATGTCCAGAGGAACCAACCAGCTAGATAAGGCCCCCAGGCAATTCCATCCAAGTGTCCACCCTGGGCTGACCTCTCCATGATGACGCCTGCAGAGGGAATCCCGAGGACCCCCCTGACTGCGACTGCCCTGGAGGAATATCCAACACCTGGAGAAGCACTGCACCCACAGCCCGAGACTCGAGAGAAACCGACACCAGTGCAGCAGCGACCAACAGGCAGCCCTCCTCCCTGTCCAGTCGGTGCCTTTTCCGAGAGGCCCCCCTGTGCCCTGCCTGCAGCACCTAAGTGACCCCCCCGGTCCACCCATTGAGTTCCATTGGGAACCCAACACCCTGTTTGCACCCTGCACCCGCCCTCCCCTGTGCCGCTGAGGGTATGTGTTTGGTGCCTACTTGGGGCCCTCCCAGTGCTCTTCTAACCCCCCTGGTCTGCCATCTGACAACGGGGGTACTTACCCCCAAGCAGAGCAGAACCAGAGTACCCCCTGTCTTCATAGGCTCCCAAGTTATTTTGGCTCCTGTTTGATCTCTGCACCTAACCGGCCCTGTGTTGCTGGTGCTGGGTGTTTGGGGTTATCTTGAACCCCCAACGGTGGGCTACCCATGCCCCGGAGACTGAACCTGTAAGTTTGTTACTTACCTCAAAAACTGTACTTTACTTACCTCCCCCAGGAACTGTTGAAAATTGCAGTGTCCACTTTTAAAATAGCTTTTTGCCATTTTAAGAAAAACGGTGTACATTGTTGATTCTGTTCAAAGTTTTAAGTATTACTATGAAAAGTACCTTTCATTTAATGTACGTAGCTGCTAAATAAATCTTGTGGTTCTAGAAATAAATTAAGAAATAATATTTTTCTATATATAAATCCTATTGGTTTGGAGTTCAGTCATTAAGGGCCTGATTTATACTTTTTTAGTGCCACATTTGCGTCATTTTCTGACGCAAAAACAGTGCAAACGTACAAAATATTTGAATTGTGTAAGTTTGCGCCGCTTTTGCGTCAAAAAATTACACAAATGCAGTGCTAAAAAAGTATAAATCAGGCCCTGAGTGTGGGTTTTCACTTATTGCTTGTGTGTGTACAACACATGCTTAACACTACCCTCTGTTAAGCCTAGCTGCTCAACCACACTACCACAAATAGAGCATTAGTATTATCTCATAATGCCTCTGTCAAGCCTCTTGGGGAACCCCTGGACTCTGTGCACACCATGGTGGTCATGATGACACTGGCGGTAAATGCAGCTTACTGCCGCAGTGACGGCTGCCAACATACCGCTGCGGAGGCGAACATCTCTTTGCCAAATTATGACACACACAACAGTCCGACAGAATACTGCCACATACACAAATCCGCCAGCCCAAAGGTCAGTGCTAAAGTGGTGGTACGAACACCCATACTGTTACGCCAACAAAATAATGCCCACCACATTATGCCGCCAGCCCAAAGGTCAGTGCTGAAGTGGCGGTACGAACACCCATGCCGTTACGCCAACAAAACAACGCCCACCACATTAGGACCCACAAATCACCACAGTGGACATTCAATGGCGGTAAACCATTGGTGGTACACACCGGCACACTGAAAATGGACACCCAAGTACTAAACTACACAAAATTGAGCAATACCAAAAATACACACCTGACACTGATACATACACCACACCCACAGCACTATAAAACACACACCCACATTACCCACAACCCTTTACGAATACAAATTATTGCCACCAGACTGACACCAAGACCACTGTGACAACTAGACACACACACCACATACACCCACACATCCCTCACGCACCCCACTTCACACACCAAACCACAGTACCCAACACCCACCACACAACACCCATGTCCCCACAAAGGCACCCCTGTTTCACAGATGAGGAGTTGGGGGTCATGGTGGAGGAAATAGTCAGGGTAGAGCCACAGATGTTTGGAGCACAGGTACAGCAAATATCCATTGCCAGGAAGATGGAGTTATGGCAGAGGATCGTGGACAGGGTGAACGCCGTGGGACAGCATCCAAGAACAAGGGACGACATCAGGAAGAGGTGGAATGACCTATAGGGGAAGGTGCGTTCTGTGGCAGCAAGGCACCAGCTCACCATTCAGAGGACTGACGGTGGACTCCCACCTCCTCCCCCACAGCTCACAGCATGGGAGGCGCAAGTCTTGGCAATACTGCATCCTGAGGGACTCGCTGGAGTTGCCGGAGGGCTGGACACTTATCACCCCCCATACCTGAATGCCATCTCACCCCCTCACCCTCACTCCCATCACTCCACTCCATCCCACACACTGTACCCACACATATGACTAACACCAATGCCAAGCCCTGCATGCTATACCAATGCATTGACATCCCTCCCAGCCCTGCACGAACACCCATCACAAAAGCATGCACAGCATAGGGGAACTAATAATCCCACAATACATCACCATACACAAACAGAGGTGGCAGGGCAACAGCAACAATACAGGGGAAGCTAGGGATATAAAATATGTCACAGACATTAAGCATAATGCATCACTTACATCCCCAAAGGTGCCCCAGCCAATCTCATTGGAGAAGAGGTGCCACGACAAACCAATCCCCCAACAGAAGATACCCCCAGTGATGACAGTAACTCTGGACTTCTGGATCTGGATGAACTACCTGGCCCATCAGGGACCACTGGTCAGTTGGCCACCCCAGCCCACTCCCAGTCAACCACAGAGCCTCCCCTATTAGTATCCAATACCACAGCACCCACCCAGCATCCACACACCTCTGTCCCCAGGACACGTCAATCAGCAGTGTGCCCACTTTTACAGGGACCTCAGTCCACACCTCGCTCCCAAGGCAACCAGGGACCTGGGCCCAGTGGCAGTGGGCACACCATTCAGGGGACACAGGCACAGAGCAACAGGGACACTAGAAGGACCGCTGTGACCCAGGGGGAGGACAGGCCCAGGGAACCGACTCTCCAGGAGTCACTCACTAAGATCCTGGGGGCCTACCAACAATCCCAGGACATGATGGGCCAGATCCTTAACAACATGCAGGAGAACAAGCGGCTGCGGGAGGAACACCATCAGGAGATTAGGGAGGACATGCAGGCTCTCAACACCACCATGATCCCCATAACAGGGGTGCTGGCAGACATGGCCAACATCATGAGGGAATAGACAGCACACCAGCGGGCCCCTACCACTAGCCCGTCTACTGACCAGCCCTCCACTTCCACCGCAGCTAGTGGGCTAGAGGCCCCGCCACAGGACCCACAGGCCACCAGCACCCCTACCCTGCAGAATGTGAACCATCCTGCAAGCGTTACCTACGACCCAGACAGAAGCCAGAGGCACTTGCCAAGACCAAGACCACTGTCAGCGAATGAGACTCTCATTTGTGTCCCACCCTGTCACCTTGTCCACTTTGAACTGCCTTTGCTCCCCTTTCCATGGCCCCTTGGACATTGGACCTGTGCTACAAACAGACTGGAACAATACCCTGGACTTCCCTCTACCATCACCCCATTCCATTGCACTTTAAAGTCAATTAATTGCACTACAATAAACACCCTTGAACACAACGTGAGTGACACCATTTTATGTGTTGAAATGTGCATTTATGGGAACAGTCACATTTAGTGCAAATGATCTAAACACCATGATAGCATACAAATAATGACCTGTAGCTGTCTGCAGTAAACACATCAGGACACTGACATCTGTAAAAGGACAAGCCATAGGTGGCAGTATGTTGAGATGCAAAGGAAGTGAATGCCTTCATGCTACAGTCATACAGAAAACATCAATAGTCAGAGTAATGGTCAGTTCCACTGTCTCACCTGTGTGTCATTGGAAGTATTGACATATAATTGATGTTCTGTTGTCCTCTTCCTCATCCTCTGCCTCCTCATCCTCACTGTCCTCAGGGTCCACTGCTGCTACAAGGTCATCTCCAGTCCCCTCCTCCTGTAGAAAAGGCACTTGTCATCGGAGGGCTAGGTTGTGCAACATGCAGCATGCCACTACTATCTGGCAGACCTTCTCGGGTGAGTACCACAGGGATCCACCTGTCAGATGCAGGCATCTGAACCTGGCCTTCGGGAGGCCGAAGGTCCTCTAGATTATTCTCCTGGTTTGCCCGTGTGCATCATTATAACGGTTATCAGGCCCTGTCCTGGCATTCCTCACAGGGGTTAGTGAACTGCTCTGACTACCGTAGCTCCAGTGGCAAGTAGAGCCCTTCGTTCCTCTGAACTCTGACATCTGTCAGGAGTCCGAGGCCCTCCTCCACACAGGCTTCTGTCTGTGCCTAATACCTGGTGTCTAGTGGGAGCGCTCGGCTCTTCTACCAGGCTTCCCTCTGCTTCTACTCTCCTCTTTTCCTCTTTTGTCTCTGTTTCACTCTTTGTGTGCTTTTCCTTTCGTGTTATGTCTCTTTTGAGTTCCTTTTGTCTTTCACTTTATGCGTTTCACTCTCTCCTCTCTGTTTCTTTATCCTCTCACTCCGCTCTCTCTCTCACTCTCACTCTCCCCCCTCTTTCTCACCCCCGCCGCTGCTTCCCCTGTGGCCCGCCTCCCTCCTCTCTCTCGTGCTGCATCCCTGCCGCTGCTGCCCCAGCGGACCTGCCCCCTTTCTTTTGTGCCATTTTCCGCTCGCCTCCCAGCTGTCCTCTTCTTCCCCCTTCCCTACTTAATGGCGGCCGCTGCGCAACAGTGCACAGCGAGCACGCCTAAGGCAAGCCAGTCTGTGCCCGTCTGTGCCTGGACCGCGCCCAGCACCTGAACTCCTGGTTCTCGCTCCCCCAACACCGCAATGCATGACGCTGCTACGATGCCATCACCCTCCACGCTCTCAACGCCGGCCGCTCATCCACCTGCCACCAGGCCACCCCGTGGCTCACCCACGGACCCTTCTCCTGCCGGAGCTGCACCTTCACCATCCTCCATGCCAGTGACCGGCCCGCCAGGACAGGACGCAACCATCTCAAATCCTACTCAACACCCGCTCCGTCCACAAACACGCCATCGAACTCTGGAGCTTACTTGACTCAGCCTCCCTGGACATCACCTTCCTGACTGAGACCTGGATGAACCCCTCCTCAGCGCCCGACATTGCCAAAGTCATGCAGGTCAGCTACAAGATCACCCGTAGAGACCGCACCAACAGACCAGGTGGAGGCATCGCCATCGTCCACAGGGATACCCTCAGAATCATGACCCTCACCGAAGACACCCTCAGTGCCGCCGAACACCTATACTTCCAGATCCACACCGATCCAAACACTACCCTCAGGTGGACCCCCTCCATCACCGATGTCGTCAGCACGCATGCCCTCGCATCCACAGACTACATACTCCTTGGTGACCTGAACTTCCACCTCAAGAACACCAACGGCAACAACTCCACCACCCTGTTCAACAACATCGCCAACCTCAAGCAGCAGTTCACAACACCCACCCACTCCACAGGACACACGCTCGACCCCATCTTCTCTGCCAGAAAACACGTCTCCTTCAGCCACACCACCGAACTCCACTGGACCGACCACCGCTGCATCCACTTCACCTTCGAGAAACCCACAACGCACCACCACCCGCAGCAGATTCCCCACCACAGATGGAACAAGGTCACCAAAGACCAGCTGATCACCATCCTCTCCCAGAACGCACCAATCAACGCACCAACACAGCCACCCGCAACCTCAGGCAATGGATCGACGACTGTGCCAACACTCTCGCCCGATCAAGATACCTTCAAACAGATGCACCAACAGAAAGGCCTTCTGGTTCACTGCCGACCTCCAAGAATCCAAGCAAACATGCCAAAGACTCAAGAAGAAGTGGTGCCAAGAACAGACATCGGACAACCACACAGCCTCCAAGAACTCCGAACCGCCAAAAGATCCTCCTTCAAAGAATGCATTGACAACAATGCACACAGCTATAAGTAGCTCTTCAACATCGTGAAGGAACTCTCCAAACCCGGTTCCAACGTCAACGACATCCCGCCATCGCAAGACCTCTGCGACTCCCTAGCCACCTTCTCCTACTGCAAGATCACAGTCATCCATGACAGCTTGAATACCCAGAACCCACGTCAACCACCGACACTACAGACTCACCGCCCCCCAGCCACACCAACGTCCTGCTCTCCTGGACCCACGTCAACAACAACGACACCATCAAAATCATGAACACCATCTACTCTGGCTCACCATCCGACCCATGCCCTCACCACATCTTCAACAACGTGAGCTTCGTCATCACACCCCAACTCTGGAAGATCATCAACAGCTTCCCGGAGAGCTAGAAACATGCCAAGATCAACGCCCTCCTCAAGAAACCCAAAGCGGACCTAAAGGACCTCAAGAACTTCTGGCCCATCTCCCTGCTCCCCTTCTCGGCAAAAGTCATTGAGAAGATTGCCAACAAACAACTGACCCGCTTCCTCAAGAACAACAGTACTCTGGACTCGTCCCAATCCGGATTCCGCAGCAACCACAGCACCGAAACCGCCCTCATTGCTGGCATCGACGACATCAGGACCCTACTTGACAATGGAGAAACCGCAGCCCCCATCCTCCAGGACCTCTCGGCCGCCTTCAACACCGTCTGTCACCCTTCCTAAGCACACGCCTCAACGACGCAGGTATCCGTGACAGAGCCCTGGACTGGATCACCTCCTTCCTCACTGGCAGAACCCAGAGAGTCCACCTTCCTCCATTCCGCTCTGAAGCCACCAAGATCATCTGCAGTGGACCCCAAGGGTCATCCCTCAGCCCAAACCTCTTTAACGTTTACATGACTCCACTTACAAACATCGTCCAATCACACAACCTCAACATTGTCTCACATGCCGATGACATTCAGCTGATCCTCTCCCTCACCAAGAACCCCACCACCGCCAAAACCAACCTCCACGAAGGAATGAAGGCCATCGCCAAATGGATGAAGAACAGCAGCCTGAAACTGAACTCTGCATGCACCGAGCCAGGATACTTGGCAGTGACGTGGGAGATGTACTGGTCCGCCAGGCACACCATTTGCACATTGAGTGAGTGGAAACTCTTCTTATTCCTGAACACCTGTTCATTCTGGCGCGGGTGACAAACCCAACATGTGTACTGTCAGTTGCCCCAATAATATTGGGTATATGTCCCATTGCATAGAATCCTGCTTTCACAGTGACCAAATCTTCCACCTGGGGGAAAGAACTGTAGCTGCACATGTGTTTCACCAAGGCAGACAATACTCTTGCCAGCACAATTGAGAACATTGGCTGTGACAGTCCTGCTGCCAAGCCCACTGTAACTTGGAAAGAACCAGTTGCCAAGAAATGGAGCACTGATAGAGCCTGCACAAGAAGGGGGATCCCAGTGGGATGATGGATAGCTGATATCAGGTCAGGCTCCAATTCGGCACACATCTCTGTGATTGTGGCCTATTCATCCACATTGGTAGGTATCTAAGGGACACAAGAGTGAGTAGGCTGTCACAATTTGAACAATGGAACCATCACCTCAGCGTACATACAGAATTAATGTGATGGGACAGTGGGAATGGCAATGTATGTGCAATTTTCGGTAATGACGCAGTTATGGAAGATCTGTATGTAGTCCACCACCATGAAATGGGGACTGCCTGTCCTGTATGTAGGGACAGGTGGAAGTGAGGTAACTCCTCTGACATTTGGATTTGTGGCAGAAGGCAGTCTTGCACCGCCGTACAATTCCTCATTGGCTAATATGGGGCTCTATGGAGTACAGTGGCCAATGGGGATCAGAGGTGGCTGTGACGGTGTACACCGCTGTGGACATGACCACCATTTTCTGTCTATAGCCTCACTTGATTCCTGACTTTCCACAGGACAACACCTACACTGTGTGTGCTGCTGTAACCTGTGTCTGGAACCTACCATGGCCCGCGTGACCGGGGAAATAGCCACTACCTTGATTTCGATGGAGTTGGAGCACTTGGTGGATGGGGTCCTGACCCAGTATGGACAGCTGTATGGGCCTCCAGACCAACAGGTGAGTACACCTTCGGCATGATGCATGTGGGAGGGTTGCATGGAGATGTGTGTTCAGGCATTGTGTCATATGTGGGGTGGTATGTCTGGTGGTAGTATACATGGTGTGCGCCGGGCGATGTGTGTGTCAATGGATTTGAAAACAGGATTTGTGGGTCATATGTGTGACATTTTAGATTGTATGGGTAATGCTGTCCTCCTGTCAGTATTACCTCTGCAGGTCAGCGCCCATCAAAAGAAGAGATTGTGGCGTGCCATTGCCAAGGATGTGCGGACCCTGGGGGTCTACAGCAGGCGGAGCACCCACTGCAGGAAACAGTGGGAGGACCTGAGAGGCTGGGCACAAAAGATCGCGGAGGCCCAGCTGGGGACGTCCTCCCAACGAGGAAGGGGTGTCCGACAGAGCCTGACCCCCCGATGGCCTGCATACTGGCGGTGGCCTACCCAGAGCTGGATGGGCATTTGAGGGCATCACAGCAGCCACAAGGGGTGAGTACAGTGGGCATTACTGCAATAATTGGTCGGTGTCATGGGATCCGGGTGGTGGGTGTGAGTTGGTGGGTGCCCCCTAATGCCAGGACAGACATTGCAGCGTGATCCAGCTCAAGGGTAATGGGTGTATGGCAAATGCAGGTAACCTAGGTTGTTTGCATTCCATGTCAGTCAGGGCTTTGTGGGTCCCAGCAGGTGTGTAGTTGGTGGTTTTTGGCCCTCATCTTGCTGTGGCATCTAGCCAATTCAATGCCAGTGCAATGCATAGTGCTCAATCCTGACCCCTGTGTGTGACGGTGCTCTGTATGTCAACTGTGGTGTTTGTGCTGTAATTGACCCAGTGCTCCCTTTCTCTCCCTCCCCCCTTCTCCTTCTGTCATCCTGTCCATGTGTGCATAAGCATCATCTGGCGGAGGAGCAGGGGCACCGGGGACAGAGGGAGCTGCATCCCACCAGACACAGGAAGCAGAGTCCACCGATGCTGAGGTAACCAGAGGGATGGAGGGCAAGGGGAGCACCACGGCAAAGACATAAGGTGACAACAAAGACTCTGATGGTAGCTCCCTGGGTGTGGCGGACATCTCTGTGACCACCCCAGCTGCAGGTACAGCCGCCTCCCCCAGTACCAGCACCGCCCTCCCAGTGGCCCCTCAGCGAGTTGCCCGTGCCCGTTCACCCAGGAGGGTGGGCATCTCCTTCACCCCAGGCACCTCAGGCCCTGCCCCAGTGAGCCCTGCTGCCTTTATTGAGGAGGCTATTTGTAGGAGGCTGGCCTGGCTTATAGTGGGTACCTGATGGTACTTACACCTTGTGCCAGGTCCAGTTATCCCTTATTAGTAGATTAGTAGTGTTCTAGCAACTTGGGCTGATAGAGGTAGCTATAGCAGAGCAGCTTAGGCTGAACTAGGAGACATGCAAAGCTCCTACTATACCACTTATATCATATAGCACTATATCATAAGAATCACAATACTCAGAGTTACTAAAGATAAAGGTACTTTATTTTAGTGACAATGTGCCAAAAATGTCTCAGAGGATATACTCCCTTAGGAGGTAAGTAAAATACACAAAATATACACACAAACCAAAATCAGGTAAGTAAACAGTTAGAAAAGTAGTGCAAACACTGTAGAATACAATAGGATGCAATAGGCCTAGGGGCAACACAAACCATATACTCTAAAGGTGGAATGCAAACCACGAATGGACCCCAGGCCAAGTGTAGTGTGTAGAGGGTCGCATGGAGTGTAAGAAAACACTAAGGGTGTCCAAGATACCCCACCCCAAGACCCTGGAAAGTAGGAGTAAAGTTACCCTACTACGCCAGACACACACTAAAGTCGTGATAGGAGATTCTGCAAAGGCAACAACTGACTGCAAAGCACTGAAGACGGACTCCTGGACCTGATGACCTGTAAAGGAAGGGGGCCAAGTCAAAGAGTCATGGAAGTGTCCAGGAGGGGCAGGAGCCCACGAAACCCTGCATGAAGGTGCAAAAGGGCTGCCTGAGGGTGGAAGAAGCTGAAGATTCTGCAACAAAGGAAGGTGCCAGGAACTTCTCCTTTGCACAGATGATGTCCCACGGCGTGCCGGAGGATGCAGAGTTGTTTCCACGCAAAAAGACCGCAAACAAGCCTTGCTATCTGCAAGAGTCACGGTTGAAGCAAATGGGTGCTGCCCAGGCCCAGGAAGGACCAGAAGGTCGACCCTTGGAGGAAGAGACAGAGGGGGCGCTCAGCAGCACAGAGAGCCCATGCAGAAGCAGGCAGCACCCGCAGAAGCACTTGAACAGGCATTCATGAAATCTGAGCACAGCAGTTGTCTCAACACTACAAAGGAGGGTCCCACGAAGCCGGTGGTCAACTCTTCGAGTTGAGCAATGCAGGACGGAGTGCTGGGGACCTGCTGTGTACAAAGGATACCTTGCAAAAGTGCACAGAAGCCCTATCAGCAGCAGTTCACGCAGTACACAGGATTACTGTCTGGCGTGGGGAGGCAAGGACTTACCTCCACCAAATTTGGACAGAAGGACCACTGGACTGTTGGGGGTCACTTAGATCCAGCTCCTGTGTTCCAGGGACCACGCTAGTCGAGATGAGAGGGGACCCAGAGGACCGGTGATGCAGAAGTTTGGTGCCTGCGTTAGCAGGGGGAAGATTCCGTCGACCCACAGGAGATTTCTTCTTGGCTTCCAGTGTAGTGTGAATGCAGACAGCCCTCAGCGCATGCACCACCAGGAAACAGTCGAGAAAGCCGGCAGGATTAGGCGCTACAATGTTGCTGGTAGTCGTCTTGCTACTTTGTTACGGTTTTGCAGGCATCCTGGAGCAGTCAGCGGTCGATCCTTGGCAGAAGTTGAAGAGAGAGATGCAGAGGAACACTGGTGAGCTCTTGCATTCGTTATCTGAAGAGAACCCCACAGGAGAGACCCTAAATAGCCCTCAGGGGAGAATTGGCCACCTAACCAGGTAAGCACCTATCAGGAGGGGTCTCTGATGTCACCTGCTGGCACTGGCCACTCAGAGGCCTCCACAGTGCCCTCACACCTCTGCATTCAAGATGGCAGAGGTCTGGGACACACTGGAGGAGCTCTGGGCACCACCCCTGGGGTGGTGATGGACAAGGGAGTGGTCACTCCCCTTTCCTTTGTCCAGTTTCGCCACCAGAGCAGGAGCTGGGGGATCCCTGAACCGGTGTAGACTGGCTTATGCAAGGAGGGCACCATTTGTGCCCTTCAAAGCATTTCCAGAGGCTGGGGGAGGCTACTCCTCCCCAACCCTTAACACCTATTTCCAAAGGGAGAGGGTGTAACACCCTCTCTTAGAGGAAATCCTTTGTTCTGCCTTCCTGGGACTGGGCTGCCCAGACCCCAGGAGGGTAGAAACCTGTCTGATGGTTGACAGCAGTGGTAGCTGCAGTGAAAACCTCAGAGAGCTAGTTTGGCAGTACTCGGGGTCCATGCTGGAGCCCCGGGGATGCATGGGAATGGCACCCCAATACCAGATTTGGCATGGGGGGACGATTCCATGATCTTAGACATGTTACATGGCCATATTCGGAGTTACCATTGAGAAGCTACATATAGGTATTGACCTTTATGTAGTGCACGCGTGTAAGGGTGTCCCCGCACTCACAAAGTCCGGGGAAATTGCCCTGAACAATGTGAGGGCACCTTGGCTAGTGCCAGGGTGCCCTCACACTTAGTAACGTTGCACCTAACATTCACTAGGTGAGGGTTAGACATAGAGGTGACTTATAAGTTACTTAAGTGCAGTGTAAAATGGCTGTAAAATAACATGGATGTTATTTCACTCAGGCTGCAGTGACAGTCCTGTGTAAGAATTGTCTGAGCTCCCTATGGGCGGCAAAAGAAATGCTGCAGCCCATAGCGATCTCCCGGAACCCAAATACCCTGGGTACCTAGGTACCATATACTAGGGAATTACAAGAGTGCTCCAGTGTGCCAATCAGAATTGGTGAAAATGGTTACTAGCCTGTAGTGACAATTTTAAAAACAGAGAGAGCATGGGCACTGAGGTTCTGGATAGCAGAGCCTCAGTGACACATTTAGGCACCACACAGGGAACACATTTAGGCTACAAACTATGAGTACTGGGGTCCTGGCTAGCAGGATCCTAGTGAGACATATAAAACACACTTACAAATAGGGTTTCCACTATGAGCACTGGGGTCCTGGCTAGCAGCCCCAACCCATCCCATGCACACATACAGACGAGCATGCACACAAGACATAACAGAAGAGTGGTACAGTCAAACACAGGCACCACACTTCAGTCCACAAGCACTCACACAAACAACAGACAGTTGTACACACATCCAAATCCACTGCCTCCACTGTCTCCCCCTCCTCCTCTTCTTCCACCTCCCTCACAGTCACGTCCACACTCACACCTGCTTGTACTGCTTCAACAGCCACCACCAGCATCACCACACCAAGCAGCACACACACCTCACAAGTAGACACCTCCACAACATCCATCCACTTGTCCCCTGTTTCCTCTCCCACCGTGTCTGTACCCCCCTCCTAAAGGACATAAACGCAGGCACTCAGCCACCCAACAGCCATCCACCTCAAATCAGCACACTGCCCATGCACCTGCACTCAAGTCCAGCAGATGTACTCCTCCAACAACCACTCCTTCAAACTCTACTCCCATCCCTCCTCCCTCATCCCACCCCACCGTCCCTAGGAAGCTTTTCCTTGCCTAACTTGACCTCTTCCCTTTCCCTGCCCCCGTCCTGCCCATAAGTGCAGGGTCCCAACAACCCAGCCCAGCACCTAAGCCAAACAGTCCACGGGGACAGTGGAGGCACCTCCTAGTCGTGGAGGCAAGACAGTGAAGGATCCCACTCCACCAGGCAGGAAACTGAAGGATCCTACTCCACCAGGCACGAAACTGAAGGATCCCACTCCACTAGCCAGGAGGGGTAAGGTTCCCACTCAACCACCAATGACAGAAGAGGTTCCCACTCAACCACCAATGACAGAAAAGGTTCCCACTCAACCACCAATGACAGAAGAGATTCCCACTCAACCACCAATGACAGGCAAGAAGTGCTCACCTCCAGCTGGGACACAGCAGCCCTCACCTCCAGCAGGGGCTGCCCAGGCAACACCTCCCCCAGCAGAGACGAAGCAGCCCTCACCTCCAGCAGAGGCTGCCCAGGAGACACCTCCCCCAGTAGAGACAATGCAGCCCTCACCTCCAGCAGAGGCTGCCCAGGAGACATCTCCCCCAGCAGAGACAATGCAGCCCTCACCTCCAGCAGAGGACATGTAGGCCACCCTCAGGGACTGTTGTACTAGTAGCCCCCTCCAGAAGCAGTGGACATGTTCCCCACCTCAGAGACTGTGACCTTGCACTCCCTAGCATTGGGAAATAGGCATAGAGCCACCTCCAGAAGCAGTAGGCAAGTTCCTCACCTCAGAGACTGTAACCTTGCACTCCCCAGCATTGGGAAATGGGCATGGATCCCCCTCTAGAAGCAGTGGGCAAGTTCCTGACTTCAGCTGAGGTGCCCCCCACTCACCTTCCCCCTGAGGTGCCTTTCCACCTCCTAGATGTTACCCCTACACAATTTTGTGCGGAGTTAGTCAGGATCAAGTTGGGGCTTGGACTGTGCCCTATGCCCATGTGAGCCTTATGTACTTTGGACTGGGCATTGGCCCTTTCTGGTCAGTTGTTCATGCATCTTTGTTCTAAAATTGGTTCATATGGTGGCTGTTGCCTTGCAATTACAATTTCAGTACTGCCGACCTGTAGTCCTTGTGTTATTAAACCGTGTGTTCTCTGCCATTGGTTTACGTCTGCAGCTGGTTGGGTGTATGGTATGTGTGTGCCTGGTGTGTGTTGTGCGTGTGCCTGTGTCACTCTGCTTTTCCTCCCTCCCTCCCTTTTGTGCTAGGCGGTTGTACACACCGTCGTCACCTTCGTTGGCATTGGTGTTCCAGGTGGAGCATGGCATAGAAGAGCATCGGGAAGACTTGCAGTTCCGGTTCCATGGCAGCGTTGATCTTTTCTGTGTCTCTGTTGGTGAGTCTTTGGTCTCCTGTGATGTGTTTCCACAACGCTTTTGATGGTGTTGGTACTCCCCCGGAAATCGTGGCGGTTTGCAGTGTCATAAGATGGTGGGCGGTAACTTGTCTTCCCCCTGGCTGTTGATGGCTACCACTGTGGTGTGTGGTGGTAACGCCCTGACAGATGGTGTGGTACATAGGCTGTCTATAGGAGTTATCTCCGCCATGGTCTTAATTTGGCGGTAATTACCTCCAGCCTGTTGGTGGTATTACCACCACTTTAACAGTCACTGCCAATATCATAATGAGGGCCTATATCTCATTTTGATATAGTATATGCAGAGCCAGCTTCCTATAACCACCATCTGGCAAACCTTTTATGGGGCGTAGAATAGGGATCCACCAGTTACATGGAGGCACCGGAACCTGGCTTTCAGTAGCCCAAATGTACATTCAATAACCCTCGTGGTACGCCCATGTGCTTCATTGTACCAAATTTCTTCCCCTGCCCTGTCCTCGGATTCCTCACTGGTGTCAACAGCCAGAACAGGTTTGGGTAGCCAGAGACACCTGGAAGTAGTGAGGGATACACATTACTCATGTACAAGGGAACAGAGTACACCTTCAGGTGGCATACAGTGACATTCATTGGGTGAAGACTCAAGCTCACCCATGAGCCAAACTCTGTGCCTCTGTAGTTATGCCATCACCTGTGGGATGCTGCTATTCCTTAACACATAGGCATCATGCACAGATCCAGGAAATTCAGCAGTGACATGGGAGATGTATTGATCAGCAAGGCACACCATCCTGGCATATATAGAGTGGTAACTCTTCCTATTCCTGTAGACCTGCTCATTTGTCCTGGGAGGGACCAGGGCAATATGGGTCCCGTCAATGGCCCCAATCACATGTGGTTTGTGTCCCATGGCGTAGAATCCAGCCTTCACAGTGGCCAAATCTTCACTCTGGGGGAATGAGATGTAGCTGCTCATGTGTTTTAGCAAGGCAGATAAAATTCGTCCAAGCACATTTGAAAACATTGGCTGTGACATTCCTGCAGCCAAACCCACAGTCACCTGGAAGGAACCATTTGCCAGGAAGCGGAGCACTGCCAATACCTGTACTGCAGTGGGTATTGCTGTAGTGCTATGGATAGCAACAATCAGACCTGGCTCCAATTGTTGACCCAGCTCAGTAATTGTGGCCCTGTCCAGATGATAGGTGATAATGATGTGCTGTTCCTCCAGTGTAGCCAAGTTCACTAGGGGTCTGTACACAGGTGCCTGCTTCCTCCTCCACAGTGGTAGGTATCTAAGTAAACCAAACGTGAGATACAGGAAGAATGGACACACAATATCACAGTACAAAGAGCATGTATGTGTGTAGCAGACTGGAATTGTCTTGGTGTGTGCCATCGGTACCTATGACGCACATTAATTTGTCTGGCATGAGTACCAGCATTAGGAATTGACAACTGCCTGTCCTGTATCCATGGACAAGTGGAAGTGACCTCACTCCGCCGGCGTTTGGCGTCATGGCGGAAGGCGGTCTGCACCGCCATGCAGCTCCTCATTGGTTAACATGGAGCTCTATGGAGCATAGGAACCAATGATGATCAACGCCATCAGTGATGGTGTTCACTGCCACGGAAGTGACCGTCATTTTCTCTGTCCCACTTCACTTGATTCCTGACTCTCTACAGATCAACACCTCCCCTGCGTGTGCTGATGTGTCCTGTGTCTGAAACCCACAATGGCCCATGCTACAGGGGAAAGGGCCCCAGCCTTTACGTAAGAGGACTTGCAGAAGCTTGTGGATGGGGTCTTACCCTTGTATGGTCATTTGTATGGGCCTCCAGACCAACAGGTGAGTATCTTATGGGTACGTTGGATGCGACATGGCTATATGAAGATGCATGTGTGAGCTGGCAATGTGTAATTTGCAGAGTGTATTTTTTGCTGCATGCAATGCGTATGCAGAGGTATGGGCCACTTGTTGGCTTAATGTGGGATCTATGCAGAATGTAAGCCATTTCTGTTACAGAATGGAGTGTTGAGTTCCTTTGTCCATTCGTCTGTGTTCCCTATGCAGGTGAAGAGTCTGTTGATGGTTGTCTCTAAGACATTTACCAGGAATTATAGCAGGGAGATCGGCGTCTAAATGGCAAGCTTTGAAGAGTGGGCAGAGGGTTTTTTCCAGCAAAGGGAGGACAGTTGTGTGTTTCCAAGCATATGGGAAGGTCAGAAAGAGGTGGAGGCATTCAGAAAGGGTGTGAGCTGATTCACTGATGGGTTGCTGTCCTCTGGAGAAGGCCTGCTTCGGGTATGGGTCCGGTGGGGCCCCTGAGTGGATGGACCTCATGATGGTGGTGGATTACTCTAGGGTGATGATGGGCCACAAGGTTAGCATTGGTTCTTTGGATAAGAGCAGGAGACGCTTAGCGAGGTCTGTTCAGTCTTCTTGTTGTTGCTGTAAATGGTAGTGATTTTGATGCTTAGGAATTGAGAGAGATTATTGCAGGGCTCCTACGAAGGGGTGATTGACTTGGAGGCGGCCGCTGGTGAATCTTTCACAATGGCAAAGATTGTTTTTACTTCTCTTGGTGCTGGCATCGATGTGGTCCACCAGAGCGGCACGTTTGGTAGTCCGGGTCATTTGATGATAGTGTCTCAGGGTGATTTGAATGTGTTTTTGTTCGCATTGTTCTGGCTCATCTCCATTTTTGCTCCTATTTGTTTAAAGTGGTATTTCGTGAGTCTGAGTTCCTCCATGTTCCAACTGACCTGGGATCTAGATCTTGTTGTATTGCTGCGTTTGAGGGTGGCAAGAGAGTTGTTCAGGAGGTGATCCATTTGTTAAAATTCTCATTACCTTTGGAGAGGCTGTTGCCATGTTCAGGTTAGTGGGTGTTTTGAGTGGTGTTCCAGTCCTTGTCTGCCAGGTGGAAGTTCAGGTCTGCAGGTGAGATGTAATTACTAGCATTAAGGATGAGTGCTGCAACAAAGTCTGTCAAAGGGTTGGTGAAGTTGGTGCACAGTCCTGATGATCTGTAGATCACAATCCCATCTAAGGTGAAGTTGTCTGTGACGAGGGCCGTCCATGTTGGAAGATGACATGTCAGTGGAGATGGTGCAACTGACAGCATTCTTGTGGATGATGGTTATTCCGTTTTTGGGTTTGTGAAAACAGACTTGCCTGGTGATCTTGTAACCGGGAGGGGGTGGTTTGGCTATGTCAGGTGCTGATGTGGGGTTCACCCAGGTTTCCTAAAGGAAAAGTAGGTCCAAGCATTGTCGTGCAGCAAATCCAAGATTTCTGTGGCTTCTTTGTCGAGGAGCATGCATGTGAGTATGAAGAGTTGTGTGGGTGGTTGCAGAACCGTGTGAGTTGGAGGAGTGGGGTGTTGGGCGCTGTTAGTTCAAGTGTGATGAGTGTTGGGTGTGGGTAAGCTTGCAGGAAGCACAGGAGGTGCAGCTGAATGCTCCCTGTGTGCTGTGCGGTGCAGCGAGAAAACAGTGTGGGGTGCAGTGACTGAGGTTGAGAGAGTGGAGATTCGCAGCAAGGTAGGGTTGAGAGGACCAAGTCTCCTGGTGCTAGCTGTAGTCCTGGAATGGTGAGGTTTAGGCACGTTTAGATAGCCTTGTTATTGTGCACCTTTGGCGCATCAGCAGTGCACCTACATCCAAGCTGCAGTCACCATTAAATATGTCCTAGGAGTGGGGAGGAGTGATGTTTTGTGCAGATGGATGATGGGAAATCCACTGATACAACTTCCTGTGCAGATGGATGATGGCAATCCAGTGATGTCACTTCTTCTGCAGCCAGATAATGGAAAATCCATCAGGCAGGACCGTGTTGCGTGTTTTCAGAAACATGAAAAGCTCCAGAGCAGATGCTCTTCTCCAAGTACTGGCTGTCATTGGGCCTGCAATACTGCTACCCATCATATATATTAGCCTCTATGTTAAAGAGCATAAGCCACACTCTGGCTTGATATGGTTCCTTGCTAAATCAAAAGCTACATTTACAATTTCAATATATACTGTAAAGCTTTCTTATCCAAATAACTCCTCCTATTAAAACATTATGGAAACACTAACAGAACCACATGTCTCATTCATTACTGGGGCTATAATTATGTTTTTCACTGCTTATAAAAGCCTTATTCAAGTCTGTAGATACTTGACCAAAACCTCTTAAGGCTATACTCCAAATTGCAAGTCACTCTAAATCATTATTCAAGGAAGCTTCACATCAGTGGATGCAATAACCTATCAACTTAATTGTGAATTGTAGGAATGTGGCTCTTTATATAATGCATCACAATGAGATATAGGCCCTCATTATGACATTGGCGGTAAATCCCGCTTACCGCTGCAGTGACGGCCGCCAGCCCAAAGGTCAGTGATAAAGTGGGGGTCCCAACACCCATACCATTACGCCAACAAAACAACGCCTGTGGGAAAGTACCATCTTGCCTGGCATGTTACCCCCATTTTTACTTGTGTGTCAGTTTGTTTTTGCCTGTCTCACTGGGATCCTGCTAGCCAGGACACTAGTGCTCATAGTTTGTGGCCTAAATGTGTTCCCTGTGTGGTGCCTAACTGTGTCACTGAGACTCTGCTAACCAGAATCGCAGTGCTTATGCTCTCTCTGCTTTTAAAATTGTCACTGCAGGCTAGTGACCATTTTTACCAATTCTGATTGGCACACTGGAACACCCTTATAATTCCCTAGTATATGGTACCTAGGTACCCAGGGTATTAGGGTTCCAGGAGATCCCTATGGGTTGCAGCATTTCTTTTGCCACCCATAGGGAGCTTAGACAATTCTTACACAGGACTGCCACTGCAGCCTGAGTGAAATAACGTCCACGTTATTTCACAGCCATTTTACACTGCACTTAAGTAACTTATAAGTCACCTATATGTCTAACCCTCACTTAGTGAAGGTTAGGTGCAAAGTTACTAAGTGTGAGGGCACCCTGGCACTAGCCAAGGTGCCCCCACATTGTTCAGGGCAATTTCCCCGGACGTTGTGAGTGCGGGGACACCATTACACGCGTGCACCACATATAGGTCAATACCTATATGTAGCTTCACAATGGTACCTCGGAATATGGCCATGTAACATGTCTAAGATCATGGACTTGTCCCCTCATGCCAAATCTGGTATTGGGGTGCCAATCCCATGCATCCCCGGGGCTCCAGCATGGACCCCGAGTACTGCCAAACTATCTCTCTGGGGTTTTCACTGCAGCTACCGCTGCTGCCAACCCACAGACAGGCTTCTGCCCTCCTGGGGTCTGGGCAGCCCAGTCCCAGGAAGGCAGAACAAAGGATTTCCTCTGAGAGAGGGTGTTACACCCTCTCCCTTTGGAAATAAGTGTTAAGGGCTGGGGAGGAGTAGCCTCCCCCAGCCTCTGGAAATGCTTTGAATGGCACAGATGGTGCCCTCCTTGCATAAGCCAGTCTACACCGGTTCAGGGATCCCCCAGCTCCTGCTCTGGCACGAAACTAGACAAAGGAAAGGGGAGTGACCACTACCCTGTCCATTAGCACCCAAGGGGTGGTGCACTGAGCTCCTCCAGAGTGTCCCAGACCTCTGCCATCTTGAATGCAGAGGTGTGGGGGCTGAATGGAGGCCTCTGAGTGGCCAGTGCCAGCAGGTGACGTCAAAGACCCCTCCTGATAGGTTCTTACCTGGATTAGGTGGCCAATCTTCCTCTGAGGGCTATTTAGGGTTTCTCCTGTCGGTTTCTCATCAGATCACGAATGCAAGTGCTCACCAGAATTCCTTTGCATCTCTCTCTTCAACTTCTGCCAAGGATCGACCGCTGACTGCTCCAGGACGCCTGCAAAACCGCAACAAAGTAGCATGAAGACTACCAGTAACATTGTAGCGCCTAATCCTGCTGGCTTTCTCGACTGTTTCCTGGTGGTGCATGCTCTGAGGCCTGTCTTCATTCACCTTGCACTGGAAGCCAAGAAGAAATCTCCTGTGGGTCGACGGAATCTTCCCCCTGCTAACGCAGGCACCAAACTTCTGCATCACCGGTCCTCTGGGTCCCCTCTCATCTTGATGAACGTGGTCCCTTGAACACAGGAGCTGAATCTAAGTGACCCCGACAGTCCAGTGGTCCATCTGTCCAAAGTTGGTGGATGTAAGTCCTTGCCTCCCCACACCAGACAGTAATCCTGTGTACTGCGTGAGTTGCAGCCGCTAGGGCTTCTGTGCACTTTTGCAAGGAATCCTTCGTGCACAGCACAGCCCAGGTCCCCAGCACTCCGTCCTGCATTGCTCAACTTGCTGAGTTGAACACCGGCTTCGTGGGACCCTCCTTTGTAGTGTTGAGACGACCGCTGTGCTCAGATTTCTTGAATGCCTGTTCAAGTGCTTCTGCGGGTGCTGCCTGCTTCTGCGTGGGTTTCAACCGCGACCTTTGCAGCTAGCAAGGCTTGTTTGCGGTCTTTCTGCGTGGAAACAACTCTGCATCCTCCAGCACGTCGTGGGACATCTTCTGTGCAAAGGAAAAGTTCCTGGCATCTTCCGTTGTTGCAGAATCTTGAGCTTCTTCCACCCGGAGGCAGCTCTTTTGCACCTTCATGCAGGGTTTATTGGGCTCCTGCCCCCCCCCCGGACACTTTCGTGACTCTTTGACTTGGTCCCCTTCCTTTGCAGGTCCTCAGGTCCAGGAATCTGTCTTCAGTGCTTTGCAGCCAGTTGTTGTCCTTGCAGAATCTCCTATCACATCTTTAGTGTGTTTCTGGGGAAGTAGGGTAACTTTACTCCTACTTTTCAGGGTCTTGGGTGGGGTATCTTGGACACCCTTAGTGTTTTCTTACACTCCCAGTGGCCCTATACACACTACACTAGGCCTGGGGTCCATTCCTGGTTCGCATTCCACTTTTAGAGTATATGGTTTGTGTTGCACCTAGGCCTATTGCATCCTATTGTATTCTACAGAGTTTGCACTACTTTTCTAACTGTTTACTTACCTGATTTTGGTTTGTGTATGTAGTTGCACATGTGTTTTACCAGGGCAGACAATACTCTTGCCAGCACGATTGAGAACATTGGCTGTGGCATTCCTGCTGCCAAGCTCACTGTCACTTGTAAAGAATCAGTTGCCAGGAAATGGAGCATTGATAGCACTTGCACAAGAGTGGGGATACCAGGTGGATGACGGATAGCAGATATCAGGTCTGGCTCAATTGGACACACAGCTCAGTTATTGTGGCCCTGGCTAGTCTATAGGTGAGGATAATGGGCCTGTCCTCCAGTGTAGCCGAGTCCACAAGGGGTCTGTACACGGGGGTATGTCTTCACCTCCTATTCATCTGCACTGGTAGGTTTCTAAGGGACACAAGAGTGAGTAGGTTGTCACAATTTGAACAATGGAAACACAACTTCAGTTTACATAGTTTATCTATGTTATGGGACAGTGTGAATGGTGAGGTATGTGCTAATCTAGTCTGTGACGCAGTTAGCGTCGATACTACTGTTGTCCTCCCCCATGAAATGGTGACCACCTGCCCTCTTATGTAGGGACAGGTGGAAGTGAGGTAATTCCGCTGACGTTGGGTGTCGTGGCAGAAGAGTACAGTGGCTAATAGGGATCTGCGCCAGCAGTGACGGTGTACACCGTCGCGGACGTGACTGCCATTTTCTATCTGATTCCTCACTTGTATCCTGACCTTCAACAGGAGAACATCTTCACTGCCTGTAATGCTGTGACCTGTGTCTGGAACCTATCATGGCCCCTGTGACCGGGGAAAGGGACTCTGCCTTTACTTTGGAAGAGTTGGACCCACTGGTGGATGGGGTCCTACCCCAGTACGGACTGCTGTATGGGCCTCCAGACCAACAAGTGAGTGCACATTGGGCACGATGCATGTGGGAAGGATACATGGAGATGTGTGTGCAAGCATCGTGTCATCGGGGGGGAATGTCTTGTGATGGTGTACATGGTGTGCCCTGGGCGATGTGTGTGCTAATGGTGTTTCAACACCCTCCGCATGCTACGCAAGACCTTCAAGTGGATCCCAATGGAAACCAGAATGACGGTCACCCACACCCTCATCAGCAGCAGACTGTACTATGGCAACGCCCTCTACGCAGGGACCACAGCCAAGCTTCAGAGAAAACTCCAGTGCATCCAGAACGCCGCCGCACGTCTCATCCTCAACCTCCCTCGCCAGGAGCACATCTCCACCCACCTCAGATACCTACATTGGCTGCCCATCAACAAAAGGATCATCTTCAAAATCCTAATCCACGCGCACAAAGCCCTCCATGACTCCGGACCGGCCGACCTCAACAAACGAATCAACTTCCACATCCCAACCCGCCAGCTCCACTCTGCTGACCTCACCCTCGCAACAGTCCTCCGCATCCAACGCACCACCTCCGGCGGCAGATCCTTCTCCCACCTCGCTGCCGAAACCTAGAACTCCCTCCCCACTAACCTACGCATAACTTTCAGAAAGCACCTCAAAACTTGGCTCTTCGAGCAGTAACACCGCCTTGAGACCCTGCCGGGTGAGTGGCATGCTTAAGAAATTTAATTGATTGAAAATGGATTGATTGATTAGATATAAGATTGGTAGGCCATATGTGTGAAAGGCTGGATTGTTTGGTTAATGGTGTTCTCCTGTCTGTATTACCTCTGCAGTTCAGTGCCCATCAAAAGAAGGGATTATGGCATGCCATCGCCAAGGACGTGCGGACCCTGGCGGGTCTATGGGAGGTGGAGCACCCACTGTCAGAAACGGTGGGAGGGCCTGAGGTGCTGGGCGCAGAAGACCACGGAGGCCCAGCTGGGGATGGTCTCCCAATGAGGAAGGGGTGCCCGTCGGAACCTGACCCACCCTGATGTCCCAAATACTAGCGGTGGCCTATCCAGAGCTGTATCGGCGCTTGAGGGAATCACAGCAGCCACAATGGGGTGAGTACAGTGGGCATTATTCAACAGTTTGGCAGGTGGGGTGGGATCCAGGTGGTGGATGTGAGTTAGTGGGTGCCCCTAAGGCCAGCCATTGCAGGATGAGACAACTCTAGGGTAATGGGTGTGTGGCAAATGCAGGTAACCTAGCTTGTTAGCATTCAATTTCAGTCAGGTCTTTGTGGGTACCAGGAGGTGTGCACTTGGCGGGGTGTGGCCCTCATCTTGCTGTGGCATCTAGGCAAATCACTGGCAGTGCAATGCATAGTGCTCAAGCCTAATCCCTGTATGTGACAGTGCTGTGTATGCCAAATGTGGTGCAGTAAGTGACCCAGTGTTTCCTTTTTCTCTCTTCCCCCTTTTTTCTTCTGTCATCCTGTCCATGTGTGCATTAGCATCATCTGGTGGAGGAGCAGGGGCACTGGCAACAGAGGGAGCTGCATCCCACATCACACTGGGGGCAGAGTCCACCAATGCCGAGGGAACCAGTGGGACAGAGGGCAAGGGGAGCACCACGGCAGAGACATGAGGTGACAACACAGACTCAGATACCTCCTCAGATGGAAGCTCTCTGGTGGTGGCGGACACCTCTGTGACCACCCCAGCTGCAGGTACAGCCGCCACCCCCGTACCAGCACCGCCCTCCCAGTTGCCCATCATCGAGTTGCCCGTGCCCGCTCACCCAGGAGGGGTCTCCAACGCCCCAGGCACCTCAGGCCCTGCCCCAGTGAGCCCTGCTGCCCTGAGTGAGGAGGCTATTGACCTCCTGAGATCCATCTCTATAGGGCAGTCAACCATTGTGTATGCAATCCAGGGGTTGGCATCCCAGATGCAGCAATGATGCAGCAATGCAAAACATTAATGGAGGGCACCCACGGTGGATTGGCGCCCCAACAGAGATTGATACAGGATCTGGCCTCCTCTCTGATGGCAGCCATTGTCCCAGTTTCTACCGTCCCCCCTCCAAATACTACTTCCCAGTCCCAGTCTCCTCAACCCCAACCCATCCCATGCACACATACAGATGAGCATGCACACAAGACAACACCCAAGAGTGGCACAGGCAACCACAGGCACCACACTTCATCCCACAAGCACTCACGCAAACACCAGACAGTTGCAGACACAACAACATCCACTGCCTCCACTGTCTCCCCCTCCTCTTCCTCCTCCACCTCCCTCACAGTCACGTCCACACTCACACCTGCATGCACTGCATCAACATCCACTACCAGCATCACCACACCAAGCAACACACACACACCTCCACAACATCTATGCACACTTCCCCTGTGTCCTCTCCCAACCTGTCTCTCCCCCCAAAGGACACAAGCGCAAGCACTCACACACGCAACAGCCATCCACCTCACATCAGCATACTGCGCATGCACCCAAATCCAGCAGACATACACCTCCTACAACCACTCCCTCAACCTCCACTCCCATCCCTCATCCCTCCTCGCTCCTCCAGCCCCACCGTCACTAAAAACACTTTTCCTTGCCCAACTTGACCTCTTCCCTCCCCTCCCCTCGTCTGCTGATAAGAGCAGGGTCCCAATGACCCAGCCCAGCACCTCAGCCAAACAGTCCATGCGGACAATGGTGGCACCACTAAGTCGTGGTGGCAAGTCAGTAAAGGATACCACTTCACCAGCCAAGAAGGGGAAGGATCCCACACCTCCTGTCATGAAGGGGAAGGAGCTTGCACCTCCTGCTTTGAAGGGGAAGAATCCCTCAACTCCTGCCCGGAAGGCTAAGGAACACGTACAAACTGCCACGAAGGGGAAGAAGCCCTCAACCCCTGCCAGGAAGGGTAAGGATTCCACACCTCATGCCATGAAGGGGAAGAAGCCCTCGACTCCAGCAGGGCCTGTCAGGGTGACACCTCCACCACAACCAGTGGTCACGGGGCCCCCACCGCTGAGGAAGTGCAGCCCTCATCACCAGCAAAGGCTGCCCAGGAGGCAGCTCCATTTGCCACCACAGTGCAGCCATCACCATCAGCAGAGGCTGCCCAGGAGGCACCTCCATCTGCCACCACAGTGCAGCCATCACCACCAGCGGAAGCCATGTAGGCCATCCTCCAGGGGCTGCTGTATGAGGGCCCCCTCCAGAACTGGTGGGCAAGTCACCCCTCTGAGAGACTGTGGCTTTGCACTCCCCAGCAGAGAGAAATGGGCATGAAGCCCCCCCCCCCAGAACCATTGGGAAAGTCACCCACTCGAGAAACTGTGGCCTTGGTTGCCTTGCACTCCCCAGGACAGAGAAATGGGCATGGAGCCCCTCCAGAACCAGTGGGAAAGTCACCCACCTGAGAGACTGTGGCCTTGCACTCACCAGCAGAGAGAAATGGGCATTGAGCCCCCTCCAGAACCAGTGGACTTTTTCACGTTATCGGCTGAGGTGCCCCCCACCCACCATCCCCCTGAGGTGCCTGCCCACTTGCAAACTGATGCCCCTGCAGAGTTCTATCCGGATGAAGTCAGGATTTGAGTTGGGCCTTGGACTGTGCCCTGTGGCTACGTGGGCCCTTAGTACATTGGGCTGGGCAGTGGCCCTTTGTGTACATTTGTACAGATCTGTTTCACGTACAATTGTATTATTTATTAGATGTTGATATCAATACATTCTCCTTAGTGCATTCTTGTTGTCCTTGCATTATTCTGCCGTGTATCGTGTGCCATTGTTTTCGTGTGCAGCTGGTTGTGTGTATGGTGTGTGTGTGTGTGTGTGTGTCGGGCGTGTGTCGTGCGTGTGTGTGTCACTCTCCTTTCCAACCCTCCCTCCCTTGTGTGCTAGGTGGCTGTACTCAGCGTCGTGGTCTTCGTCGGTGTTGGGGTTCCAGGTAGATCATGACGTAGAAGAGCATCGGAAAGACTTGCAGTTCGGGTTCCATGGCGGCGTTGTTCTTCCCTGTGTCTCCGATGGTGAGTCCTTTCCCTTCTGTGATGCGTTTCCACCAGGCTTTTGATGGCGTTGGTACCGCCCCCGGAAAAGGTGGCGGATTGATGTGTCAAAATATGGTGGGCGGTACTTTGTCTTCCACCTGGCTATAGGTGGCTACCGCCGTGGTGTGTGTTGTTTCTACCCTGGCAGTTGGTGTGGTACATTGGCTGTCTCTGGGAGTTATCACCGCCATGGTCATAATTTAGCGGTCATTACCGCCAGCCTGTTGGCGGTATTACTGCCACTTTATCACTTACCGCCAGGGTTATAATGAGGGCCATAGTGTGCACAGAGTACAGGGGTTCATCAGAGACTTAACAGAGGCTTAAAGTAGACAATACTAATGCTCTCTTTTGTGGTAGTGTGGTCAAGCAGTTAGGCTTATCAGAGGATAGTGCAAAGCATTTGTTGTACACACACAGACAATAAAGGAAGCACACACTCAATGACTAACTCCAGGCCAATAGTTTTTATATAGCAAAAATATATTTTGTTACTTTATTTCTAGAACCCCTAGATTCAGTTTGCAGGTAAGTACATTTGCAAGTAAGTATCCAAGTATAAATCAATACCACTTTGTTTCAAATTGGCAAGTTATATGGTTTTTGAATCAATAACAATAATCTGTTTAAAAAAGTGCAATTTTCAAAGACATTTCTGGGGGAAGAAAAGTTAGCATATTTTCGAGATAAGTGCAAGACTTACAGTTCCAGTCTCTGGGAGTTAGGATGTCCACAGGCTGGGGTTCACATTAACCTCAAACATCCACCACCAGCGTCACGGGCCAGCCAGGTGTAGAGGTCAAATTTGAGGTTCATTTAACATGAGCTCCAATAGAGACTGGCTTTAGAGGAGCACCAGGGGGAGGGGGGTCACAGGTCAGCACCAAACACACACCCTCAGCGGCTCAGGTGCAGGGTGCAGCACAGCGTTGGGCTCCAAATGCTTTCCTATGGGGGAGCCCTGGGGTCACAAAGATGCTGCAGGCAGAATCCAGGGGGTCGGTTCCAGAAAACCAAAGGCTGGTCAATGAGGAGGGCTGCCTACTGGACATTGCTGCACTGAAGATCGGATTCCCCAAGGCCTAGGAGTGGCAGGTGTAGTGGTACCTTTTGCCATCAGGAATCTCTGTCCAGTTCTGCCGCGGTCAGGGGGGTCCTCCGGATTTAGGCTGCAGGCATCTTCCTGTTGGACAGGAGGGGTCAACGTAGATTGGACACTAAGAGGGTCATTATGACCCTGGCGGAAGGCGGAGAAGCGGCGGTAAGACCCCCAACAGGCTGGCGGTCTTTTTTTTTGTATTATGACCATGGCGGTTACCGCCATGGTTATCCGCCGGTTCTCCGTTCCGCCCGCCGGCGGTATTTTGACCCGGCTTACCGCCGTGGATTTCCTGCAGTTGGAACCGCCATGAAATCCATGGCGGTAAGCACTATCAGTGCCAGGGAATTCCTTCCCTGGCACTGATAGGGGTCTCCCCCACCCCCACCCCGACTCCCTCCTCTACACCCCCCACCACCCCTGCCACCCCCCTAAGGTGGCAGGGCCCCCCTCCCCACCCGACCCCTACCATCACAGAACTTACACACACACGACACGCACGCAGGCACCACCAACACACACACGCACACACACCGACATACATGCCTACATCCACACACACAGTCAGACACGCACACCCACATACAAACATACACGCACACATCCATACAGACATACCCACAGACATACACACTCTCATTCCCAAAACACGCAACACCCCCGCAAGAATACACGCACTCACACACCCCCTCTACATACACAGACGCACACCCCCATGCACCCACACAACACCCCACTCCCCTAACGGACGATCGATTTACCTGTTCCGTCGATCCTCCGGGAGGGGACGGGAGCCTTGGGGGCTGCTCCGCCGACACCACACTGCCAACAGAACACCGCCACGCCGAATCACAGGACGTGATTCGGTGGGTGGTGTTCTGTTGGCGTGGCGGTGAAGGTGGAGCAACCTCCACTTCCCCGCCGCCTGCCAGTATGGCTGTTGGCGGCTCTCCATCGGAAAAAGAACGGAGAGCAGCCAACAGTCATAATATGCCGAGCGGCAAACCGCCACTACTGGCGGTCTTCCGCACGGCGGTCCCTCGGCGGTCTTGTAAAAAGACCGCTGAGGTTGTAATGACCACCTAAGTCACAATCACCTGGGGACCAGCTCTAGTTGGTTGGGCCACCTGGACACAGGCCGTGGGTGTCGGGTGCAGAGTGGGCAGGTCTCGCTGGTCTCGCTGATCCAGAGCGGTTCTGGAGTCCTTTGTTAGAGTTTCTTTCTGTCCACAGGAGTTCTTGGTCCTCTGGGGTGTAGGGAGTTCTTTTGAGGCTTTTCAGAGGTTGCTTGTCCTGCATTATGCCTCACCTTTTAGTTGCAGGGCTTCAGGAGCTGGAGACAGGCCTATAGGGCTGGGGCCAAGTCAGTTGGAGTCTTCAGTCTTCTCTGATGGGGTTGTCTTAGTATTCCTTCTTTTCTTCTTTCTTCTTGAGGTCGCCAGGAATCTGACAATCTAGGTTCAGGGGAGCCCTTAAATCCTGGAATTAGGGGTGTTACAGAGGACAGAGGGCAGTAGCCAATGGCTACTGTCACTGAGGGTGACTACACCCTTCTGGTGTCCACTCCCTTTGATGGGGCACAGATCTAACCCTAGTGGTCCCTGTCCCTAAAACCCAGATGGAGGATTTTGAAAGGAGGGGGGTCACTTCAGTTCTGAACACCTTAGCGGTGGTCCCAGCTGAAGTGGTCACCTCTGCTTGTTTTCCCTAATTCTCCCACTGAAGTTGCTGCCAAAAGTGGGGCTTTGACCAGGGGACGGTCATCTCCACTAGCTGGACTGACCTGGTGCACTGTAACAAGAGACATGAGCCTTTGAGGCTCACCACCAGGTCCCTGCAGTGGGGAGGTGTGAAGCACCCCCACCCAGTGCAGGCTTTGTGTCTGGCCACAAAGAGCACAAAGACTCTCACTCCATGTGGTCAGAAACTCGTCTGGAAGTGGCAGGCTGGCACAGACTGGTCAGTCCTGCACTAGAAGTTTGGTTAAAATACAGAGGCCATCTCTAAGATGCCCTCTGGGTGCATTCTTCAATAAATCCAACACTGGCATCAGTGTGGGTTTATTGTGCTCGGACATTTGATACCAAACTTCTCAGTCTTCATTGTAGCCATTAGGGAGCTGTGGAGTTTGTAATGACCACACTGCACTTACAATGTCTAAGAATAGACTTAGACACTGTGGGGGCATATTGCTCATGCAGCTTTGCCCTCACCTGTGGTATAGTGCACCCTGCCTATGGCTGTAAGGCCTGCTAGAGGTGTGATTTACGTATGCAACAGGCAGTGGTTTATGTGCATGGCACGATGAGAGGGGTGCCATGTTGAGTTTGTATTTTTTCCCCACCACCACACACAAGCTGAAAAGGCAGTGTACATGTGCTTGGTGATGAGTCCCCAGAGTGGCACAACACATGCTGCAGCCCTTGAAGACCTTCTCTGGCCAACCCTTGTTTTCAGTACGCCTTAGAACAATGATGGGCTTACCTCTTGAATCGTAATTATCTCTGATCACTTAACCACTGTTAATGAGGATAACTTTTTCCCAGCACAGGTTTAAGGATGGTAGGAAACTTCCCACTGCTATCTAAGGTATTCAGTTCACCTGTCTTGGAAGAAATCGGTCCCCAACATTCTCTGCACCTCATACATCTGACCTATCTCCTGATGTGTTTGCTATTTTAAGGGTGTCCTCTGACATAAACAGGATGCTGATTATGCAACCATAGTTTATATAACTATAGGGTCAACTTCTCACCTCAGTACCGTGCTAATGTAAGAATTAAATCATCCATATTGGGATCTAGGAGTCTGGTAATCTTCTCAATCTGGCCAATAATGGGGCTCTAGATAGTGATTCAAGGCCATTCATACCAGGGCTTCACAAGTCTTTTTTCAGGAAACCTAATGGAACAGTTTCTTATTTTTCATCCGACCAGTTCAATCTGCCATACAAATATGCTTAGAATGTAAAAAATACAGTCCAATATACATGCATGCTCTGGCTGTCCCCGGAATGTTCCCTGAAATCAACTATAACAATCACTTGTACGTGAACAAGACATTCCTGTTGCAATACAGTATACAAGAAATAAACATTCAGGGGACAATTCGCAAAGGGCCTCTGCACTTGTGGTGGAGGATTTGCCGTCATATCAGGACCTCCCCAATGGGTAAATGCAGTACAGAGGTCCCGCTGCAAATGCGGGCCCCCTGTCGTGATGCGGGGCCTCTGCCACGAGTGCAGAGGCGCTTTGTGTTTCAGGCCCTGTTTCATCAACTTAACAATACACCCAGGCCATGAGCATTGCCAGGGGCGCCAAAGATGGCGGTCGCTCCTTAACAATGCACCTGCATCTCCGCTCCCACCCATCCTGAGCCCGGAGAGGGCCCCCTTACTCAGACGGCACTTGAGGGGTCGCCTTAATGCCCCCACTCCAACTGGCGTTTGCCCCAAAGCCCGGCAGGGCGGGGATTGTTTACCACCTGTGCAGCGCTGGCAGTAAAAAAGGCCTACTGTTTGGCATAACAGGCTGCTCTTTCAACTTTCTGTGCCAGCCTATTGAGAGGCTGGAGGCCCCTGGGAGCTGGCGAACCCAGATCCAGAGAACACAGGTGCCCTAGGGCTGACAGTGACTGGTGGGATAATGCTACCCCTCCCAACCTGATTGAAGGTGAGTGGGGGGCCTGGGAAACGGTGCGGCCCTCCCCAGCCTGCCCTGTGGCTGTGTGGCCTAACAAAACCTGGGTGTTGTGTGTCGGCTTCTCAGGAAGGCAGGCCTATCTCTGAGGCCTGCAATAAGGTAGGGTAATGGCCCCGGAAATTTGCTGATAATACTAGCTACCCGCTTCTTCTGACCTCCCACTCTCTGTTTCCTCATCAATCATCTGGGCTGTAGAAGACAACCCGTCCTGGTTGGTGAGGAGATGCACTGCTGATCCTAAAGATGGCTGGGCATATGAAGAAGCTCTTGCCCAGACATAGGCCTGCCGGCTGATGATGCTGCCCCTCCCCCCACCTGGACTGCCTCCTTCAAACCTCTGCGACATCTGGGGATGCCGGGGGCGCAAGCTGACCAACATCCTCTCTTTTGGCAGCCACCACCATCATTGCCTGCCCTACTTTATCATGAAGGGCTTGCCTGGCTGCTCGTCCTACCCCACCAGACCATAGCGGTGGGGGCAAGCCAGCCAGGTGGGAGGGATTTGACTCCCTACTCTTCTTCCCTCCAATGTCATCATCACCTGGCAGAGGCTGAAAAGATCTCAGGGGTAAAGACAAGGGCCCGGCAGCCCAAACCAAAATGGACTAATTTTACAACGTCCACCACGGGTGCCACTGTGATGCAGAAATCACCTTATCCCCCGGTTATGATGATGATTCTACAGTCCATCCAGGCATCGCGGGAAGGGATTCAATCCCGAATAGGAGAAGTGTGGATCGATGTTGCCCTGCTTCGTCAAGATCTCCAGAATGTGGCCAACTGGGTCTCTGAGACGGATTCCCAGGTATCACACTTGAGGATGAGGAACACACACATCAATCATTCCTACCCAGACTCCCCTCAGCCACCATGCACCTGGAGTCACTTTCTGAGGTTGCTGAAATGAAACAATCTACCATTCGTGGGCTTCCCCGAAGGAGCCAAAGCCAGATACACTGAGACATTTCTGGAAAACTGGATTAGAACCAGGGTCCTGGCAGGAGGCCTGCCCCAGTTGTTTGTCCTGGAGAGCTCTCACAAATCCATGGCCCCCAATCCCTCTCAGGGGGCGCTGCTAACACCTCTCATCGCCTAGGTCATTAACTACAGAGACAGAGATCCTTCACGAGGCCTTGAGACTCAGAAAGCTCCTCCTTGATGGCTCCCAGATCATGACATTTCTGGACTACACTCAAGCGGTACAGACTAAACGTAAATCATTTACTGTGACTAAGCAGTAACTTAGAGCATTCAATATTTGCTATATGCTGATTATCCCAGACATATTAAAAGTGGCACATGACTCCCGCTCTCACTTCTTTGAATCTCCAGGTGAAGCATATCAAGTGACGATGGAACAGAAGCTCCTTGTCTCGAGACTGACTGGTGGCAAAGTCACCTGGTGGGCTTGGGCCCTAACAGGGCCATCTTCGTTCAGATGTTCACCACTGTAGGAGGTCCCAATCCAGGAAGACTCAATGGCATCACACTCAGTCCTCAGACACCTCAAACATGGACCTGGGAGTGCAGCATCTGACCCCACCTGGCCTCACACCGGATCCACGATGTGCTGGGTGATGGACCGGGGGACAGGCTAGGGCCATATGAAGCTCTCATGTTCCAGCATTTGATGTTTCCGATGGCTAAAGGATGAGGTCTGCTAGGGCCACCCCCATGCGTTGCACAGATAACCTGTGATGACCTGAGTCCCTTCTTAGTGGCGGCTCATGGTATTTGTTAACAAAAACACATAGGCCCTCATTATGACCCTGGCGGTGAGTGATAAAGTGGCGGTAATACCGCCAACAGGCTGGCGGTAAGTACCGCCAAATTATGACCATGGCAGTGATAACTCCCATAGACAGCCAATGTACCAAACCAACCACCAGGGCAGAAACAACACTCACCACGACAGTAGTCAACAACAGCCAGGCGGAAGACAAAGTACCGCCCACCATATTGAGACATATCACTCCGCTACCTTTTCCGGGGTGGTACCAACGCCATCAAAAGCCTGGCACAGGGAAGAACAGCGCCTCCATGGAACCTGAACTGCAAGTCTTTCCAATGATCTTCTACATTATGCTCCACATGGAACACCAACGCCGACGATGACGGTGAGTGCAGCCGCCTAGCACACAAAGGAGGGGGGGAGGAAAATGAGAGTGACACACATATGCACGACACACACCCGACACACACACACAACCATACACACAACCAGCTGCAAATGAAAAACAATTTATCCCAGAAAAACTGCAGAATAATGCAAGGACAACTGGAATGGACTAAAGTGATTGTAATCAGATCAAAATCAAAATTAATAATTCGATTTGTCAATGAAACAGATATGTATACATGTACACAAAGGGACACTGCCCAGTCCAATGTTCAAAGGGCCCACATGGCCACAGGACACAGTCTAAGGCCCAACTTGAATCCTGACCACATCTGGATAGTACACTGCAGGGGCACCAGTTTGCAAACAGGCAGACACCTTAGGGGAGGGAGGGGGCACCTCAGCCGGATGCGTTAACAAGCCCACGGGCTCCAGGCCAATTGCTCTGTCCTGGGGAGTGCAAAGCCACAGTCTCTCAGGTGGCTGACTACCCCACAGGTTCTGGAGGGGACTCCATGCCCATTGCTCTGTCCTGGGGAGTGCAAGGCCACAGTCTCTCAGGTGGCTGACTACTCCACTTGTCGTGGAGGGGGCCCTGTGCCTATTGCTCTGTCCTGGGGAGTACAAGGCCACAGTATCTTAGGTGGGTGACTACCTCACTGGTTATGGAGGGGCAACTTGCACAGCAGCTCCTGGAGTGTGGCCTACATGGCGTGCGCTGGCGGTGACAGCTGCAGTGTGGTGGTGGATGGAGGAGCATCCTGGGCAGCCTCTGCACTGTCTGATGGCCGCAGTGTGGTGGAGGATGGAGGAGCCTCCTGGGCAGCCTCTGCACTGTCTGATGGCTGCAGTGTGGTGGTGGATGGAGGTGCCTCCTGGGCAGCCTCAGCACTGTATGATGGCTGCAGTGTGATGGTGTATGGAGGAGCCTCCTGGGCAGCCTCTGCACTTTCTGATGGCTGGAATTCATTAGCTGGCGGTGGAGGCCCCATGACAGCTGGTGGTGGTGGAACTGTCACCCTGACAGCCCCTGCTGGAGTAGAGGGCTTTGCCTCCTGCAGTACATGGGGCGTGGATCCCTTGCCCTTCCTGGTAGGGGTGGATGGGCTCTTCCCCTTCCTGCCTGGTAGTGCAGGCTCCTTCCCCTTCTTTCCTGGTGGTGCAGACTCCTTCCCCTTCTTGCCTGGTGGTGCTGGATCCTTCCCCTTCTTTGATGGAGGTGTGGTATCCTTACCACCACGAGTAGGTGGTGCTACCACTGTCCCCGTGGACTGTTTGGCTGAGGTGCTGGGCTGTGTCCTTGGTACCCTGCTCATAAGGGCAGGGCAGGGGTGGAGGGATAGGGAAGAGGTCAATTTAGGAAAGGAAAAGCTTTTTAGGGACGTTGGGATGGGAGGAGGGTTAAGAAATGGGAGTGGAGGATGAGGGAGTAGTTGTTGGAGGTGTTTGTCTGCTGGATTTGGGTGCATGTGCATGGGTTGTATGCTGTTGTGAGGTGGATGGCTGTTGGGTGTCTGAGTGCTTACGTTTGTGTACTTTAGGAGGGGGGGCAGACATGGTGGGAAAGGACACAGTGGACATGTGCCTGGATGCTGTGGAGGTGTCTGCCAGTAAGGTGTGTGTTCTGCTTGGTGTGGCGATAATTCAGGTAGTGGATGATGATGTAGTGCATGAAGGTGTGAGTGTGGACGTAACTGGGTGGGAGGTGGAGGAGGGGGAGACAGTGGAAATAGTGGATGTTGTTGTGTCTTCAACTGGATGATGTTTGTGTGAGTGCCTGTGGGATGAAATGTGGTGCTTGTGTTTGCCTGTGACACTCTTGGGTGCTGTCTTGTGTTCATGCTCGTCTGCTTGTATGCTTGGGATGGGTTGGGGTTGAGAAGAATGGGACATAGAAGTCGAAGTTGGAGGGGGGATGGTTGAAACAGGGGCAATGGCTGCCATCAGAGAGGAGGCCAGAGCACGGGCAACTCGCTGAGGGGCTGCTGGAAGGGCGGTGCTGGTACAGGGGTGGTGGCTGTACCTGTAGCTGGGGTAGTCACAGAGGTGTCCGCCACCACCAGGGAGCTCCCATCCGAGGAGGTATCTGAGTCTGCATTGTCCCCTCCAGTCTCCACAGTGGTACTTCCCTCGCCCTCCGTCCTACTGGTGCCCTCAGCGTCAGTGGACTCTGCCTCCTGGGTCCTGTGGGATGCAGCTTCCTCCGTTGTTGGTGCCTCTGCTCCTCCGCCAGATGATGCTAATGCACAGAAGGACAGGATGACAAAAGAAGAAAAAGGGAGAGAGACAAAGGATAAACTGGGTCAATGACTGCACCAACACCACTGTTGGCGTACACAGCATCCTCACAGACAGGGAACAGGCGTACGCACTATGCATTGCACTACCAGTGATATTGCTAGCCACCAAGGCATAAGCAGGAGCACACACCGCCAACTGCAGCACACCTGGGACCAACGCAGCCCTGACCAGTAGTGGATGCTGACAAGCTAGGTAGGCAGTATTTCCCCTTCAGATCCTTAGCCACCAGAGGACCTATGCTGCTATGTCTGGCCTGGCCTAGGGGCACCCACTGATACACAACCACCACCCAGATACCACCCCTCCAGCCATGAGCTTTAATGATGGCCACTGTACTCACCCCGTGTGGCTGCTGTGATGCCCTCAAACCCCCATCCAGCTCTGGATAGGCCACTGCCAGTAGGCGGGCCATCAGGGGGGTCAAGGTTTGACGGGCGCCCCTTTCTCATTGGGACGCCACCCCCAGCTGGGCCTCCGCGGTCTTCCGTGCCCAGCGTCTCAGGTCCTCCCACTGTTTCCAACAGTGGGTGCTCCACCTGCCATAGACCCCCAGGGTCCGCACCTCCTTGGTGATGGCACACCATATACCCTTCTTTTGATGGGCACTGACCTGCAGAGGCAATACAGACAGGAGAACACCATTAGACAAACAGTCCAGCCAGTAACACAAATGGCCCACCATACCAGTTTCCAGCACTATTGGCACACACATAGCCCAGCACTCAACGTGTACCCAGCCAGGAGGACATCCCTCCCCCCTTACACAATGGCTTCACACACACCCCTCCATACATTCATGCCACATGCATTGTGCCCACAGTGTACTCACCTGTTGGTCTGGAGGCCCATACAGCAGTCCGTACTGGGGTAGGACCCCATCCACAAGTCTCTCCAACTCCTCTGAAGTGAAGGCTGGGGCCATTTCCCCGGTCACACAGGTGTGATGCTATTAACTGTGTTTGACCAATGACTTTGTGTTTCACCTCTGCGCATATTAGTTGCTCAATGTTCACCAGTAGCACATTACATGTTGTGTTCAGTTTAGCTGCCTATTGGCTTTAACATGGCATTAGCCATTACATTTTGTATTCAGTTTAGCTGCCTATTGGCTTTGACATGGCATTAGCCATTACATTCTGTATTCAGTTTAGCTGCCTATTGGCTTTGACATGACATTAGACTTTTATTGCTGCCACTACTTTTGAATGTGAGCTGCCAATCTACTGATTTCGTCTCTCAAGATCCTTGTGGTGAAATAATAATAACAATAAATGTCTTCTTTAAACTCAGAAGTGCTTTCCAGAGAGGTTCTGTAAGCTTGGTTATGAGATAAGAGCAGGAAAATAGAACAACGGGCCATGGTAGGTTCTAGACACAGGTCATAGCAGCACATGCAGTGTAGGTCCTCTCCCATGGAAGGTCAGGAAACAAGTGAGGAATCAGAATGGCAGTCATGTCCGTGGCGGTGCATACCGTCACCGCCGGCGTAGATCACCATTGGCCACTGTACCCCATTGAGCCCAATTTTAACCAATGATAAATTGCACGGTGGTTCCCGACCGCCTCCCGCCCTGACGCACAACGTCAGCGACATTACCTCACTTCCACCTGTCCCTCCACACGGGGCAGGTTAACGCCATTTCAGGGTGGGGCAGGCCTATGGAATAATACTGCGTCACAGGAGAAATAGGCACATACTGGACAAATCACACTGATCCATGACATGTTTACAGATTGCAGACTACTGTTGTGGCTCCATTGTGACAGCCTCCTCACTCTTTTGTCCCTTAGATTCCTACTGCTGAGGATGAATAGGAGATGGAGACATACCCCTGTGTACAGACCCCTGGTGGACTTGGCTACACTGGAGGATAGGCATATAATACTCACATATAGACTGGACAGGGCCACAATCACAGAGCTGTGTGCCCAATTGGATCCTGACCTGATATCTGCTATCCGTCACCCCACTGGGATACCCCCTCTTCTGCAAGTGCTATCAGTGCTCCATTTCCTGACAACTGGTTCTTTCCAAGTGACAGTGAGCTTGGCAGCAGTAATGTCACAGCCAATGTTCTCAATAGTGCAGAGAAGAGTGCTGTCTGCCCTGATAAAACATATGTGCAGCTACATTGCATTCCCCCAGGTTGAGGATTTGGCCACTGAGAAAGAAGAGTTTTATGCAATGGGACATATCCCCAATAGAATTGGTGCGATTGACAGAACACATATTGCATTTGTTCCCCCCGCCAGAATGAACGGGTGTTCAGGAATCATAAGAGTTTCCACTCTATAAATGTGCAGATGGTGTGCTTGGCGGACCAGTACATCTCCCACGTCACTGCTAAGTATCCTGGGTCGGTGCATGATGCCTTTATCCTGAGGAATACCAACATCCCAAATGTGATGGCCCAACTACAGAGGCACAGGGTGTTGCTAATAGGTGAGCCCTGGTTCCCACCCAGTATATGTTGGTGTATGGGTATGGTGTTGGCCATATAGGATAGTGTGTGGCTAAGTGTTGTCCCTCAATATTTGCAGGTGGCTCTGGTTACCCAAACCTATCATGGCTGCTGACACCTGTGTGGAATGCCGGGACAAGGGCAGAAGAACATTATAATGAGGCACATGGGTGAACCAGAAGGATAATTGAGAAAACCTTTGGCGTTCTGAAGGCCAGGTTCCGGTGCCTCCATCTAACAGGTGGATCCCTGTGCTACTCACCCAAGAAGGTCTGCCAGATAGTAGTGGCATGCTGCATGTTGCACAAACTGGCCCTCAGATGCCATGTCCTTTTTCTGCAGGAGGAGGAGACTGGAGATGCCGCAGTGGCAGCAGTGGACCCTGTGGACAGTGAGGATGAGGAGGCAGAGGATGAGGATTAGGACAACAGAACATCTTTAATCTGTCAGTACTTCCAATGACACACAGATGAGACAGTGTAACTTTACATTTCACAGACTTTGGTTGTATTCTGTGTGGGATTGGCATGCTGGTATTTCCCACTTCTATGCCCACTTACTGTCCCCTCTGGCTATTAATTTTGCTGATGTTGGTGATTTGACAAATATTCCTGGTGTGATCACAACAGCCAGCTACAGGTCATTAATTCTATGCTCATTCTATGTACAGTTCATTTGCAATGTTTGTACCAGTTTCAATCAATACGTATTTGAAATACATGACATACTCAAAATCAATTTTTATCAACGGGTGTTTATTGAAGTGCTAACATCTATAAGGGAAAGTGCAATGGGATGGGGTGATGATGGAGGAAAGTCCATGGTATTGTTCCAGGCTGTTTTTGTTGCACAGGTGCATTGTCCAAGGGGACATAGGAAGGGGAGCAATGGCAGTTCAAGCTGGACAGGGTGACTGAGTGGTACACAAGGAGGACAATCAGAAGAGTCTAATTTCCTGACGGGGGTCTCAGCAAGTGTCTCTGGCTTCTATCTGGATCTCAGGGAACGTTTGCATGGTAGTTCACCTTCTGCAGGGGGAGGGGTGCTGATGGCCTGTGAGTCCTGTGGCGGGGCCTCCTGGCCACTAGCGGCAGCGGAAGTGGAAGGCTGTTCAGATGACTGGTTAGTGGCAGGGGCCCACTGGTGTGAGACTGCTTCCCTCATAATGTTGGCCATGTCTGCCAGCACCCCTGCTAGATCAGGGTGTTGTTGATGGCCTGCAAGTCCTCCCTGATCCCCTGGTACTGTCCCGCCTACAGCTGCCTGTTCTCCTGCACGTTGTCTAGGATCTGGCCCATCTTGTCCTGAGAATGTTGATAGGCTCCCAGGATCTCGGAGAGTGCCTCCTGGAGAGTCGGTTCCCTGGCCCTGTCCTCCCCCTGGCACACAGCAGTCCTCCTAATGTCCCTGGTGGCATGTGCCTTTGTCCCCTGAACCGTGTGCCCACTGACCCCAGGTCCCTGATTGTCTTGGGTGCGAGGTGTAACCTGGGGTCCCAGTACAGGTGGGCACACTGCTGATTGACGTGTCCTGGGTACAGAGGTGTGGGTATAATGGGTGGGTGCTGTGGTGTTGGATACTGATGGGGGAGGCTCTGTGGTGGTCTGTGACTGAGTTTGGGTAACCGGCTGTCCAGTGGTCCCTGATAGGCCAGGTAGATTGTCCAGATCCCGAAGTCCAGAGTTACTGTCATCACTGAGGGCCTCTTCTGTTGGGGGACTAGACAAATCTGGCACCCCCTCTCCGGTGACATTGGCTGGGGTACCTGAGGGGATGTAAATGATGTGTTATGCTTTATGTGTATGACATATTGTACATCCTTGGCTTCCCCTCTATGGCTGTTGTTGCCCTGACAGCTTTTACTTGTATATGTTGGTGTATGGTGGGATTGTTAGTTCTCCATGCTGTGCATGCTTTAGTGATGAGTGTCCATGCAGGGCTGTGAGGGGTGTCCATGCATTGGTATGGCATGCAGGGCTTGGCATTGGGATTAGTGAGATGTGATGGTGGGGTGTGTGGGATGAGGTGGAGCCATGGGAGTGAGGGTGAGGGTATGTGATGGCATGCAGGTAGGGGGATGATAGTAGTAGAGAGTTGACTTACCAGAGTCCAGTCCTCCTCCAACTCTGGCCAGGCCCTCAGGATGCAGTATTGCCAAGACTTGCTGCTCCTATGTTGTGAGTTGTGGGGGAGGAGGTGGGGGTCCACCGCCAGTCCTCTGTATAGGGAGCTGGTGTATTGCTGCTATGGGACGTACCTTCCCCCGTAGGTCGTTCCACCTTTTCCTGATGTCGTCCCTTGTTTTGGGGTGCTGTCCCACGGCGTTGACCCTGTCCACGATTTTCCGCCATAGCTCCATCTTCCTGGCTATTGATATCTGCTGCATCTGTGCTCCAAATAGCTGTGGCTCTACCCCGACGATTTCCTCCACCATGACCCTTAACTCCTCCTCAGTGAAACTGGGGTGCCATGTGGTGCCATGGGTGTTATGTGATGTGTGTTAGTGAGGGTGTGTAGGGTAATGTGTTGTGGTGTGGGAAGTGGGATGCGTGAGGGATGTGTGGGTGTATGTGGTGTGTGTATGTAGTTGTGTCAGTGGTCTTAGTGTCAGTCTTGTGGAAATGAATTTTATTCGTAAACGGTTGTGGTTAATGTAGGTGTGTGTTTTATAGTGGTGTGGGTGTGGTGTGTGTATGGGTGTCAGGTGTATGTTGTTTGAATTGTCCAATATAGTGTTGTTTTGTCTGTGGGTGTCCATTGTGAGCGTGACGGTGTGTACCGCCAATGGTTTATGGCCGTTGAATGTCCACCGTGGTGATTCGGGGGTCATAACGTGGTGGACGTTGTTCTGTTGGCGTAACGGTGTGGGTTTTAATACCGCCACTTTAGTACTGACCTTTGGGCTGGCGGATTTATGTATGTGGCTGTATTCTGTCGGATTGGTGTGTGTGTGTCATAATATGGTGAACAGATATTCGCTGCCTTAATTTGGTGGCCATCAGCGTGGCGGTAAGCAGGATTTACCGCCAGGGTCATAATGAGGGCCTTAATCTTGTCTAACAGGCCATTGAGGTTCCATGAAATTATGGTGTAAGGATGTCCCAGAGGGTGGTGGGAGTCAGTGGATGTTTGCATCAGGGATCTTTAGCCATTGTATGTTTCCTAAAATCCCAGGCCAGGTGGATACAAGGGCAAAAAAAAACAAAGAAGGGAGCACTCTGCCTCACACTCCAGCATGCAGTCAGCCCCAATGCATCATGGTAAATGCAGAACCAATTGATTTGATATCCTTAAAGTAATCTGTAGTTTTTCACCTTAGTAGGTGGAGCAAGTGCCGTGTATCTCTGGACACATGTTTCTGGGTTTAGCCCTTCATCAGCAGAGAGCAGCTTAGTCTATGGGGTTGTTGGAAAAGCTGCCAAAAGTCCTCTCATGTTTATGTACCACTCACTGGTGCGCAGGTGCTTTAACCAGAGCTCATCAGCTGGTTGGCTCAAGGGAGCCTTCTTACACAGAAAAAATCAAAGAAGGGAGCACTCTGCCTCACACTCCAGCATGCAGTCAGCCCCAATGCATCATGGTAAATGCATTCCAAGTTCGTTTTATATCCTTAAAGTAATCCGTAGTTTTTCACCTTAGTACAAGGGCAGAGCGAGCAGCAGGAGTAGTAGCGGTGGACCAATGTGATTACCTGCAAATAAGGGAGGTTTAGAATGCATAGGACTACAAACATGAATGAAACTTGTATCAACCAACCCTCCCGTTGCCCCAACTCCCTCCTACCCCATACTTCCCCTTGGGAGGCATCTGTCTTCCCAAACCATATACCCCAACCCCACAACACTTTGTCCACGATGGGAAAGGAGTGGTGGACCCCTCCACTGAATCGGATTAATGTAATACAGTGTCTCTCCCTCTATGGTTGGTCAGCCAACAACTCCCAGGTCTCCAGGGTGTAGAGTTTTGCCATCAGGCATCTCCCCCAAGCTACAAGGTGAGAGGGTTGGAGGGGTCTGGCTCAGCCTCTCCTCCATGGGCTCTGTGGGGGGAAGACCACCAGTATCATGTGCAGGCGAGTCCAGTCTCTAAGATGGTGAAGGCTGCATTGCGTCCGGGTTTGGGGATGAGGAGGCACTATGGTACCTCCACTGACGCAACCTGATACTGCTTCTCTTGTGTTGGCAGTCCAGGGGAGGAGCCCTTGACAGGCACTGATCCCCACCAGGGGGGGCATCGCCCTGCAAAGATGGGACTCCTCAGTAAGCCACTCCCAAGCAGACTCTGGGGTACCAAAGAAGAAGGATTTGCCATCCATGAGCACTTCGAGTTGTGCTGGGAATGTAAGCCTGTAGTTTTTATTTGACTGTTTTATATGAGCAATGTGTGTCCTGGACTTCACATGTGTAATCTGGGAAGATAAGCTCTTGCGCTTCTCTGAGGATGTTATCCCGGTCGTTGTAGTTAAAGAAGCACACTATCAGGGGCTGCCTCTGGCCCCCGGGAGGAGGCTTAAGGGCCAGCGCATTATGGGCATGCTTGATCACAAACCAGGGGGACAGCTTGTCTGCAGGCATCCATGATCTGAGCCACTGTTCCAAAAACGCAGCGGGTGCATGTCTTCGACGCCTTCAGGGAACCCCACAAAGCGCAGATTGTTGTGCCTCGACCTGTTCTCCGCATCTGCGGCTCAATGGTGGAGCTCGCCCGTCAGGGTCAGCAGTTGGGTGGCCTTGGTTTTAATATCCAAGACATCATCTTCTACTGTGGACACTCTCCCCTCCACCTGCGTAATGTAACCCACTGCCTTCTGGAGATCCTGTCGCAGGAGGCCAACATCTTCAAGTTCTTCCCCAATCTTTGGTCCTCATTATGACATCTGTCATGGGCACCAACATACCACCTAGGAGACGACCATCCGTCCGCCAGATTATGGACACTGATGGACTTCTGCTACACTTAGGGCGGATATCCGCCAGTAGCCATGCTGGCCGACAGTGGTGTCCTGGTGGTGCTACCATCTGCACTGCCCCACCAGTAGGACACAGTCAGCCAAATTAAGACCTTTAATACGGCCTGGCGGTGTCCTGCTGGTGGGATGCTGCTGGCTATAGCAGCGCCCCATCCCGTTCCCTGCGGACAACCTTCTCCCTGGCACAGGTAAGGTGATTGTCCAACAGGAGAGGGGGTGGGGGGGTGGTTGGTGTTGTTTGTGAGTGTGTGGTGTCTGCGTGTGTGTATGAATGTGTGTGTTCATGTGTGAATGTGAGTGTTGTGGTGTATGCGTGGTTGTATGCATGTGAGTCAATGCATGTATGAATGTTGAGGTGAGTGCGTGTCTGCATATCAGTGTGTATGCATGTGAGTATGTGTGTTTGGATGTCTGTGTGTATGCGTGCCTGAATGCTGAATGCGTGTGAGTATGTATGAGTGAACGCGTGTATGGATGAATGTGAGTGTATTCGTGTCTATGAGTGCGTGTGTGAGTGTGGGGGTGTGTGTGAATGAATCGGATGGGGTGGGGGTGTGTGAATGGAGCGGAGGGGGTGGGGGTGTGTGTGAATGGATCGGAGGGTGTTGGGGTGTGTGAATGGATTAGAGGGGATGGGGATGTGTGTGAATGGATCAGACAGGGTGGGGGTGTGAATGGATCGGAGGGGGTGGGGGTGTGTGTGTTTGCATTGGGGAGGGTGAGTTTGGATGGGGGGTGGGTAGCGGGGTTAGGTGCTTGCTGGTGGGGTGGGGGAGCTGTCAGGAATTCCCTGTCACCGGGAAGCCCTACCTCCATGGTTTTTGTGACGTTGCTACCGACACCAAAACTATGGCGGTAGGCCGGCTCATAATACAGCCGGCGCTACTCTGTGGGCCGCCAGGTCAGAGATGGACATCCCCGGCCTTGTGGTTCATACCCCCATGGCGGTATGAGTGGTGATGTGGCGGGTTGGCAGCAGCGAACCCGCCACACTCATAATGTGGTGGTATACAAGACCGCCAGGGTCAAAATGAGAGCCTTAGTCTCCAGGGCACTCCAAGAGGACTGTATGGCTTAGAGGATCATGCCCATCCCCTCAACTGCGGTTGTGTGACTGCCAGTAGCACCCAGCGGGGTGGTGAACTGGTCTATTTATGGCTGAGAAGTGGAGGGTGGTTTACCAGCTTTATCTCTTCCCATGGTTCCGGCAGTCTCACTCCACATAGTCAAGGGTTGGTCTGCTTGCTGGGGGACGGCATCACAAGTGACCCTTTGTTGCACGTCAGCCTGTGGGGGTAGGGCCCTGGAGCTAGAAGTAGGCGGATCCCAAGAAAAGTCGGTGTGCTTTCTCATGCCTGGTAGTTTGGGGGAGACAGGCCCTCGGCAAGGGCCCAGGGTTCTCCTGTGCTTCTCCGGCCACTCCAGTTGCAGCTGGTGTTACCCCTGGCAGGTCCACAGGCAGACCCACCTAGTTCCAGTGTGAGAGCACTGCCTTCTGGTCAAAGAGAGGCCTCAGAAGGACTCACCGTAAGCCAAGACACATGTTATCATAGTCAATACTGAAATCAGGCCCCAGCGGGGAGAACATTCTTCCCCACCAGGGACCACCGGGCCAAGAGATACTCAGTGTCAGCCAATCTGTACTCCAACAAGGCCACTCTGGCACCCAGACTCTAGCTCCACACTGGCCCGGTAGTGGCCTGCCCCAATGTTTTATTTCCCAGGGGGCAGCACTGCCAGAGTCCTGCGGGGGTGTGCCTGCTGGGCACAAAGCTCCTGGCCCTGGTTTGTCCCTCTGGCCCACTCCTCACCGGGGACCCAGCCGTGCCCCCACAATGCAGCAGTTGTCCAAACAGGGGGGGCAGCAGAACCTCCGATCACCCATAGGCCGGGGGGCCCGGCACCACCACTCTTCAACTTGTAGTCACTGCTCCAGTCTGCTGGCCTCTAGGGCCCAGCCGGGACTGCACAGGCCTGTCCTCCAGGCAACGATCAGGGGCAGAAGAAGAGAGGACAGAGTAGGGTTGGGGGAGACCTCAACCGCTCCCCCGAGCCGGGTAGCGTGCGCATCTGCAGCCTTCCTCCACTCAGGCCTGGCCCTCAGCACCACCCCCCCTCACCGGCTTCCAGCACATGGCCCTCTCATTGCTGCCCACCGCATCCCTGCCTCAGTCTGAGTACCTCGGTCAGAGGGGCCTGTCCGCTCTGCTAGCCTTCAGTCCACCATATTAGGCCTCAGGGCTAAGCACGTTAGTCTGTCTTGGTGGCAGCAACCACAGATTCTGTTGCTCCTTTTGGCTTTAGGATATACAGGGGATATGGTAGCACTGTGGTCGGCCTCCGTTGGGTGTTACAGGGCAGGACACTGCAGGCGATAGTGGGGGATGACAGAGGGGTCCAGAGCACTCTTAGAGTGTGACCATCAACTTCACGCCCCAAGCTACACCCCCACGACGTACTTTAAGAAGCGTTTTAATCAAGTCCTTTATATGGGTGGAGAAAGAGACCCACAGTACCGTCCTGTCTACCCACCACCCACTCAGTGAACCACTGGAGCTGGGCGAACCGGCACTATGATTCTAAATCTGAGACAACCAGTCCCCCCGGGAAGTCAGGCATTGCAGTGTGGATAGGGGCAATCCATTGATGTCCCGCAACCCATATGAACGCAGTTATGATAGTGGTAGGGTCTGCAAAAAGGGATCGGGGAAGCCAAAGTGGGAGCGTCCCAAATAAGTATAAAAGGCGGGGCACAACCACCATCTTAAGGATGGTTACGCAGCCCACTAAAGACAACATGAGTGTCTTCCAGAATTCAATGTGGGATTTTGGGTTGTGAACCTCAAGGCTGAAGTTCCCATCCTGAATGTCAGTGTGAGCATGGTAGATTCTCACCCCCTGGTAGGGGACACATTGGGGCTCTCAGATCAAATCGCCCAGATGATCAGGGAGTATGGCGTTCCCTCCAGTGGGGAACACTCTTTTTGCCAGTTGACCTTCATTGCTGATATGATGGCAAAAGTCTCCAGGAGTGCTCTGGCACCCATGAGATCTTCGCCCATTTTCCTAAGTAACAGAAGGAGATCATCAGTGTACAACACTGCATTGTTCCGTCAACTTGGATTCTACTATAGTTAGATGCAGAGCAGGCCAGCATCACAAGAGGTTCCACAGCAACAGCAAATAACAGGGATGAGAGTGGGCATCCCTTGCGGGTGCCCCTTCCATTACTATAGCTATCAGAAATGGTATACTCTTTGCGTACTCAAGCAGTGGGATTAGTATAGAGCAAGTGCATTCAAATCACAAAGTCGGAACCCAACCCCATGCACGACATGACATCATATAGGTAGTTCCACTCGAGGCTGTTGAATGCCTTCTCAATATCGACAGCCAAGACAGCTGCTCTCTCCCTGTCATAGGTGGTGGCCTCCAGGAGTGTCAACAATCGTCTCAAATTGATGGCCATATTACGTCCCGGGATGAAATCTGCCTGGTCCAGATCTATTACCCTTTTCATAAATGGGAGCAGCTGGGCAGCTAATATTTTGCTTAATATTTTGTAATTGACATTTAACATTGAGAGTGGTCTATAAGCCTTAACGTCATGCCCCAGTTTTAGTAATGTGACAACCAGCGCCTTCCTAAAGGACAGTGGCAAACTCCTGGCTGCTTTCATCCTGTTATAGCGCTCCACTAATTTCAGGGCCAATTCTGCAGCGCATGTAGCATAGAACTCAGCCAGCAGACCATCAGAACCAGGAGTTTTACTACGTGCCAGACTCTTAATCGCTCCAAGGACCTCTGGCAGGGTGATATCAGCTCCAAACCCTTCCTCATCCTCAGCCGTGATGCGAGGGAGAGTAGCCAACGTAAGGAACAGGGTCTGGGCTGCATCATCAGGTGGTATTCCTGCTAGTATATAGGTTGTGATAGTAGGACATGAAGCTGGCATTAATGACTGCCTGGGAGTGGAGAACATCCCCCGCTGGGGAGGTTAGCTCCTCTATGGGTGTTCCTCCTTTAGTCAGGTTAGCCAGCCAAGCTAGCAAGTGACTGGTGCGGTCCTGCTCGGCATGGGAGCCTTCCATGTAAGTTCTATAGTCAAATGAGTGGAGATGTTCAGTATGCTTCACAACTTGCACTTTCGTGGCCAGTAGGTTCTAATTTAAATTTGGGTTTTCTGGGCGTTTCAACTCTGCAGTCCTCAGGAGTGACTCAGTGGCTGTGGCTGCAAGCTCTTGAAGTAGAGTGGAACAAACCCCCATCGATTTGGCTAAGCAGTGGCTCCGGATAACCACTTTAAATGCGTCCCACTCACTTGTGGGAGAAGGCCGATCCTTTATTATCAGTAAAGTAGGACCAAATTTTCTCCTGAATGGCCTCCCGAAACAGGGAGTCTTCTAATGAATCAGGCTTTATCTCCAGGTAGGGATCTTGGAGGGAAATCAGTGCCAAATCAGGTGAAGTGAGACTGGGTTGTGATCTGAGTAAGTGCAGGGAAGGTATTCCATCTCTTGCATATGGGGATAAATGTCAGTAGAGCACAGGAAAGTGTCAAGGCAGACATGAAGCTCATGGTGTGGGGAGAAAAAGAAGTAATCTCTGGTGTGGGGGTGTTTGCAGCACCATACATCACAGAGGGCCCAGTTTTCTTGCCACTGTCGGAATGCCCAGAACGAGTGATGTATTGGAGCGCTGCGCATTGGGGGATGGGTGCAACCTAAGTCAGGGTTTGCCATACAATTAAAGTCCACCTCAAGTAAGACGTTTTGGGTTAGAAGGGGAGTCAGCTGTGATGACAGCCACTCCAGGAATGCACTGTGGTCTAAGTAATGACCATAGATGTTAATGAAAATGACATATTTACCATTTAGCCTACCAGTTACTGCTGTATAGCTGCCCTCTAAATCTACTATTGCCTTAACGTGTTTTAAGGAGAGCCCAGCTCTGACCCATATGAGGGTTCCCCGAGCAAAGGCAGAGTAAGTTGTATAATAAACTTGTCCCCCCCAGCGTTGTTGGGGGGCAGCTCCTTTTTTTGCTATTAGGAGAGTTTCTTGCAATAGTGCTATATTGCCCCCCCCCCCAACTTCTGAGCAGATAAGAAAACACTTTATAGCGCTAAGTCATGGTATGAATGCCCCCTGACATTCCAAGATATTCGTTTAGAATCAGTTCTGTGTACTATAGCTGCCAGCAAGTAGGCGTTTCTGGGGCAGCCCACTATGCAGGGGCCAAGCTGGTCACAGGACCCTGTTGCTCTGCAATGTGAAAGATATAGAGAAGAGTTTCTGACTCAGGGGGAAATTCCCCCTATTTCCACAACATCAAGCCAAAGAAACATTTCCCAATTCCCACTCCCAGGGATAGGTAGCAGAACCCCAGCTATCCAAACTGGGTATTAAACTTTGTGAATTTAGAAATATTAAGGACTTGCAGGGGAGAGCAGGCTAACTCTGCTCAAGGTCAGGTGCCCAGGCACCCATCCAACCAATGCAATTATCCCACTCTCCGCCATTCGCGTTGTGCCTCTGCCTCATTGGGGGGCACCGTTGTGGCCAGCTTCCATGGACAGCAAGAGCGTGGGCGGCAACTCTTCATTTTCGATGGGGTTACCCCACACGAACCGGCTCAGGCTGTTGCTTCATTCATGCCCATGTTTCCTGTGGCAAGTGAAAGTATTGGACACCCTCAGGCGTCACTAGGCGTACTGGGAATTGCTTTGAGTATGTAATGCCAAGCTCTTGGAGTAATGTCTTTGCCTCAGAAGGCAGCATGTTGGCGCTGGACCTCCTGCGGGAAATTTTTGAATATCATTACTTTTTTGCTTCCTACAGTGATGTGAACCTTCTGTCTGACCTGCCTCAGTATATGGTCCCGATCTTTAAAGAAGAGTAAGAGTGCCACTTTAGGCCTCAGAAAAGCACCCAGAGGGAAGAGCTGCAAAAGACAGAAAATGGAGGCTAGGCCCTCTGGGGCTACTGTGGCACAAAGCCAGTTCTCTCAGTACTTCACCATATCTGTCCCTTCGACCTTCTCAGGTAGACCCACAATTCTAATATTATTATTACGTTGCACTCTATTTTCAGAATCCTCCGCTCTGTTCTCCAGCATTTTCAAGCGGGATTCGATGGCAGTCAGGCAGCCACCAGTTGAGGCTATAGTGGGAGTTGCAACCAAGACTTCTCTCTTAACAGTGGTAACCCATTCAGCCAGTCACCTGTGATCATCCCATAACAGTCTTAGATTGTTGCCCAATGGATACATTTTTGTTTCGAGAGCCTTACACAATGCTGTAATTGCTTGCAGGATGTCTTGTAAAGTGGGAGTTGTACGCGTGTACCTAGTGTTGTGGAGGGTCATATTTCTAAGCTGGTCTGAAGCCAAATGTGGTCGTGGTTGGACTCATGTGTCCATGTCACACTTTCCTCTACTCTTGCCCATGGTGAACAACTACGCAGGACAGGCGAAGGGGCAGCTATTCCCCAACAGCAGCCGCCGTGGGCAGCCAAGTCAGTTGTTTGTGGTGTACAAGCAGTCACCACAAAGGGAGGACATCAAAGACTGTCATTTTCTTTGTATATTGATCAAAGAGAAAAATCTGCCTGCAGGGCGTCAGCGTTCATCGTCTCTGCAACCACATGTGTCATGATTACTGTTGCATCCACTGAGGTCATTCATTAGCCTAGTGCCAGCTATATCCCAACGTTTACTGCCAGGGCTGAAGCAAGGGTAGTATCTAGGCAGAAGCATAAAAGGCCACAGGCAAGGACGGTTGTTGTTACATGGCCCTCTATGAAGGGTCACCCCAAACGTTTTGCCTTATTCCTCCTCTTTTTCTGACCTTGTTTTTGCTGGTTTTAGGACTCTGTGCACCACTGCAAACTACTGCTAAAGTGCCTTTGCTCTCTCCCCTAAACATGCTAACATTGGCTCATACCCAATTGCCATATTTAATTTGTTTATAAGTCCCTTGGAAAGTGCACTAGATGTGCCCAGGGCCTGTACGTTAAGTGCTGCTAGTGAGCCTGCAGCACTGATTGAGCCATCCACCTAAGTAGCCCCCTAACCATATCTCAAGTTTGCCATTGCTAGGCCTGTGTGTGCAGTTTCACTGCCACTTCGACTTGGCATGTAAAGTACTTGCCAAGCCCTAAATTCCCCTTTTCTTACACCTAAATCTCCCGTAAGGTAGGCCCTAGGTAACCCACAATGCAGGGTGCTATGTAAATAAAAGGCAAGACATGTACTTATAAGATTTACATGTCCTGGTAGTGAAAAGCTCCCAAAGTCGTTTTTCCCTACTGTGATGACTGCTCCTCTCATAGGCCAGCATGAGAATTGCCCTTATATACTTTTAAGTGGTAGATTCTGATCTGAACAGAGTAGCCCTGTCATGTTTAATGTGGCCAGAATGGTAATAGAAAATCCTGCGTACTGGTGAAATTGGATTGGATATTACTATTTTACAAATGTCATTTTTAGAAAGTGGGCATTTCTCTGCACTTACTGCTTTCTGTGCCCTAAAGCCTGCCTTCAATCCACATCTTGGCTGTGTTGATTAATAGATCCCCTTGTGCATTCTACCCAGACAGCCATAAACACAGGACACTCGGCCACATCTGCATTCATCTGCATACTGGGAGGGGTCTCCCTGGGCAGGAAGAGTGGAGGGACCTTCACTTACACTTTAAAGGCCAATGGCCTGACCCCACAGAAAGGACTGATAACCCCCCCACGGTGATGCCAAGCCCTGCAAAGCCTTGCTGCACAGCTCCCCAGGATTGATGCAAAGCAATGCAAAGCACTGCTGCACAGCTCCCCGGGATCAACACAAAGTGACGCCAAGTCCTGCAAAGCCTGGCTGCACAGCTTTTCGGAACCGACACCAGATGAAGAAAAACCTTGCAAAGTCACAACATTCAGGCTGTGCACCATGACTCAAGGTACTGTGTTTAGTGGGCCCAAGTGTGTCCCTGTAGCCGGCACATGCTCCATTGCGGTCGGTCTGAACTTGTGACTTTGTCCCAGTCCAGCGCGACCAGATCACCACAGTAGGCGCTTTGCTGTTCTATGCAATATTTTCACCTAAATCTTTAAAATTGCATATTTCAGGATGTACTTCTTGGTTTTTCATCTTATTTTATTCAGATAAAAAAAATCTATTTTCCTAAACTGGTGTGAATTACTTTATGTGGTTTTTGCATTGTGTTACTGTCTGAGTTATTGCACAAATACTTTAAACATTGCCTTCTAAGTTATGCCTGCCTGCTCTGTGCCAAGCTGCCAGAGGGTGAGCACAGGATAATTTAAATAGTGTAGTGATGTACCCTAACTAGGGTTGTGGTTCCTACTTGGACAAGGGTGTATACTACTGCCAACTAGAGACCCAATTTCTAACAGCAGGGCAACTCCGGGGCCTCCTCAAAGGGAACGCACCACAATGCAATCCAGTCAGGCCCAGCAGTTCATCTCAATGAGTTTCCACCTCCTCCTGGGGCCCTCAAGGTGATGTCTCATGCTGCAGCCATTGCGAGTGAGGGGTAAGTCGTGTCTGTTCAACCCACAGCTCCTGTAGGTCCAGGTCTTCTGCACCTGCAGGACCCCAACACATTGGGCAAAATACCACAAATCGCGGTCCATGGGCCCACTGCCCTTCAGCTGGATCCCAGCAGAATAGTGGGTTCTGGGGCACCCCAAGTATGCAGCTCGAGGCCACCACAGCTGTCTCTAGTCATGGCATCCCTGGCTCGATATATTGATGTCAGGGAGCAGCAGGAGCAAGAGCTTACACCTCCCCACCACTGACTGTGGCCCGGGGGCCCAGGATCAGACAACCCCAAAGCTGCCCCCCTCATGCAGTGTGCCTCCTAGCTGCCCTCTCACCTCCTGTTGCAGTTGGGGATGGCCGAAGGTGCTATTCCTCTGTTGTTCGGGGACCTGGCCAGCGAGAGCCCCAACCCACACCACACTCCTAGTGCCTGGTCTTGAGACTCACAGCACTCCGTGAGAACGCAAGCAGAGGAGGCAGCAGAAGGTCTGGCCCAGTCCACTCCTGCAGTCCTGTGGAATGCAGCTCCCGGGGTTCCTAATTGCACTCAAGAGGCCCAACAGAACCAGGGGAGGATGCCCACCGGCAGGCCACAGTTCACCACCAAAGGGGCAGGCTCCCCCCTCTGCCATAGGGCAGCCAGGCCATCGCCGTCTCCAGGTGTGGCCCCAGCCTAGTGGGTGCAGTCCTAGGGCATCCGCTCGGCCCCCAGCTCGGGGCTCCCCCGCAGGGGAATTGCCACTCCTCCAGCACCAAGGTAGCTCTCCGGGGTCCCTGGTCTGCTGCAACTGTGCCCACAGCACTTTGCAGCCGACATCAATCTGTGCGGGCTGCCCTCCCCAGAGTCATGAGGAGTGCCGCACCGCAGGTGCCATCTTAGGTGCCTTCCTCCTCCAGATCCTCTGACTTTGAGGTCAGTCCACTGCTCCGCAGTAATGGCCTCCCCAGTGACTGCTGCATGTTCTCAGGGGTACAGGTATTCAACCCTGAGTGCTATTGCAGAAAAAACTTGATCAGGTTGGGGTTGGACAGGGCCTGGCGCACCAGAGCTTTGGACCTCTATCCTATACCATTTGCAGCAAGTCACGCCCCCCCACCCAAAAAACTTCCGCCTGATGATCACCAAAACACACCTAGACCCTCTAAGGAGGTATGTGGGTTTGGAAGGACAGCTGGAGAGAACAACACTTAACCTTCTTAGTCCCTATGTGTCACCACAGGTGCCTCAAAATGCAATGGGGACATTCTGCACGCTACTGGTGAGGTTCCCCCTGGGTATTGTGGTCATTGTCAGGGATTTCAACCCAGTTCTGGAGGTGCACTTAAGTACGATGGCAGAACTGATGCACCACAGATTGCAATCCAGAAAATCATTTCAGGCTTGGACTGAGACGCTGGGCCTCTGTGAAGGAAGGAGGGTCTTTCACTCCAGTGCTAAGGAATACACCCACACTCCTGCAACCCATAAAACCCTCTCATGTATTGGCCTGTTCCTCCTACCAGCCCCAGACACCCTATTGCCCATATTTAAACTTTTTTAGCGCTTCATTTTCGCCGCTTTTTGACGCAAAAACGGCGCATACTTTCAAAATACAATTGTATTTTGCAAGTTTGCGCCGCTTTTCCAGCAAAAAATTACGCAAATGTGGCGCTAAAAAAAGTATAAATATGGGCCTATGTGTCACAAGTGTAACTATCCTCCCCGAGGGATTTCTGACCATTGTCCACCTTCACCTAGAGTCCCCCTCTGTGGCCCGATAGCTGATGTGGCACCTTAACGCTTGGTATCTGAAATACCCCGAATTTACGGACTTCATAGCCTCAGAACTCAAACTCCAGGCCTACTACAAACATAACTGGGGCACAGTGGCCTCCACAGTCACACTGGCTGGGAAAATTATGGTAAGGGGCCTAGCGAAAGCTTATGTCTGGGTAAGAATGGGCACAAAGTGATCAGACTTGTCTGCTCAAGATGCAAATTCTCGCTCTCGGAGACAGTATGTCCTTGATCTCGCCCCAAAAGTGTCCCCCCAAGTGGAGCTGTAGCAAGCCTCCCTCAGCCAACTTGTGCTTGAGGAGGCATGTCAGTGTTGGAGAGAGACCACCCAATGGGTGTTTGAATACAGGACAAACCCGGCAAACTTCTTTTCTGTCTGGACAGCTCAGAGTTACTCTCCAGGATTATTCCTGAAATAGTGAATGACACGTGACAACAACAGACCACAGCTGTAAATATCTTGGAGACTTCCCACCATCGCTCCTTATATTCCCAGGCCCCTACAACCTTGTGGAATGACTACATCTGAGTCACTTCTGACATCTCCTTATCCAGGTTTGACAGAGCTCAGTGGGCTGAGTTGGAAGCTCTGCTGATCCTATAGTAGGTCGGCGACGCTCTCTCACACCTGAATACCAGAAAAACACCAGGTCCGGACCGATTCCCACTAGAATTCTACCTCAGGTTTTGCAGGTTTTGCAAGGTGTTAACTCCCCAACTGCACAGCCTGTTTTCCGAGGTGCTGACCAGGGGTGGGTTTCCATCAGAGATGGACCTAGCCTTGATTGTCCTAATCCATAAACCGGGGAGGCCATGTGATCATTGTTGCGCCTATAGACCCATTTCATTAATCATTATTGAACTGGAAGCCTATGCCTATGCTAAGATCCTTGCCCATCAGCTTCTCACAATACACCCAGCCCTGGCTGACTCGGACCAGTGTAGCTTTATGCTGTCTTGTAGCACCCGCCACTGTATCTGGCATTTATATCTGCCATTGGCCTGCAAACAAGAGCTTTTGTGCCTAGGGATGCTGCTTGTGATCGACTTTGAAAGAACATTTGACACTGTTGACTGGACTTACCTAAAGGCTGTGTAGGCAAAGATGGGCTTTGGTACTCATTTTCAATGCTTCATAGGTATCCTGTACTCCTTCCCAGCTGCCCAGTTCAGCTTCAATGGGGTGCTTTCGGAACCCTTTCGATTCGAAGGGGAATGAGACAGGACTACCTCCTGTCTCCTCTCTTCTTTGCATTGGCCATTGTGCCTCTGGCCTGCCTTGTCTGCTGTTTGAACCCAGATATCGGGCTGGGGGGATGAGACATGAAGAGCAGATTGCCTTAAATGCGGATGACATCCTCCTCTACCTTACTCACCCCCAGGGGTCCAGGCCCTCAGCACTCTGCACCCATCGTCCTTCTTCAATTTTCAAAGTTGAAGGACAGTGTGGTCATTATCCAAATCAAATTACTAAAGTGAAGTAAAAAGTAGATTAAAATTAAGATTGAGTTGGTAAAATATTTAGTCCCTTATGCGTTGTGCTGAATACTGTGGGTTATTCACCACACTTGCTGTATACCATTACCCTTGGGTGAGGTATTCACCTACTGTTGTAAATGCCTCCTTTTCTGAGTTTTTACTTGAAAATAAGGCAAAATATGCAGATTCATTTTTTTATTTAATTTGATTTTTAGTTTTATATAACGCTCAATAGCCCGAGAGCGTCTTGGGGCTGATGTCGGAAGCAGAAGAGGTAAGAAAGGGATTAACGGTCTTTACCGATCCTTCAGTGTGAAGAACCATGTCTTGAGAGATTTCCTGAATCTCATCAGATCTGGGAACTTTTTTAGATTTTGGGGAAGGAAATTCCATAGCTGTGCTGATCTAAAGAAAAAGATACTACCGCCCCAGATGCACATTTGACCCTATGTTGCTATTGATCCGAGATTACGAGAAGGTCTGTACAAGTTGAATCTGTTCTGAATGTATTTGGGGACAGTCTTGCATATCACCTTAAAGGATATGCAAAGACCCTTAAATTCTATTCTCTTTGCTATAGGAAGCTAGTAAAGTTTTTCAATTGCTTGGGAAGCAGACTGATATTTTGAAAGATTGGACGAATCAAAGAGATGTACTCAGAGAGTACCCTTCAGATGCACTTTTCGACGAGTAGCACTCTACTCCGGAACCCAAGAAGAATTAGTGGTGGATTAATATAGGGAAATATGAGTACAGTGTTAGTATTAGTATGAGTTAATTTGAGCAGAGGATATGTGAGTTTGTTAATTGGATTGACTAGAGTAATGGAGGGATAGCGGAAGGAAGAATCCAGAAGTGTTAAATGGGAGTTTATAGTAATAGGATGAGGCTTGGGATGAGTAAAGGAGAGATGGAGGAGGAACGAGTCTGTGGAAGGGGTTAGAGAGATCACAATAGAAGGAGGGGTTTTGGATGAGTCAAATATGAGATAAATGAGGGAGAATTTACTAGGGTTGTTTTGGAGATCATGGTTGTACACTGAGGTTTGGGGTGAGCTAGATGTGGTAGAGGAGGGAAGTGCTTAGGCAGGGTTATTTTGGAGATGAAAGTAGTAGAATGGTTTTGGGATGAGTCACAGTGGGAGTGGAGGATGGATTGATAGAGACATAGGGTGATGGAGAGACAGAGTCCAGCTTACAAGAGAGTAAATGTATATTATTTTGTATTTCTTTATTATTTTTTATATATATATATTTTAATTTTGTTATTTATTTTATTTTTTATTTTATTTAATTATTTATAATTTGAATTTTATTTATAGATTTTATTTTATTTATTTTTATTTGATTTTTCTCAAGTACAGTAGGACTAGAGTAATAAATAAATAGGTATGTAAATATATAGTAAGGGGAAATATGTGCAAGGAATATTATAATGGGTATAATATGAGAAGAAAAGTAGAATTGTATAAACACAGACTTTCAAGATTTGTAATATTTGAAGTTAATTAATTAGTGTTCTTTTCTAACATTCATTTATCTTTCCTCAATTTTTGAAAAGCAAAATGCTTGCTGTTAAATAGATAATAAAACATTTGATCATTCTGATATAAAAACAAAAGAAGGGATTCATAAAGTATCTAATGTAACAACCTATCTAGAAGCTATGCAATGACCCATGAACATGTTAAGCATAGAATAATATACACATATATATGTATATATACACACACATATATACATACACACACATACACACTTATATATAAATATTTTGTTTTTTAACCGTGAGTAACTATACATTTGTGAAATAGGCTTAAAGAATATGTGTATAATTTATTATTATGAAATAGAAACAATACATATTTCTTAAAGAAATATTCATATCTAGAATATACACACAATCAGATTATAAACTTTTATCAACACAGGCATATGCAGTCCATTGCTGTTTGAATATGGTGGTTCTGAAGGAAAGAGCCAACTCTTGAGTAGTCTTCTGAAGACAAGATAGTTATCCATGGATCTTATATTTGGGGGTACTGAATTCCATAGTGTGGCTGCCTGAACGGAGAAGGATGTATCACCTATTGTCTTTTTCTTGTATGGCGGTGCTCTAAGGCGAGGGTCCAATATTGAGCGATGGTTTCTTTGTTGAGTGTATTTGGTTATTTTGTTTCTGATGAAAAGTGGTCCTGTTCCATGTATAGCTTTGTGGGTGATACAAAGCAGCCTGAAGGTGGATCTTCTGCAATGTTGGGCATTATCATCTTCTTCTGGGACACAGAAACAGATGGACTACGACCAGAGCCTGGTTATATGGAACACAGGAAGACGTTATTTTTCCCAAAGGAAGACATGTGGAGAAGGGCAAAGAATGGGTGGACCATTTATAAATCGGCGACAGAAACTTGAAGAACACATGGTTGCCCTCTTTTTGGGGGACACACTAGGGAACTAAGCATGCACTCGTACAGCTAACTGTACATATGCACTGGAAGCACCAAAGAGGTCAGATCTGTAAAGCGACTTGTTAATAGGATGGTTATACAGTGGGCTGGCAAGAGCACCTTTCAGCGTGCTGGTGGCTAAGTGTGGTTCAGGTGAGGGCAAAACTACGTTTACTTTTCTTGGGCCTGACATTTGTCTGCCTGTCGCTGTGGAAATTAGGCAGAAGCCTTTGAGGCCTGATTGTTGCTAATTGGTGCTGAAGAATGTAGAACAGAGGCTCAGTGATAAATTGCACTCTTGCGATGTGAGGAGTCTCTACGGTTGGTAGGTCATGGGGCTACTGTGTGAAACAAAAAGTTATTGGGTTTGACAATCTGGGGGTGTTGGAATGTCACTGACAGCTTGAGCTGGTTGGTGTGGGAGCTGCTGTGTGAGTTTGTTGCTAGTTTATTTTTTTATTCTTCAATTAGAGTTAAAGAGAGACTTTCTGCAAAGCAAACTGGATATGTGAGCAGAGCAGACAATGGAGCCTGCCACCGTTGCATATTTGAGGTGTGGCAACTGAATTTTGGGTTATACCCGCTTCATAGTCATTTGATAGTGCTATAGGTGTCATTCACACTCGCTGTTAGGTTTGATTAGTCAGGCTATTTTCATTGTATTAAGTTAATAGATTACAGTTCCAATGTGTGTCATGTCCTGGAATGTCAGGCTACTTAACACCCGAAAGGCCAGGAACTACAAGTTACTTACGGTCAGTAAACTTTTTAGTGGCTACTCTAACTGCAGATCACTCATCTTCTGAATATCCCCTAGGAGTCAAACTGGTTCCGGAAACCCTAAAATACTGGTAGATGATGTTGTGCTGCTCTGCCGAAGTGACAAGCGGAGTCAAAAACAAATGGCACCAATTTTCACTGTCAAACTACTTTCTTAGACTGCCACAACCGCAAACGGAGAGCCTCTGAGCAGACTGGCATGACCAGTGTGCAGATCTATAGATTGGGATGGAAAAAGAGCCTAGTTCACAGAAAGAGGAGGAAGGAGGGGCGATGAGGAATCTGCAGTTAAATTGAGTTTCCACAAGAAAGATAATTACCGAAGGGAAGTATCTTGTTCTGATGGATACTTCTCATCACAGATTCTCACATTGTGGATAGATACCATATCAGTACCTTCCAAGGTGGAGGGTCTGTGAACTGAATCATACCAAAAGGTCTAGCAGGACTGAGCGAGCAAGTGCTAAAATCGTGCAATCATAGTGGTGGCAAAGATCGAGCCAGGGTTTTTTCCCCCATTGACAGAAGACTACCAGTGCCACGTCTGGGTACAACTCCCATTTGTAATCCACTGTCAGTGGCAGAGTTCATCTGGTATGATATTTAGAGATCCTGTTACGTGGTTTATCACCAAAGAGGATGCTTTGGAAGTCCAGCCATTTCCAGAGGTGCTGAGCCTCCCGGCACATGACCTGAGCCTTTTTTGTTGCAGTACCAGATAGCTATGTTGTTGCCTGTGAGCACCTGCACAAGCCTTTCTTTGATAGTGGGAAGAAAGGACTTCATGCTAGGAGAACAGAGGCCTCTGATCTCCACCTCTCCCAGTCTGCCTCCCCAACCCTGTATGGATGCATTCATTACCAATATCAGATCTGGGTAGTGTAAGGAGAGTGGACTGTCACTGACCCAACTGTAGTCGAAAATCCACAGCTGCAGCAATTTTAAAATCTCTTTCCAATTCTGGAAACAAATTCTCCTGATGCTGTACCCACTGGGACATAAGGTCCCATGGCAGAGGCTGCTTGCACTACCTGGTATGTTTGGCCAGCAGCATGCAGGAGGGCAACAAGCCCAGTAGTCAGAGTCATCCGCAAAGATCTAAGACTGAGGCTGAAATATCAGAATCACAGCCTAAAGATCCTGCTCTGAGAAAAGTCACAAAATCGTACCATATCAAGAAAAGCTCAGGTGAACAGGAGCGTCAGTGAAGGATTTAGGAGAGACCTTTGTATATTGATAATGAACCCCCTAAAGTTAGGTGGTTTGCCATCTGTAGGTGGTTGACAACCGCCTAGGAAGTGCTCACCTTCCACAGCCAATTGTCAAACTGGGGAAAGGCTGGTACTCACTGACCTCTGAAGGTATGCTGCGACCCACCACCATATTTTCTTGAACAACAGAGAAGCACTGGTAAGGCCAAAAGGACTTCTGGCCCACGGTGAATAGCACGTTGCACCTGTGGGCCTGCAGGACAAGGATATGGAAATAAGCATTCTACAGGGCAACACCGCCATCCAGACTAAGTAGTATAGGGCAAGTAACAGCATTTTCAAACTGCAGAAAGGTAACGCAATATAGCACGAACTTGGGGCTCAGCGGCCCTTTCCTGCATAGAGAAGTGGGTGGCAGACATGAACTGGTGCCTGTAGGAGGCTGGCCTGGTGTGTGGTGGGTACACAAGATACTTACACCTTATACAAGGTCCAGGTATCCTTTATTAGAGTAGTGCAGTCAGTGTCTAAAAGCCAGGCTCTCTAGAGGAAGCTGTGGTGAAGATTATGCAAGAACCAGAAGAGACTGCAAGACACCAACGATGGATTCCTGGACCTGAAGACCTGTGGAAGAAGGGGACCAAGTCCAAGAAGCACTGAAGAGTCCAGAGAGAACAGGAGCCCCTGCTAACCTGAATGAAGATGCAAAAAAAGAACTAATGGTGAGAAGACAAAGTCAGTTATGCACCCAAGAAGACAGATGCAGGTTTCTGGTTTGTGCAGAAGATGTCCCATGCTGGATGAATGATTGCAGTCTGGTTTGCGTTTCTGGATTCCACCAACAAGCCTTGGCACACGAGAAGCTCGTGGTTAGCGGAAAATGGCGCTGCGAGGGATCAGGAGGGACCTGGTGGCATCAACCCAGGAGGGGGAAACAGAGGGGGGCTCTCAGCAACTCAGAGAACCCTCAGAAGACCAGGCAGCACACACAGGAGTCCCACAGCATGGGGACAAAGAAGGTGCAAATGGAGGCCCACTCAGCACGACACAAAGGGATCCTACGTTGCCGGAGAACCACTCAGGAAGCTGTGCTTCGCAGGATGGATTGCTGGGGGCCTAAGCTTTGCTGAGCATAAAGAACTTCTTGGAAGGTCGCACCCAAGCCTTGGGAACTGCAAGTCATGTGGTGGATGGGGGTACTGTCTTGCGTGGGGAGGCAAGCTCTTACCTCCCCCAAAGTTGGACATCTGGAGCTTGGGACTGTCGGGGTCACTTTAGTCCACCACCCGTGTTGCTGGATCCACACTCGTCGTCTGGAGAGGGGACCCACGCCACTTGTCATCGCTGCAGACTGGTGCCTGTTGAAGCAGGGAAGTGACTCTGTTACTCCACAGGAGATTCCTTCGGTTCTTCTGGTGCAGGCTGAAGACAGGCAATCCTCGAAGGATACATGATTTGCAAACTGTTGCAGTTGCTGGCAGGAGCTGAAGTTACAATGTTGCAGATGTCGTCTTTGTTTCTTTGTTGCAGTTTGCAGAGTTTCTGGAATGTTCAGCTGTGGTTCCATCGGTAGAAGATGAAGTAAAGAATGCAAAGGATTCCTGCTGGAGTCTTGCAATCAGAATCAGAAGAAACACCCAGAGCCTGAAAATTAAATGCTGTACGGGGCCTACAGCGCTAATTGTACTGGCCACTTCTGTAGCTCTTCAAAACATGTCTTAGGCCTGCCATTGCAACCTGTGTACGGTTTTAAACTGCCATTTCTACCAGGCAAAATAAACCTTTTGCCAGGCCTAAACCCTCTTTGAGTATAAGTCACCCCTAGCATAGGGCCTAAACAGCCCATGTGGCAGGGTTCAGTTTATTTAAAAAGTTGGACACATGCTTTTAAGTTTTACATGTCATGATAGAGAAAAATTCTCAAATAAATTTCTAACTATTGCAAGACCTACCTCTCCCATAGAACAACATTGGGCTACCTTAATACATTTAATAAGTGATGACTTTTGTTTGGGAGTAGGAGAGATGTCATGTTTGGTTTCTAAGGAATTCAAAATCCTCTTTAATGGTAAAGTCGGAGTTTAAGTCACAGCTCTGAAAATGCCACTTTTAGAAAGTTCGCATTTTCTTGTCCTAACCATTGGTGCCTGTAGCCTTTTTCTGGCTCACATAATTAGGTGTAGTTGGCAGTTGGCCTTTGTGTATTTCTCCCAGAAAGCCACACAATAGAGGGGCTAAATATCGGCATGATGGGCCATCCTGACCTAATGGAAGGGGCTGAGCTGATACATGTCACACTTGCAATTCATAGATACTGCCTCAGCCCACACACAAAGAACTTCACACCAACCCTTTGTGACCCCTGACCCTCAGGAACTAGGTCAGGAAGGCAGGAAATTCTAGACACTTCTATGTTCGGAAATCTCCAGAACCTTCTTCCACTTTAATGCTGGCACCAGAGATAAAATTAGGACCCTTAGACACACTCCTCAGTACACCCCAGGACCTGTGGACACTCCACTAGAAGGATTGCCCGCTGACAGAGGACTGGCGTGCTACTTGAGGCCTGCCCTGCTGTCTGAGAAGGAAGACTGGACCTGCTCCTTTCATGCCATGCTATCTGAGTGATTTAAGGGCTAAGTAGCTAGCCTTCTGTTCGGAACTACAGGGATACAACAAGCTCGAGAGGCCTCTCTGCAACTGACCAGCTGATCTGCTGCACTTGATATGCCTCAGCCCTGCTGGCCTCTGCTGGAGTGAGTTTGTGATCCCCAAGGGGTGCCTACAATGTCCTGAGCCCTTCATGTGGCATCATCTGAGCTCCTCTTGGAAGGAAAGATAAATCCTGAAGTTTTTGTCTCTTTATGACCACAAACGGGCCTGTTCACTACAAGACCTTGCCACTCATGCCGAATGCCAACGTGAAGCTTTGGTGAGCCTGACTCTTCATGCCACAGCAATTGCCAGTGACGACCGACTTGGTAACGCAAGATCTGCACTTCACACTATGGCATTGCCAGCCCACAGTGACTGACAATGCATAGCTCCAACAACGACCACCAGAGATGCCTGACAGGATCTTTGCACTGCAATGATGACTGTCCCTCATGTCCGTCCTGGTCTTTGAGGTACAGCGACAACCATCATCAAGCTCTCCCTGCTCCTCGAATCCTCCTCCACTGCGAAGTGGATTATTTGCTCCGGACTTTCAAAATGTAACTTTTTTAGGTGGACTAACATAGTCTCTGTATCTAGCCCATGTTCCATCATGGTTAGCTTGAACTTGTGACTTTCACCCGGTCTCGCATGACCAGATAGCCACGTGTGGTACTTTGTGATTTAGGCGATACACCCACCTTAAATCTTTGAACTTACATATCCCCTGATTGGATTTGTGTTGTTTTGGTGTCAAATAATTTATTACATTTTACTCTTTTCCTAATTTGGTGTGGGAATTTTCTTGTAATTTGTTTTCACTTTATTACTGTTTAAGTGCTGCCTACATACTTTACACATTGACTCTAAGTTAAGCCTGACTGCTATTGTGCCAAGCCATCAGAGGGTTAAAGGTCAATTTAGTGACTTTTTGTGGTTCAACTGGACAAGGATTGTGGCTGTTGCTTGAGGAGGGCTTCCATTGCCTTCAACCAACAACCCAATTTCTTACACAAACCATTAATTGGAAAAATTGTTTCATTTAATATACATTTACCCTTCACAAATGGGAAATCTTTATTTGAAGAAAGGCCTGTAAGTTAACATGAAGTATCTCTTTAACCCCTTGACTGATAATACATTTCTCCCTAGTAGAATGCTAGGCATGTTTTGCTATTTGGAATATTTCAAGCTTCAACTTAGCAGAGGAAATCATATTTAGTAACTGAGACCACTCAGAAACTGAGTTCTTGATCAAAATTAAGTTTTAAAGGCTTAAGACAGAATGAGTGTTACAAAGGAATTTGCACATTCTGCCATAAAGGTTCAGATACAGAAAGCAGAATCAAGAATCATAACAGAAACCCTAATGAGTAAATCTAAATTCCAAGGGTCAAACTCATAAGGATTTCTGACAGCATGCTAAGTTAAGAAAATCTCAAAATTGTACAGAATTTCTCGGGAAAAATTGAAAGTTGCCCCTGATCCTTCAAAACCAGGAGTTATATATACAATTTATGCACATTAATTAATAAAACAGCAAACTGAGCATGGTATGGGTAGGAGTCTGGCCCTCTGTGTAGTGTGTAAAACCAGGTACACTGCATAAAGGGTCTAGGCAACCACACATTGGTATACAGAGGTGAAAAAGACCACCTAATGCTTTAATTTTTATGGTAGCTTGGTTGAGCAGTTAGGCTAATCTTGGAGAAGTACAAAGCATTTGTTATACACACAGTATCAATACATGAGACCACACGCTCAAATGAATAACTCAGGACCTATTTACAAAAGTTCTTCACATTTTCATACATTTTTTAAGACTAAGATCATCAAAATCAGTTAAGTACGTTTTAAGTTATGAATTTTAAAGTTTTAGAAAATGTCTCAGTTCTGTGCGTAATTATGCACCTTAGGAATCAATGGAGGAATTATTTTAAAAAGCATGTAAAATCATGCAGTGTGTTTACCAATGTCTCCTTTTGCAGATAGGTTGAGGTCGTCACTGGGCCCTGTGGCCCAACTGGAGACATTCGGGCGGCTTTCTGTGTTGGCAGGAGAAGCAGCAGAAAGTCGTTGGAGCTGGTGCAAGGCCATTGTGGAGGATCACTCGGAAAAGCACTGAACAGATGGACTTCAAGGTGAGTCCGGTGGGTCCCTTTGGAGTCCCGAGGTCACAAGGGGTGGGAGACCCTTAGTACACAGCTGGTTCTTTGGTGCAGGGCACAGGGTGGCCGGATGCAGAGCAAATTGGTGCGCAAAGGTGCCCTTGGAAGCAGGGGGTAGGTCACTTTGAGGGTCACTTGCAGGTCAGCCGGGTCACTCTTGTCAGAGGTCCTGGTGTTTTCTGAAATCGCTTGACTGAGGCTTCCTCTTGGTACTTTCCAGTCCAGAGTGGACTGTCCTTCTTGGTGTCTGACGTGGAGTGACTACTAACAGGGGCTATTGCACGGTTTAGCCGCTGGAGGTCGCAGTGCCACCAAACTAGACACATTTACAGGTTTCATCCTCCTGGTCCATTGAGTGAATTTTCGTTTGGCTGTAGTGTCCGGTTCCTTGGTCAGCAATTGGTCAGTGAACTGAACTTCACTTGTCTTTTGGTCTTTGTTGTAGGAGAATGATGCCTTCACTCTGAAGGGAGTTCTTTGGCAAATTTTAGAAGAGTGGAGGTCCTCTAGGGGTTTGTAGAGTCTTGAGTCCTGGGTGCAGCAGGCAGGATTTGGCGCCTTCTTTTTGGTGCAGCACGACTTCAGTTCTCGAGCCTTTTGTCTTTTTTGTTGCTGGCCTTCTTTTAACCTTGGAATCTGAATCTCTGGTCTAGGGGTGCCCACTGAATACTTTATTTAGTGGGCATTTAGTTGCGTACTCTAGTTTAGGGTGGCTACACCCACTACGTGACCACATCCTGTGAGCCAAGCTCACTTCCTTACACCTGATTGGCTATTTTCCTTCCATGCAAGATGGACGAAAACGAAATGGAGAGGGTCACCTCGCATGCAACACCTTATGGGTGATGCAAGCTTGGGCTGAGCACTTCTCCTGTTCTTTGTGTGTTTTCCCGCTGTTGCTTCCACCAAAAGTGGGAGGGGTGCAATGGGGGTTGCCATCTGCTTTTAGCAGCAAGCTTGTGGTTCGGATTTTAAAGGCTGTAAGCCCTTTGAAGCTCGCTAGCAGGACAGTTCACATTCCTGAGGACAGAAGTGTGACACCTCCACCCAGGAAGGGCTTTGTTCTGGGACCTAGAGAGGAGGAACTCTCACCCCAGGGTTCCAGAATCTTGTCTGGTGGTGGCAGGCTGATTTTGACTGGCCAGAAACCATGCCAGTGTTAGTTAGCTTTGCAGGGGTCACCTCTGAGGTGGCACCTGGGTACATTTTGCAATAAACCCTCTACTGGTATCAGTTTGGATTTATCATTCAGAGTTATTTGATGTCAAACAAACCCAGGGTTCAGAGTGGCCATCTTTTAGCTGTGAAACTCATACTGACCAGTGTCCAGCACATACACCTAGAATGGCTGCTCTGTTCACTTACTATATACTAGGTTTGGCAAGGACACAGTAGGGGCATATTGCTCATCTATCTATGCCCACATATACAGTATAGTGCAGCCTGCCTTAGGGCTGGAAGGCCTGCCACAGGGGTGACCTATCTATAGTGCATGCAGGGTGTAGTGGACAGGGCACACAGGCTGTGTGCCATGTCAAGTTTACATTTTAGGACTGCATCAGGATACTCAGCTTGCAATGGCAGTGCTGGGTGCATCTGGATGCATGGCCTTTGAGGATGGCACAATATGTGCTGCCTTCCTCAGGGACCTACCCTTAGCACCCCTGCCCTGGGTACCTACATACCATTTACTAGGGACTTACAGTGGCAGATAAAGTGTTTCCAATTGTGCCAATGCATCCCAACAGTTTTGGGAAAGAGATCTGTCCCAGGGAACCTGGCTAGAGAGGCCCTGGACACTAACAATTTTGAGACTACATTAAATACCAGGCAAAAAGTGGGGTATAACCATGACAAAAGAGGCCTTTTCTCATAGCATGATCATGGTTAGCTTGCATTGGCAAATGCAAAACATTTTAGTGAGTTTGATAGACACTTAACTCTAACCCATTTCTTAAGAAAAGGGAAAACCTTTGCTTTCTTCCTCAGCAGCTCTTCTCTGGAGATGTTTAACTCATTATGAAACATTTTCCTAACAGTAGCTCATAGAATTGTGTTCTTCTAAATGACTAAATTGGAACTAGTGGCAGAAGTTCTTCAAAATTATATATTAAGTGCACAATTAAAGTTTCATTCACAATACATGCTTTCTAACACTACAGTATATTGATATAATTTGACTCTGTATTCCACTGAAACTATAGGGAGAGAAGATTTGCAGTGGGTAACTGATTGGGAGAGGGGAATGAGTAAGAGCAGGTTAACCAAAACACCACAAGCTTAACCCATTTTAAAAATAATGTTGTCTCACACAAAAATGTGGCAGAGCTACACTACATTTTTAACATTCTTCTGCATAGATAATCATACTTTCAAGCACAAAATCATTCACTCATCGATTACGGTCATATTCATCCTTTATATTACTAATTCTCCCCAAACAAAATTTGACAACCTGATAGACAAAATAGTCAAAATAAAGCTACATTTTGCTGTGGGGACAGTTGGCAGATCTGCTCCCAGATCGAACAGAATTCAAAGAACACATATAGCCATCCTGGGGAGCAACCCTTGCCCAAGAAGCAGCTACCCTACATAAATGAAGTAAAACTCCATGGTGTCCAGAGGTTTTCCACCGCCCCTAGGGTCAGATTGCCCTAAAAAATAATCGTTTTGCTCCAGAAAACAAATGAGATGTGTGAGTCAATATGGAGAGTGACCTTTGTCCAAGAGGCCACTCCCCACACATATAGGGGGTCATCATGACCCCGGCGGTCAGTGCAAATATGGCAGTGAGTACCGCCAATAGGCTGGCGGTACGTATCGCCATAATATGACATTGGCGGGTTGGCTCAAGCCAATGTACCACTCCTATCGTCATGGTGGGGACAGCCGCCAGGCTGGAGATATCTGTCACTGTTCCACCCGTGGGATTATGACCCCGCCTACCACCATGATTTTCGTGGCTTTCTTACCGCAACGAAAATCATGGCGGTAGGCACTATCAGTGACAGGGAATTACATCCCTGTCACTGATAGGGGTCTCCCCCCTCCCTCTCCAGAGTCCCTCCACCCCCCTACCTCTCCAATGCTCCCACTCCACCCTACATTCACGCCCCTTCACACACACACATACACACATTCCCACAAACATCCACGCATGCATGCATACATCCATTCACACATACGTCTGCACACTTAGAAACATGCATGCACACATGCATTCACCAAACATAACATACACACACTCACACCTTCATACATGCACACTTGCATCCAACACACACCTGCATACACACACATAAAATATACAAACACCCACCCCACACACACACAAAAAACACCCACACCCTCCACTCTTGTCAGCGCACCAACTTACCTGTGTGCAGCAGCGTCCACCAGCAGAACACCGCCATGCTGTATTAATTCTCATAATATGGCGGTCTACTGGTGTGGCGCTTCTGGTGGCAGCAGCACCACCTTACTGCATGGCCACAGCCGGATTTCCGCCATCCTTCTGGAGGAAATCTGGCTGTGGTCATAATACGGCGACGGTCTTTTGGCGGCCGTCGCGGCAGCGGTAGGAGGTTTTTACCGCCAAGGTCTAAATGAGGGCCTTAGTGTCCAAAACCCCTAGGGCCATATTTATACTTTTTGACGCAAAACTGCGCTAACGCAGTTTTGCGTAAAAAAAATTAGCGCCGGCTAACGCCATTTCGATGCGCCGTGCGGGCATCAAATTTATACTTTGACGTACGGCGGCGCAACCAAAAGGTGGGAGTCATTATTTCGTGACGCACACAGCGGCGTTACGTCGTAAAGGAAACCAACGTTAACGCAACGCAAATCACTGTGGGTCGATTTACGACAGCGCAAACCGGAAAGCGTTGTTTTTCTTGACGCTATAGCGTCAAATTTTAGCGCGAAAACTGCCCTTTCAGCAGAGGAGAGCCAAAATGGATCCCAGATGCCAGTACAGACCCCAGGAGGATGACAGCAGACCAGGAACCAGCCAGGAGGATCCATACCGGAACCAGGACATTTTTAGAAAAAAAAGAAAGTGTCGCTTCAGTGCAGAGGAGCAGGAAATCCTGGTGAAAGAGGTGACGGAACACCAGCACCAATTGTTCATCACCTCTAAATTGCCACTCAGTAGGAGAGAGGCCATATGGAAACAAATTGTGGACAAGATCAACAGTGTGGCTGAAGAACGCCGCACAGTCACCGAGTGTAAGAAACGCTGGCATGACTGCAAACGTAGGACAAAAGAAAAAATGGCCAGGAACAGGAAGGCAGCAATGCAGACTGGAGGGGGGAGTCCAGCACAACAGGAGGCCCTGGACCACATGGAGGAGATGGTCGCAGCCGTCATCCCGGAGGAGATCGTCACAGGGATTCAAGGACAGGACAGCGCAGACTACCACGACACAACGCACATGCAGGGTAAGTCGCATGGGGAATTAAAATGCAATAATGGGGACTGTAAGCAGGGGGGGGGATACCTACTACACAATGCATGTAAGTCAGCACATATATGAAGTGGCATGGGTAAAGGGGCACGGCAGGGGGGTATGGCCAGCACAGACTGAATCTGGGGCACGACAAAACACAGCACCAACAACAGTCCCATGGGGCCATCCTGTAAGTACAACAATAGAGCCAAGGGAAAGCAGCGACAGGTGGGAAGGCCACTACGTCAAACTCACATCCAGGCACTTGTCTTGCAAAATCTATCCTACATCAACTAGGTCCCTATCAGTAATGCAGTAGCCAAAACAACAACTGCAATGTAACTGCCACAACAGTTGACAATAACACCTCTCATCTCTGTGCAGCTATAGTACCAAATGGCAGGAACCTCCCCATGGAACATACATACCTAAATTAGGGGGTGAGGATGACATCTGCAACTATTCATAGAAATAAGACAAAGGCACCAGTACACTCAAATGCCGAATGTCCATACTTGACACATACATAAGCCAAAGTAAACAGCAATAGGAGCCACACAGCACTAAGGACACACACATGCTGCATACGTCAGGGTCTCTCACGTGCCTGGGTAACAAGGCTACATCACTAATGTCATACTGCTCAGACAACAACATTGAGGAGGGGACACAGGCAACTGGTCACTGAAACACACCTGCACAGTCTGACAACCAAATCGAACCTTCATACGATAAACAGGCCAATCCAATTAAACACGCATGACCCAACATCATCTTCAAACATCAACAATGTTTACATCCATACCACATCCTAACATTGACATGCATAGGATATGCCACGTCACATGTACATTTCGGGCAATGTGAATAAAAAGTGTTTGGGGCAGGTCCTGAGAGGCAAGTGTGCTGCCAGGGCATTCACAACACCCACAGTCAGTCAAAGTGTAGTGTTGTAAGTGTAACGTATACTTTGCGCATTAGCTTCAGGCTTTAGGCCTTTGTGCACCTTGCCCTGAATGTACTTTTACTCATTTGCTCACATCTAAGAGCCTCAGAGCACTTTGCACTAAATGCTTTTTATTGGCCTTCCTATCAGTTAATTTAGCAAATAGCCAGTCCTACGGTGTTGTTAATTAGTCAAATCACACTGTTTTGCCTACTTCTGCACTGGAGTTTGCCAGAACATATTCACTCTGTGCCCCAGTCAAGGATACAGTCTGGTACATTGCCGATAGACGTGGTAGGGGTTAAGATTTGGCATTCCTGCATAGGGACACTTTGTCATCACGATGACATATGACTTATAAAATCACTTCCTTGTCCCAAGACACGCAAGAGGGAGTTTCCAAACAGAGAACCACAACTAGACGCTGCCTGCCTTGCTGCAGATGCAGAACCAGATCACAGGCCATTGCTCTGATATGAGGGATGATGTCTCCCCAGTGATTCAGACAGGCAAGCTCCAAGCTTAACATGCTGTGCTATAATAGAACAAGCAGAGGGATAGTAGAAACAGTTAGGCTGCATGATAGCTTTGTACAAATGTTTTACTCTCCTGCTGACTATTTCAATTCTAACAGTTTGTATTGTTTGAGTTATTGTGGCTCACACCTAAATATGTACAAGTCAGTTGTACAATGAAATCATCATATTAAACAAATACTGTCTTTGTCATTTGTGTATGAGAACATACTGGAAAAGAGAGAATTGTGTAGGATCTGAGTGACCACGACTTCCCTGAGAAGTTCCAAAGATGTCATGCGCTCGGATGTCTAAACATTCCTTTGCTGTGGGAGACCAAAGGCACTGCTAGTTAGCCAGAGCAAAAAGAAAGAATCAGGATGACAGAGTTAATTACAAGTGTGTCAGACTTAGTCCCCCACACCATTAGCTATCCTGCTGCCTAGAAAGCCAGTATTCTCATGTAGGATAATGAGAGCCCACCCAACAAAATGTCCCTCCATAAGAATAGTTAAACACGGAGGGAGGAGTAGGACAAAAACATGCCTATTCTTAAATTTTGACAAAGCAACACCTAGAGGCGATCAGGCAGACAAGTCTGATAGCTCCATATCAATCATGTGACACACAGGTGGGCCATAGGCCTACAACAATGCCCATATGAAGGACAGCAGATACCAAGACAAAAACAGAGCACAAAGTTAAGGCATCCAAAGGCTTGTATCTTAGTGCAAAATTGTCACAACACAGACACACTAATTGTACCCTGTTTCATTGCAGAGGAACATGGATCTCCTGCCGATATGCCTGTCCCTGATTTCCCTGATGACATGGATGACGAGCCCCTAAACATTCCACAGGAGACCATCCAAATGGTCCTTGAAAGCCTCCAAACCCCACCTTCAGTCACAAGGAGGAGCACAGAAGAAGCAGCCACCACAGGAGAACCACCCGCCACCCCAATTGTAAGACCTGCCAGCTCCAACACAGCTGAGGACTCTGACGACACTGGCACCAGCTTCGAAAGAACCGTCGTTGGGGTACAGCGGGAGCTGGCCAAGGAGGTGCGGGTGGGGATGCAAACTATGGCAGCCAGCCTTGAGGGGGTGCGTTTGTGCATGATGTCTTCTGCTGATCAGGCAGCTGCTATGCAAGGCCGAACATCTCTCTTGCAGGAACTTGCCAAAACACAGAAGGAAATCTGCACAGCTGTCATCCAGTTGACACAACAACTACAACTGCAATCCAGTCAACGTGTGCACGAATGCAACATAGAACCCTTCAGGGCCGACCTGGCTGCCTACCATCGTGATGTGGCTGCCATTCTCAAAAACCAGCAGGCCCTCCTTGTTGCAGTACTGCCCTTCATAACTCCACAGGGAGCAGCCCCCGGGATGTCTGCCTCCATGTCTTCTAACACTGAGGTGTGTGTTGCCCCTTCACAACCAACAACAACAAGGACAAACCAGGAAACACACACATCAGAAGAAGAAGACATGGAACAGATAACATTCTCACGGAAGAGTACCCGGAAGCACTAGTCCCTGCACCATGGCCTACTTTGACCAAGGTCCTACGTTTTGTCAAATGCCAGTCTCACTACAACTACACTCAATGACTGTTCGGCAATCCACTGTATGACTTGTCCCCATTGCCAGTGAATGTCTCTCTCCTACTATTTGCCAATTCCTGTCCCTCTGCACTGTCTGTGACATCACCCCAGCATGTCAGGAGCATCATCCACACCCCTTCTGTAGGATCACCATGTAAGAATGCACCAGAACGGACTCAGCAAACATGGTGAATGGACATTTTGCACTACAGCACCTATAAATAAATAGCACTTGCACAACTATTATGTCTCTGTGTTATTTCACACTTCAACTGTGCAGTACCTAACTCCAAAGTGCCTGTGTGGCAACCATGTAGATTCTCAATACTACTGTCCTGATTTCATGTATTCTGAAACATCTGTGCAGTGGCCAGGATTGCATCATAGCCTTACCATACTTAGGAAAATAACTGATGAAGGGACTAACCCCACACAATCATGCTGTGTTGGACAGAATGATGCACCATCTATAGCTATTCTAGACAACTAATGGTGGCTGAGAAATGTAGGCACCATGCAATACTAAAATAAGAAATAATGCCGCAAAATGTAAGGAAACATTAACAAATTACACTGCATCATTCACCCTTACGGAGTATACTTCCATGAAGGAAAGTCATGCAGAATCACTACACACATGATGTAGGTCAGCAATGAAAGCAACAAGACAAGAGTGTGAACAACTCCTCATCTACAAAGATCTCCCTGAACTTCACACTGCTGTCCGACCTATCAATTTACCCACAATAACAAGTCTGGAAGCACTCTTTGTGAAGTAGGATACATACCAACACAAAACCTTGGTGATCAATGCACACTATCAATGGTGGGTCTCCCAAATGGTGGATACTTACCAAGTTAGCACACGGGTAGCTGGCATGTTAAACCTCAATTTCCTGGGGATGGCGAGCATAGGACACAAATATCATACTAAAACATTCAGCTACACTGATGTCAAGGCCATGATAAAGTAGCACCTAACGCATCATGTAAAGGGTTAACTATATATTTATTTCTATTGAGTAACACAAGAGGCAACTAAGGGAAAGGTAAACCTACACTAATCTAACCTGACTACTACTAACCCACAACTGTCCCTAACTAACCTAAGCTAAACTTACTCTACACATGTAACGAAACGATCTAAACATCAACCCCCCACCCACCATTATGAGACAGGACACATGCAGGACAACACTTACTAACCTACACACATACTATGCTATCCTAAACAAACATATATATATATATATTTTTTTTTTAACATTTTTTAACAGGAATCCCAACATTGCCCCCCACCCACTCACCCACACAAAAAATACAGATAGAAAGAATAAGGACCCCCCACCCTCTTCCCTAACACTAACTAAGCTAATTGCCTATACTTACCTAATACTAATCCCCAAAACCCAACTAACAGTAGAAAATAGGTAAGAGGAGAGAGGGGAGGGGTAAAAGTTCTACAGGGCAAAAGTCCTACAGGTTTGCCCTCCGTAGTGTCCGCCTGATGGAGCGGACCCTTTTTTTAATATAGCCCATATCCTGGCTCAGGTTGTCCACCTTCTTGACGAGCTTGTCCATTTTTCTACTTAATGCCAGGAAGGCAGCTGGGTCCACAGGAGGAGCTGAGGTTGTTTGTGTGCCGGCGGAGGTTGAGGTTGTGGTAGGAGTTGGTTGCCCACTGGACTGTCCTGGTATCACAACACGGCTGGGTCCAGGTCTGGAGGAAGAGCCAGGGTCTATTGTTCCCGACGTTGCTGGGGCCACTTGGGGAGACCTGGTGGATTGGGTGTTGCTGGCTGTTGGTGGCAATGTAGGGGGAGCCTGTGGTGAGGCCCACCACGCCCCGGAGGCCCGATCCGAATGATATTTGCGGGACATCCTCCGGTACCCACACTGCACCTGCAGGATGTGCCTGTATCTCATGGCACGCCTCTCAAAATGGTTGCGATCTGCGGCACTCATGTTTGCAGCTGTGAAGAGAAAAGGCAAATATTTACCTTTGGAATTGCATTGGGTGGAATAGCACAATGGGTTATTTGTACATTACTAGAAATGTATTGGTTGCAGCAATTGTCACAACATAGTTCACTGAAAGGCTCAGAGGAAGTACATGTGAAGCATGCATACATAAGGCCATATCACACCTAGCATATCCATGTCTCTACGTGATGGATGACATCACCCTAAACTACTCATCCAAATTATACCTAAGGCATCTGACATTATGGCTGCACCTCTTCCGCATACTGACTTCACTAGATATGTCACTCTATGTGATAACTATCCCAATCCTCACTCAATGCCATTTGTAATTAGTTGTGTGCTAATATTGAACCCATGGGCCATAACCGAATGTGTACACTAGGGGCCAGATGTAGGAAGATGGAAAATTGCGACTAGCAATTTGCAATGCAGAACGGTGTCTCCGACACCGTCTGCGAGTCGCTATGGGGTCGCTAAGACCCACCTCATTAACATCAATGAGGTGGGTTCCAAGTTGCGCCCCCTTAGCGACTATGGGCTCTCACGGGGATGGAGGCCTGCTGGGAACAGCAGACCTCCATGGCCGTGACTGCTTTTAAATAAAGCAGGTTATTTTTTCCCAAGTGTAGGCCGTTTACCTGAAAGGAAAACGAGCTGCACTTAGAAAAAAATACAAAATCTTCAATCTTGGATTATTTCAGGGCAGTTAGTGGTCCCTTGGACCACTGGCAGTTTTGTACATGATTATTTAGGTCCACTCACAAAGGGGAAGGGTTCCTATGGGGACCCCTTCCAGTTAGCAAGTGGGTTACCATCCACTTCAAGTGGATGATAACTGCGACTCCCTTTGCGACCACGTACTCGGTTGCAAATGGAATTGCATACCACTGCGAGTCGCAAATAGGAGGGGAAAACACCTTCCTATTTGCGATTTGGAAAAGCATTTTGCAAGTATGTTCATAATCACAAAATACATTTCTGAATAGAAAACAGACGTTTGCAAATCACAAAGAGCAATTTATGACATTTGCAACTTGTAAACAGTTTGCTACATCTGGCCCTAGGTTCTAAATCAAGTCGCAAAAGGTCGCAAGTACGTGTAACATACTGGTTGCTACAGTCCTAGGTACCCTGTTTCACATTAACATGGCAGTCTTTGAGGGTGGTGTGGGAATAACAAGCAACAATCCCATGTTCAATGCACACCCAGGAGTGTATAGAAAGTTCAACAAGTATGTGCCTTCACACACAACACCTATGAAGGGCTAGCAACACGTTGGAGTCAGCCAAACATTGTCACATCCAAGGTCCACACATGTCAAAATGCCATGACTTAGGCCAACATCACATACTATCAGTGAGGCATGTTTTACAACACACACAGAGGAGCAAGAACACCCATTATCATGAGTCGACAGAACACCTAGGCCATTGCACTCAAGTCACACACACTTCTAGTTCACCTTGTGGCAGTACATGCCCCCGGAAGATCCAACCTACAGTGTACACAGTCCATCCTCAACTAGGAAGATGCACTTTTCATCAAAGCCATTTGCCAAAGCTATATGGGAGAATGTCAGTCTGATATGCAGACTCAGTTCATGCCAAGTCCCCGACCAAGTCTTACATTGACCAGTGTATTCCAAATGACTCATCCCATTCCCCATTGCGGCCCAACTGGAATGACCTACAGCCCCTAAATCTGAAAGATGGCTAGGTATTGGTTTACAGAAACAGAAGTGCTATTTGATATCCCACTAAAGCAACAATGCCAATGAACGGCCAGCGCATCAAATCATGAATTCTGTTGAACACACAGTAGTCCATCATGCATCACTAGCAAACAATAAAAATAGCACTCAGGCCACACTCACTGTAGGTATCTGGGTCCTCAAAATGTGCCACCTCTCCCACGGTGTACGGGGCTGGTCCACCTGTAAAGCATGAAAGGAAGAATATACTCAGACTGGGTGCACTGACAAATAATTGCAGTTACAATGACACTGTGTGAATATAACATGGTAATGATACACTTTCCCACATGCTCATACTGCATGGATGAATTTGTATTCAACATTAACATTGGATGAGTCTCCTGCTACAGTTACACACCCTACTACACACATGCAGTGGCCAGGACAGTCAGGTGTTGTCAAAGATACCCCTCCATTAGTATGCCCCAACAATAATGTCTTCCATACATCTCAGCATGTGCATCCCAGAGAGACATCCAAAAGCTGGTTACTTGAGGACTGCATGACCCCTCACAATCAAACAGGCTAGGTGGACATGTTCAACACACAGCAACCAGACACACATGTGACATATGTGTGGCCAACATATCTAACTTCATGTGACGTGAAGGCAACACACATTTATAGCATCATCATGGGTTACAAATTTTCTGTCACAAATGCAACACTACATTACATACAGCTACTGGCATCTGGTATGTGTTGAAAACATGAGCCATCTGACTGCTAGCATTGGTCTTCCTACACATTGTGCAACAAATACACATTGGGGCACATATTTATACTTTTGTAGCGCAGCATTTGCATAATTTTTTGATGCAGAGACGGGGCAAACTAGCAAAATACAAATATATTTTGTAAGATGGCGCCGTTTTTGCGTGAAAATGTGGCGCAAAATCGGGGATAGAAATGTATAAACATGGGCCTAGGTTTCCCTAGCATTACACACAGTCAGCTACTTATCTAGCAGATTGGGTAACCATCATCACATGTCCCCACACAGATTACTATTATTCCCATGTAATTGATTTGTACTCACCAACATGGCCACCAATCCTGATTCCAAGGTGGTCCAGCAGGTCCTGTTCCCTGGATATCAGATCTGCCCAGCGGTGCTTTAATTGATGGTCATTCCGCATGCTTCCATACACCCGGACCAGGTGATGGCGCACCTTCCCCCACCGGACTTTCCGTGCCTCCGTGTGATAACCCTGTATCACACGGCCCCCAGCCTCCAGCATCAGTGGGAGGAAATGGCAAACTAGCCAAATGAATCCCCCCAATTCATCCTCACCCATCCTGGAAAGGCGAGGCCTACCTGACATATTTACAGAAAAAATTAGACAAATGAAATAATAAAGTAAAAGTGGGAGATGGGGAAAGGTAGAGTTATGAAGAAAAAAGAAAAATGAGAAAAATAGCCCAACTAACCCCAAAATTATGCTACCCAGAACAGACTCCCACAGACAATACAAACAAAAACAGGATTAGACAAAACTAGACTAAACAGACTGAGACAATATTATGCAACAAGACTAGGATCACAAAAAGACAAAATACAAGGTACACAGGACACAAAAGCAGTTAAACACAGGACAACACCTTTCACACAACCACACAGTCTAGATAAATCTGAGACTGCAAAGTGAAAGTGAAAGTTAACTCCCAGCACAGATTTAGTAAACAGGATATCCTATTACATCACTTCCTGCATAAAATGGCCGCCGTTTTTATTTTCCCGTTATGCGTCATATTTTCACGCATACACAATGTGCGTCATTTCTTTTGACGCATAACATTGCACATGATGCAGAGTCAAAAAATATGATATGAAAATTAATAATTTAATAAGGTACATGAGATGTCCAACATATTGTCCATGTTGCGTCAAATTTACCACGCATACATCATGTGCGTCATATTTTTTCCACGTACAGGAGTGCACATAATGCAGAGTCAAAAAATATGATATGAAAATTAATAATTTAATAAGGTACATGAGATGTCCAACCTATTGTCCATGTTGCGTCAAATTTACCACACATACATCATAGGCGTCATATTTTTTCCACGTACAGGAGTGCACATAATGCAGAGTCAAAAAATATGATATGAAAATTAATAACTTAATAAGGTACATGAGATGTCCAACATATTGTCCATGTTGCGTCAAATTTACCACACATACATCATGGGCGTCATATTTTTTCCACGTACAGGAGTGCACATTATGCAGAGTCAAAAAATATGATATGAAAATTATAATTTCATGGCTAAATATGAGAAACATTTATGAAAATTTATATTTGACTCTGCATTCTGTGCACTCCTGTACGTGAAAAAATTATGTCGCCCATGCTGTATGCGTAGATATTTGAGCAATTTTTAAATTATGTCTTCATTTTTTAAACTTGGGGAAGGTGATTTGTCATGGCCAAACGGTGCTATGTGATAAACATTTGTGGTTAGCTATGACACATGTCCGTTGTTGTATGTATAGAAGGCATTCACACTGTAATATTTATGATACGTTAAATAATGTATTAACCATATTTGTCCACATATTTTGGGTAATTGCTGATGGCTATTTTGGAATGATGGATGGGATACCATGATGTATTCCTTCTCCAAAATGTGTCCACAATTATGATGGTGATGCTTTTATCTACAGTCCGAACAGGGAGTGCAATAGTCACTTACAGTTTTTATGGGGCTAACCATGTCCCATTATGAATTTGTGTTTCTGATTTTTGTTTTACTTTTGACATGTAGCCCACACATGTGCCTTATGCATGTGTTTAGTTCACAAGCACAAGATTCTTGTATATTTGTGGGGCGGTAGAGGTGGACTTAGGCCCCCAGCACCCTAGGATTTGCCCATCCAGATTAGCTAATGTATCCATGGATTTTATTTGTTCTGTTATGCAAAACCTGCAGCAGCAGGCTAATGTAAGGCCATATGGTATGAATCACTGTTAACCATTCATTCATCTCATTAGCCCATTTGACGTTTGCACTATTGATGAGTTGGAGCAATCTGGCATACCATTTTCCAATGACTATGTTTGCAAAATCTCAGCGTTCCTCATGTGCTGATGACAAATATTTAGTTGATGTCTGTGGCCCTTTCGGCATTACCTGGTTTAGTGGCATGTTATATTCTTCCTGCTAGGTTCAAACTGGGACACTACTGTGATGGGCTGCTTTCAAATATTTGGTTGATTGGATGACATATGTGTACATGTGTGTGGGAATGCGGATCCACTATCACCTGTCTGGGTGTATGTTGTCACTGTAACTTCAAGCTCTCCTCATGAGTTAGTGGCAGCTAATGTTGTTCCAATTGGGTATTGCTCATATCACACACTTGAGAGAAGCTATTGATGACATGGTCACGTACACATGGATGGTCCCACCATGTCTCTGAACACGTGTGATGAGACTTTCAAATGATCTACATTTTTGGCCTGGGTGAGAGACTGTATCAGGTGTCTGGATCAGGCATGTGTAATTGCCACATTTGTACTCCTTTTGGCCTCTGTGTATGGTAATGTATCATGTCACATCCTACCCTCTGTGCATACATTTGTGATGTTTATTTTTGGTGTGATGATTGGTATAGCATTCTTGCTCAATGAGACGACATTCTTCTTCAGCAATTTCAAACTAAAGGTGGTCAGAAATGCATAGGCCAAAGCATGATGTGGTGTTTGTTATCTGTGTTTATTTACAATTGTGCAATACGAGTTGTTATAAGAAATTATGAAAAAAAATATTGACAAGCTGTTGGCGCCTACGCACTCCTGCTGCCGTGTTAGGTTGTTCCCCCTCCTGTTGCAGGGCAGCATCCTCCTGTTCGTCATCCTCAGGCATGTCTGGGTCCGGTTCAAGGAGGGGTATGTTCCTTTTTACACAAATATTGTGCAATATGGCACAACTGAGTATGATCTTACAGACCATCTCTGGGGAATAGAGTAGGCTACCGCCAGTTATGTCAAGGCAGCGGAACCTTGACTTTAGGATCCCAAAGGTCCGCTCCACAATGCTGCGTTTCCTCTTGTGGGCGTCATTGTATGCCCGCTCTGCAGCAGTATTTGGGTTCCCAAATGGTGTCATTATCCAAGGCTGGATGCCATACCCCTGATCAGCTGAAAGAAAAACACAGAATGGGATCAATTAGATGTAGGAGGCACTGTTGTACAGATCTTTGATGGCAGTAGTTGTCTTGTGTTGTCTGTGACTCTTTTGTGTACTAATGTGACAATCTATAGTTGTTGGTGAAAACTTTGGCATTGAGTTTTTTGCCTTCGCTGAGCAAGTGTTTGTTGGCTAACCGTTTGTCAGCAGTATGTATTTGTTTTTTCAGTACAGTGTGCCCTCCCTAGCATTGTGACTTGTCATACAGGTGTCCGTGTGTCTTCACTGGGGGTGAGATGATAGTTCCATGCAGGGTTGAAACATGAAAGTGTAGTTAACACGTTCATGTGAAAGTACCCAGGCCATCCCATACCTTAAAACTTATGCAATGTATTAGTGTACAGGTTATTGTGAGACTTCCAATTTGCAAGGTGACATTTAGGCAACCACTCATTAATGTCTTCACATTAAGCTGTAGAGTAAAATCAAATGTGTGACAGGTTCAATGGTGACTTCTGAAACATGGCTAGTGATGTGAGTACCTCAGTGTGTTCCTGTCTAGGTGTTGCTATTGTGGTGTATGTGTTGTTTGTCCTAGAGGTTTGCTGTGCAGTGTGTATATAAGTAGGATTTTTGTCCTTACCAACAAGTAGTCCATTGCCATACCGTCCATCCTGGAAGTGTTGGTTGATGGTGCTGTGAAGGAAGATGAATGCGTCATGTACACTCCCAGGATATTTAGCCACAATGTTGCTGATCAATCCTTGGTGATCGACTATGGCCTGCACGTTGATGGAATGTGTGTGCTTCCTGTTGCGGTAGAGGTGTTCAGTCGCAGAAGGTGGCACAAGGCGTACGTGTGTGCAGTCGATTGCACCAAGGACGTGCGGGAAGCCACTGATGGCGTAGAACCCCTGTTTAGTTTCCTGCTGCTTCTGCAGTGTGTTAGGGAAGCAGATGTGGAGGGGTGTCAGTCGAATGATGGCATCCAGTACTTTTGGCAGGAATGCAGAGAATGATGGTTGGGATATTCCACCAACCAGGGCACCAGTTGTCTGAAACGAGCCACTTGCCAGCAGGTGAAGTACGGCAAGCAGCTTTGTTTCTGTTGGGATAGTGCAGGGAGTCACTAAAGTGGGGGCCAACTGCTGTTCAATATTTCTCAGCAGCTGCTGAATGGCCTGCCAGTTCAACCGGTACCTCTGGATGATGTCCCGTTCCCTGAGGCCATGCAGGGTTGTTCTTGGGTGGAATATCCTCTCCTGCCTTCTGCGCTGCCTTTGGGGTCCCTGCTGTTGTTGTTGTAGCTGCTGTTGTTGCTGCAGGGCTCTGCGTCTACGTGCACGCTGAATCAAAATCACCTCCATGTCTCCCTGTTGCTGCTCTGCTGCTCTGTTGTTTGTTCTGTGTGTTCTGATTAAATACAGGTGTGTTTGCCCCATTTTAACGCCTGCCCTGACCCAGGCGTTAAATTTTGACGCTATTTGTGCTTTGCGTCATTTTTTAGCTCCGCCTACCGGCCGGGAGTCATTTTTGCCCGGAAGCATAAATACAACGCACGGCTGTGTGCGTCGGTTTTTGGACGGGAACGCCTACCCTGCATGTCATTAACGCAGGGCGGGGTGCCGCTTCCAGAAACTGACGCACATAGTGGAATTTTCCTTTGCGCCGGCTCGGGCGTCAGTGTTTAAATATGGGGCAACTTTTGCGCTGAATGTGCGTCAAACTTTTTGACGCACATTCGGCGCAAACGGAGTATAAATATGCCCCCTAGTATCTAGTGGTCATCTGGTCCCCTTCCCCAGGTGCAGACAGTCTAAGAAATGATTACTCTGCCCCGGGGTGAGGGGGTCAGACAACAAAGGAGATGTGTTAATCAAAATGGGGAGTGTCAGAACCCCTTCCCTGGGTTATGTTCCCTCACTGAGCAGAGAGACTAGCAGGCCTTGGTTCCCAGTCCTGGTCACAGACAGAAGTCGTGAAGAGCTTCCCCTTTTCACAGAACCTGTCTAGCTCTTTGGCAGATGACAGATATTTGGGGTCTTATCCTCCCCTTTTTATAGTCCTTTTCCAGAAACTAAACATGAGTTAAGGTCTGAGTCTTTGAAGTTTTTTGTTGGGGTTCAGCCTATTTTTAAGTGGACACTTCTCTTCTTTCCTCTTAAAAGACTGTCTGTCACAACAGGAAAGACTCCCAGGTTGATAGACTCACAACACAGTTCATTGGAGTGGCCTACAAGTATTGTACTTCTCACAACCACACATACACCCAGCACAGGCTTTCCTTGCACACACACTGCACAGAACCACATCTCTCCTGTAATGTATTTCTCACAGGCATACAAACACCCAGTCCATGCTCCAACCATGCATATACTGCACACTGCTCTAGCCCCACATTGTACCCTTCCCAGGCATACATACATCCAGCGCAGAGTCATTACTAAAGTGCTGCTCAGCACTCTACCTCTATTTGATGTAGGACAATGGTGAGTTAAGCACATCCCCAGATTGACAAGGCCATGTAAACCTGGGGATATGCCAAAACATTAAGCCTCTCCAGGGGAGGCGCAACAAGAAGTAATAACTTTATTTCTCCTTGTTCTTTCCTCTTTCTATGTGTGTTGGATTCTGAAGCACACATAGCAAGAGGGAAAAGTCTCCCAGGATTGTTTTTGTGCAGGAATTGTCTGTAACAGGGTCAGACACAGGAGACACCGGTAGTCTTTATGAAAAGATTTTATTAAAGTTTTAGTGTTTCCTGTTGCAGCATTTTAGTTAGTCAGTAACACACTTAGAAGGACCGGAATTGGATAAGCAGTCTCAGCAACACACTGCTTCTTCACTCTTCTAGACAACTAGGTAAAGTCACTACTGTTTCCCGAATTTTCCTCTCCTCTTGGCCTCCCTTGTTCCCGGCACACAGACCCTCGGGAAATAAATATAAAATTAGTTTTTATGTTATTACCCCTTCACCAATCACCATAAGTGTCAGTATGAGTTGCATCCAGTGCTGTAATCTACATGCAGTTTTTTGGGATTACCCCTTTAGTGCTCCCAACGGCACATGCCCATTCATGACACTACAAAGTCTCCCTGTGCCCTCTACCACTCCTTAATCAAACAAATATGTACTTGCTTGGAGCTACGGCCCTCGCTCTGGGCTGCAGTCATAGGGACCTCAGCTCCTCTCTTTGTCAGGCTGCTGGGTCTAGGCACAGTGTCTCCCTCAAGCTCACCAGCGACAGCCTCAGTCGGTACTCCTCCTCGGCTGATTTCTCCTTCCACGTCCTCTACACTCTGCTTTGCCTTTAGGTCTTGGTCCTCTGGCTCTCCGATGTATGGCTCCACTCTTCTGATGTCTCCCCGGCTTCTTCTCTGAAATCCCGATACTCTGTGGCTCTCCATTCACCAGTGATGTTCACAATATGTGCTTTCTCCTTTTCCAGCCATGTCTGGCCATTCTTTGGAAGACCTTGGACCCAATTGACTTGAGGTAAAGTTTTTGGTTCCTTTGTCCCAAAACAGTGTCCATGTTCGTAAGGCTGCAAGCAGCCCTATTACAACATCCCCCAACCAGGGATGGCCAATCGGGCCATACAGAGCAAACTGCACGAGACAGAAAGTCAACATTGGTCTGCAAGCGACTGGCATGATGCTGGGTCTGGAACGAAAAAGGTTGGTGTGACAAAAAACACTGCATAATTCACAGATTGAAGTTCTTATTGCTAGCAATCCAAACAAGAGGAGCATGGTCAGTTAGAATATCAAAAGAGCATCCAAGCAAATAATACTGCAGAGATTCAACCACCTACTTAATCGCTAAGCATTCATTTTCAATGGCGGGATAATGGAGTTCACGTGGCAAGAGCTTTCTGATAATGTAAACAATGGGACAGAGGACATTGTCAGAATCAGGCTGGGATAAAACAAAACAAAGCCCACAACCAGAAGCATTGGTTTGCAAAACATATGGTTTAGTGAAATCAGGACAAACCAAAACAGGGTCACTGCACAAAAGACGTTTTAGTAGGTCAAAACATTGCTGTAGAGTTGGTGTCCAGTCCATAATCCTAGAAGAGGGACAGTAGTCCTTTAATAGATCAGTAAGGGTTCCACAATGACTACAAAATGAGGGGTGAAGCTTCTGTAATATAAGACTAGCCCTAAAAACTGTCTCATCTCTTTCTTTGTATGGGTTGGATGTATGCTTTTGATAGCCATGACTTTGTCGACTTGGGGTTTGATTTGTCTAGACTGTAATTGATAGCCCAGATATTTAATAGAGTCAGTAGCAAGAGCAAGACCCATCCATGTTAACAGTGAGGCCAGCTTCTTTCAAAGCAGTGAGAATAGCAGTTAAATGCTGTAGGTGGTTTTCCCAATCTGGACTAAATATAACAATGTCAACCAGATAAACTGCTGCAAATTGTTTATGAGGTCTACTGACTTTGTCCACTAGTCGTTGGAAGGTTGCTGGGCCCTGTGAAGGCCAAAGAGCAAAACCTTGTATTGATATAGGGCTGATAGTGTAGCAAAAGCATTTTTTTCCTTGGCGGTATCAGTGAGAGGGATTTGCCAATAGCCTTTGGTAAGATCCAATGTGGTTAGATATTTGACATTTCCTCTTTGCTCATTCATTTCATCTCCTCCAAGCATGGGGTGCTTGTCAAATTTAGATATATTGTTGCGCTGTCTAAAATCAATGCAAAACCAAAGACTACCATCAGGCTTGGGCACCAACACAATCGGAGAGCACCTAGCACTGCTGGAAGGTTCAATTATGTTATCTTGCAGCATGGCTTCTACTTAATTTTCTACAGCTTGTAGTTGTGCTTCAGGAATTCTATAGGGGCACAATCTCACCACCTTGTTTACTTCTACTAAAGTGTTGTACTGTATTAGGGTAGTTCTACCAGGTTTACTGGAAAAACTTCTTTGTATTAGTTTAACAGGGTTCTCAACTGTTCCTCTTGTTCTGGACTGATATGTTCCCCAATTTTACTGTTATGCCTTTCTTGGGGTCCTCTGCCAGTATGCGGGCCATCAGGGGGGTCAGGGTTCGACAGGCACCCCTTCCTCATTGGGAGGCCATCCCCAGCTGGGCCTCCACCGTCTTCCATGCCCAGCGTCTCAGGTCCCCCCACCATTTCCGACAGTGGGTGCTCCGCCTGCCGTAGACCCCCAGGGTCCGCATGTCCTTGGTGATCGCACGCCATATACCCTTTTTTTGATGAGCGCTGACCTGCAGAGAAATACATATAGGAAAAGGTATCAGTCAGACTGTCCTGCCTGTTACACTCATGGCCCACCATAGCCCTCACATCACCTTACACACAGACATTACCCACCATACATGCAGCTCACCAAGGCCCTCACACACAGCACTCCATGCATTCATGCCCCATGCATCATGCTCACAGTGTACTCGGCTGTTGGTCTGGAGGCCCATACAGCATTCAGTACTGGGGTAGGACCCCATCCACCAGTCTCTCCAACTCCCCAGCGGTGAAGGCGGGGCCCTTTCCCCAGTAACACAAGCCATGGTCGGTTCCAGACACAGGTCACAGCAGCACTTGCAGTGTAGGTCCAGGTAGCAAGTGAGTGAACAGATAGAAAATGGTGGTCACGTCTGCGGTGGTGCGTACCATCACCGCCGGCATACATCACCATTGACCACTGTAACCCATAGGGCCCAATGGTATCCAATGAGGAGTTGCATGGCGGTTCTCGACTGCCTCCCGCAACGGCGCACAATGTCAGCGTAATTACCTCATTTCCACATGTCCCTCCATACAGGAGAGGCGGATGCCATTTCAGTGGGGGGGGGGGGGCAGGCCATGGCGCCTAACTGCGTCACAGCACACATAGGCACCATTTGGGCCTATCCAACAATATACTGTTACAGTCATAACATGCAATGCAGTGTAGTGTTTGTAAATATGGAAAACTGACCGGCTGCTCACCGTTTTGCCCCCTAGATTGCAACTGCTGCAGATTAATAGGAGATGGAGACATCCCCCTGTGTACATGCCCCTGGTGGACTTGGCAACAATGGAGGGCAGGCACATTTTTCTCACCTATAGACTGGACAGGGCCACAGTCACAGAGTTGTGTGTCCATTTGGAGCCTGACCTGATATCTGCTATCCATCAGCCCACCAGGATCCCCCCTCTTGAGCAAGTCCTATCCGTGCTCCATTTCCTGGCAACTGGCTCCTTCCAAGTGACAGTGGGCTTGGCAGCAGGAATGCCTCAGCCACTGTTCTCAATAGTGCTGACCAGAGTGTTGTCTTCCCTGATTAAACACATGCGCAGCTACATCGTTTCCCCCCAGGTGGAGGATTTGGCCAAAGAGAAAGCTGATTTCAATGCAATGGGACATATCCCCAACATTGTTGGGGCTATTGATGGTGCACATATTGCATTTGTCCCCTCCCCGGAGAAATGAACAGAGCTTTCACTCAATGAATGTGCAGATAGTGTACCTGGTGGACCAGTACATCTCCTATGTCAATGCAAAGTATCCTGGGTCTGTGCATGATGCCTTTATCCTGAGGAATAGCAGCATACCATATGTGATGGCTCAACTCCAGAGGCGCCGGGTGTGGCTAATAGGTGAGCCCTGGTTCCCATCCAGTGGGTGTTGGTGTATGGGTAGGGTGTGGGCCCTAAGGGTTAGTGTGTGTCTAACAGTTGTCCCTTGATATTTGCAGGTGACTCTGGTTACCCCAACCTCTCATGGCTACTGACCCCTGTGAGGAATGCCAGGACAAGGGCAGAGGAACGTTACAATGAGGCACAGAGGCAAACAAGAAGAATCATAGCGAGGACATTCGGCCTCCTGAAGGCCAGGTTTCGTTGCCTCCATCTAATAGGTGGACGCCTGTACTACTCACCCAAGAAGGTCTGCCAGATCATTGTGCCATGCTGTATGTTGCACAACCTTGCCTTATGTCGCGAGGTGCCTTTTCTGCAGGAGGATGAGGCCGTAGATGGCAGTGTGGCAGAAGTGGACTCTGTGGACAGTGAAGATGAGGAGGCAGAGGATGAGGATGAGCACAACAGAAGTGCAATATTACGACAATACTTCCAATGACACACAGGTAAGACACTGTAACTTCACTTTTCATTGACTGTTTTGTGTTTGACATTGTCACAGGCATGCTGATTTTCCCACTTCTATGGCCACTTACTGTACCCTTTGGCATCTCTATTTTCAGATATTTGTGCCCCACTATCGCTCCTGGTGTCTTGACTGCAGCCAACTACAGTTCATTCCTATGTATACATTACTGTACAGTTGTATTGCAGTGTTTAAAGCTTGTTAAACGAATACATAGTTCAACCATTTTACAGACTCCATACTTGTATTTATTCAAATTGTATTTATTTAAGTGCCAATAAGTAGAGGGGGATGTACAATGGGCTGGGGTGATGGTGGAGGAATGTCCAGGATAGAGTCCAGTCTATGTGGATCACAGGTGCATTGTCCAAGGGGGCATAGGAAGTGGAGCAATGGCAGTTCAAGGTGGACAGGGTGATAGGGTGGGACACAAGGGTGACAATCAGGAGAGTCTTATTTCCTGGCAAAGGTCTGGGCAATAGTCTCTGGCTTCTGCCTGGATCACAGGGACCGTTTACGGGGTGGCTCTCCTTCTGCAGGGGGAGGGGTGCTGGTGGCCTGTTGGTCCTGTGGCGGGGCCTCCTGTCTACTAGCGGCAGCGGAGGTGGAGGGCTGTTCATCAGTTTGGCTAGTGTCAGGGGCCCGTTGGTGTGCCACTGCCTCCCTCATGGTGTAGGCTATATCTGCCAGTACCCCTGCAATGGTGACCAGGGTGGTGTTGATGTCCTTCAAGTCCTCCCTGATCCCCAGGTACTGTTCCTCCTGCAGCCTCTGGGCCACCTTCAACTTGTCCAGTATCAGGCCCATCGTCTCCTGGGAACGCTGGTATGCTCCCAGGATTTTGGTGAGTGCCTCCTGGAGAGTCGGTTCCCTGGGCCTGTCCTCCTCCTGCCTTACAGCAGTCCTCCCAGCTTCCCTGTTGTCCTGTGCCTCTGTCCCCTGAACCGTGTGCCCATTGCCACTGACCCCAGGTCCCTGATCGTCCTTTGTTTATGGGGTGGCCTGGGGTCCATGTCGGGGTGGACACACTGCTGAGTGACCTGTCCTGGGGACAGAGGTATGGGCCTGCTGGGTGGGTACTGTGCTGGTGTTTCCTAAGGGGGAGGCTCTGTGGTGGTATGGGACTGTGCCTGGGTAACCGACTGTCCGGAGGTCCCTGATGGGCCAGGTTGGTCATCCAGATCCAGGCGTCCAGAGCTGCTGTCATCACTGTGGGCCTCTTCTTTGGGGGGGACTGGATGTTGCTGGCATCTCCTCTCCAGTGACGTTGGATGGGGGCCCGTGGGGATGTAAATGCAGTATTATTGTTTCTGCATGTGACATCTTGTGCATGGGTGTGTTGCCCTCTATGGTTGTTATTGCCCTGGCAGCTTTGCCTTGTGTGAGTAGTTATGTGGTGGGCTTGGTGATTCTCTGTAGTGTGCATGCTTTAGTGATGGGTATCCATGCAGGTCTGTGCATTGGTGTTACATGCAGGGCTTGGTGTTGAGAAGGGGGGGTTATGATGGTGGGGTGTGTGTGACGTAGTGGAGTGATGGGAGTGAGGGTAAGGGTGGGGGTTTGTGATGGCATGCAGGTAGGGGGGGTGATAGTAATAGATATTTCACTTACCAGAGTCCAGTCCTCCTCCTACTCCTGCCAGGCCCTCAGGATGCATGATTGCCAAGACTTGCTCCTCCCATGTTGTTAGTTGAGGGGGAGGAGGTGGAGGTCCACCGCCAGTCGCCTGTACAGCTATTTGGTGTCTTGCTGCTGTGGAACGCACCTTCCCCCGTAGGTCGTTCCACCTCTTCCTGATCTCATCCTTTGTTCTGGGGTGCTGTCCCACGGCGTTGACCCTGTCCACAATTCTCCGCCATAACTCCATCTTCCTTGCAATGAATGCCTGCTGCACCTGTGATCTGAATAGCTGTGGCTCTGCCTGGATGATTTCCTCCACCATGACCCTTAGCTCCTCCTCTGAGAACCTGGGGTGTCGTTGTGGTGCCATGGGTGTAGTGTGGGTGGTATGGGTGAGGGTGTGGGCGGTGATGTGTTGGGATGTGTGATGTAAGGTGCGTGGATGGTGTATAGGTGATGGTGGTGTGTGCGTGTGGTCTTGTCTGTGGTCTTGCTATCTCTCTTGTGGCAATTGTTTTTAGTCGTAAAGGGTTGTGGGTAATGTGGGTGTGTGTTTTATAGTGGTGTGGGTGTGTGGGTGTGTTGTGTGTATGGGTGTTGGGTGTGTGTTATTCAAATTGTCCAATGTAGTGTTGTTTTGTATGTGTGTGTGTATTTTGTGTGTGGCGGTATGTGCCGCCAATGGTTTAGCGCCATTGAATGTCCGCCACGGTGATTCGTGGGTCATAATGCTGTGGGCCTTGTTCTGTTAGTGTAACAGTGTGGATTTTGCTACCGCCAGTTTATCACTGACCTTTGGGCTGGCAGACTTGTGTGTGTGGCTGTATAGTGACGGATTGCAATGTGTGTGTCATAATATCGGTATCGGTAATCTGCTGTGGCGGCGGTATGTTAGTGGCAGTTAGCATGGCGGTAAGCGATACTTATCGCCAATGTCATAATGAGGGCCAAAGTCAGTTATGCACCAAAGAAGACAGATGTGGGTTTCTGGTTGGCGCAGAAGATGTCCCATGCCGGATGGATGATTGCAGTCTGGTTTGCGTCGCTGGATTCCACCAACAAGCCTTGGCACACGCGAAGCTCGCGGTTAGCGGAAAATGACACTGCCCAGGAGCAGGAGGGAACTAGTGGCCTTTACCCAGGAGGGGGAGACAGAGGGGCCTCTCAGCAATTCAGAGAGCCCTCAGAAGACCAGACAGCGCACACGGGAGTCCCACAGCACTGGGACAAGGAAGGTGCAAATGAAGGCCCATGCAGCACAACACAAAGGGATTCCACGCCACCGGAGAACCACCCACGTAGCTGTGCTTCGAAGGATGGAGTGCTGGGGGCCTAAGCTGTGTTGTGCATGAAGAACTTCTTGGAAGGTCGCACACAAGCCTTGGGAACTGCAAGTCATGTGGTGGCTGGGGGTACTGTCTTGCATGGGGAGGCAAACTCTTACCTCCACCTAAGTTGGACAGCTGGACCTTGGGACTGTCGGGGTCACTTTAGTCCACCACCTGTGTTGCTGGATCCATGCTCGTCATCTGGAGAGGGGACCCACGCCACCGGTCGTCCCTGCAGAGAGGTGCCTGCTGAAGCAGGGAAGTGACTCCGTCACGCCACAGGAGATTCCTTCAGTTCTTCTGGTACAAGCTGAAGACAGGCAGTTCTTGGAGGATGCACGACCTGGAAACAGTTGCAGTTGCTGGCAGGAGCTGAAGATACAATGTTGCAGTAGTCTTCTTTACTTCTTTGTTGCAGTTTGTAGAATTCCTGGAGGATTCAGCTGCAGTTCCGTAGGTAGAAGATGAAGCATAGGATGCAGAGGATCGCTGCTAGAGTCTTGAAATCCAAATCTGCAGAAACACCCAGCGGAGAGATCCTAAATAGCCCTGAAAGGGACTGGTCACCTAACCAGGTAACCACCTATCAGAGGAGGGCTCTGACGTCACCTGCTGGCACTGGCCACTCAGATGCTCCCAGAATGCCCCACCACCTTGGAATCCAAGATGGAAAAACTCAGGGACACTCAGGAGGAGCTCTGGTGAGCCATGGACAGGTGAGTGGTGGTGATGGACAGGGATTGGTCACTCCCCTTTCCTTTGTCCAGTTTCACGCAAGGGCAGGGACTGGGGGTCCCTGAACTAGTATAGAATGGATTATGCAAGGAGGGCACCATCTGTGCCCTTCAAAGCATTTCCAAAGGCTCTGGGGGGCTACCCCTCCCATGCCTGTAACACCTATTCCCAAAGGGAGAGGGTGTAACACCCCTCTTCCAAAGGAAATCATTTGTTCTGCCTTCCTGGGCTTGAGCTGCTCAAGCCACAGGTGGGGAAGAAACCTGTCTGCGAGGTGGCAGCAGCTGGGGCTGCCTGGAAAACCTCAGAAGGCTGGTATGGCGGTACTAGGGTCCACTGTGGAGCCCCCAGAGTGCATGGGATTGTGCAACCAATACTGGGATCAGTATTGGGGTATGCTTCCCAGTTGTTAGACACCTCACATGGCCATATTCGGGGTTACCATTGTGAAGCTGGACATAGGTATTGACCTAAGTCCAGTGCACATATAAAATGGCATCCCCATACTCACGAAGTCCAGGAAAATGGCCCTGGATGCCGTGGGGGCACCTCTGCTAGTGCAGGGGTGCCCTCACACACAGGTACTCTGCAACCAGCCTTCAGGGTTGGAAGTCCTGACATATAGGTGTCTTAGAAGTGACCTGGTGCAGTGTGAATCGCTGTGAAAGGGTACATGCACCATTTCACGCAGGCTGCAATGGCAGTCCAGTAGAAGCCTTTGCATGGGCTTCCTATGGGTGGCAAAAGTAATGCTGCAGCCCTTAGGGATCCCCTGGAACCCCAATACCCTGGGTACGCAGGTACAATATACTAGGGACTTATAAGGGGGGACCAGTATGCCAATTTGGAGGGAAATACTGGGTTACCAGTATGTAGTGACAAATTTGAAACAGAGAGAGCATAAGCACTGGGTTCCTGGTTAGCAGGATCCCAGTAACACAGTCAAGCATACTGACAAAAACAGTGAAACATACTGACAAGTAGGCCACAAACCATAAGCACTGCGGTCCTGGCTAGCAGGATCCCAGTGACACAGTCAAACACTCTGACAAACAGGCTAAAATTGGCGTAACCATGCTAGAAAGAGGCTACTTTCTCACACTCCTGGCCAACAAAAGTGTCTCAACTGATATTCTTCTGTTTTTTCACAACCACAGTGACCACTCCTTACCTGGTTGTGGGCTTGTTGCAATAACTGCTGCCAAAAGGACAAGAGCACAAGCTGTTGTACTTTCTTTCTATCCCCCTGATAGATTGAATGATACAACAACCCTTTTTTTTATAACAAAATAAGGCGCTACCTTTTCCTGATCTTCCACGCCAGTTTGAGCCCAGGCTTAATTGGGATTTACCATGATTTCTTCGAGCAGCCCTGAAGCTAGGTTGTACATCTCCATAGTGTACTGTGGGATAACCTAAGAAAAAAAGTACATTATTGTCATGTCTCCCTAAAAAAGGCATGCTTATCCACATATTTTTCTGCCTTAAATTTCCTTTGTTTTACTTTACCTTTTGATAGTCCTCATTTAGGTAGGGAGCCTCTTTTAACCAATCTATCTTGGGTATACTCTCCTTATCTTTGGATATCACCTCTGAAAACTGGGAGTGATCAGTTCCTGTGATAGCATCCTCCACCGTATTGGGAATGACTCCAAACTTAACTGTTTCTGTTCTGTCATCCCACTGTACTTCTATCTGTGCTACTGGATAAGTGTTTGTGTTCTCATGAATACAAGTGATAGCAACCTTCTTGGGTGGCCGTTTATTAAGAGCTTCTTTTTATTGGTATTACCACCCTTTCTTGTATACAACACCTGACCCTGCAGAAACCCTACTTCCATTGGTGCTTGGGAATGGGGCCTTCTGGGGACTCTGCGCAGTGGAAGCACTGTGGACCAGGTTTCCCCTCTTTACCTGTAGGCCTAACAGGTTGTTTGTTCTCAACAGAAGGCTTTACATTTGGCTTAGGTGAGACTCTCCATGAGGTAGATGGAAGGTGTTGTGAATGGTTGGAGTGGGCGTTAAAAGTGGGGGAAGTGCATGCCACTTCTATAGTTGCATTAAAAGTTCTGTTAGGATGGTGCCTTATCGAGGATCTAGTGGGTCCAGGCAGAGCATCCAGAAACTGTTTGAGAAAGATTTTACCAATGATTTCTTCAGTAGTAGATGTAGTGGGGGCTAACCACCTATTTCTAAAGACCTCTATCCGATAATGTAAGGCTTGGGGTTATCACAAGACTCCACTTTTCTTTCTGGAACTTGGTCCTCTAGTACTTGCTATCATAGCCTAGTCTGTCCAAGATACATTTTTTTTGTCGCCATCTGGAGTGGTCCAAGCGAGGTTGGCTGCTTGATAGGCTGTTTGTAACTCTCCTGTGAGCAATGGGGCTATGTATTGTCCTCACCTTTCACTTGGCCATGCAGTGGCTGTTGCAACTCTCAAAATGAGTTTAAAAAAAAAGAATCTGGGTCTTCTCCAGTCTGATACTTTTGTAATACAGAACTGGAAACATTGGGGTGAACCTTAGAGTGAGCAAGAGCATCCATTAGTTTCAGGAAGGCTCGGTAGTGTTCCTGTTGGTTTTCTGCTATCAAAGTTGCCTAAGTCTGAAGGGCTGCATTGACATTTTTCTGATCTGGTTACATGGTTTCAGCGTGTTGCTCTAGTACCAGCTGTAAATGGTGCTGGCCCTCAGCCAGTTGCTGGAACATTTGTTCAACAGTGACTTGTTGTGGCATGTTTGAAGCCTGTTACTGGGATGCAAGATCCCATGTCTGACACTATGGCCATCATTACAACCTCTGCGGTCTTCTCAGAAGACCGCTGAGGCTGCGGGCGCCAGAATACTGCCAATGCTGGCGGTGTTTCTGGCTCCCTATTTTGACTTTTCCGCTGGGCCAGCAGATTGTAACAGTGTTACCGTCCGCTGGCCCAGCGGAAAAGTCACATCAACATTGCTGCCTGCTTGTAATAGAGCCAGAGGCAATTCTGATGTGCAGCGGGTGCAGTAGCACCCGTCACGCATTTCACTGCCGGAAATTCAGGCATTGAAATGCACGATGGGGCTATGCCTGGGGGCCTCTGCGCTGCCCATACCAAGTGCATGGGCAGTGCAGGGGCCCCCAGGGGCACCCCAAGTCCCTCTTACCGCCAGCCTTTCCATTGCAGTGTTTACCTCCGTGGACAGGCTGGCAGTTGGGGACTCATAATCCCCAGGGCAGGTTGCCCTGGGGATTCCACCTGGCGGTATAGTGGAGGGGCCGGCAGTATGCCCGTGGCTATTGCGCCACGGTCATAATAGCTGGCGGAACACCGCCAGCCTGTTGGCGGTGTTACCGTCAGCTTACCGCCGGCCGCCAGGGTCGTAATGAGGCCCTATATGTAACAGGGTCAGTCACAAGTAACACACTAGTAATCTTTATGGAAAGATTTTATTTTTTTTAGTGTTTCCTATTGCAACATTTTAGTTATTCAGTAACACAGATAGCAGGACCGGAATTGGGTAAGTAGTCTCTGCAAGACAGTGTTTTTCTGGTTAAGTAGGTAGAGTCGCTCCTGTTTCCCGGGTTTTCCTCTCCTCTCAGTCTCTCTTGTTCCGGGCACACAGACCCTTGGGAAAGAAATATAAAAGGTCCTTCATATACTACTTTGTTTTTGGTTATACTTTTTTACCCCTTCACTAATCAAAGTAAGCGTTGATACGAGTTGCATCCTGTGCTGTAATCTACATGAAATTGCGTGTGATCGCTATTTTGGTGCTCCCCAATGGTTCACGCCCATTCTTGACACAACAAAGTCTCACGGTGCCCTCTACCACTCCTTAAACAAACAAATAAGTACTCGCTTGGAGCTATAGCCCTTGCTCCAGGCTGCAGCCATAGAGACCTCAGCGCCTGTTTACGTCGGGCCACTGGGTCTAAGTTCGGTGTCTCCCTCGATCTCGCCAGCTTCAGCCGCAATTGGTACTCCTCCTCTGCTAGTTTCTCCTTCTGCATCCTCTGCATGTCTGCTTCGTATTCAGGTCCCGGTCCTCTGGCTCCCCAACGTACGGCTCTACTCTCCAGAAGTCTTCTCAGTCTTCTTCTATGAAATCCTGATTCCCTGTGGCTCTCCGGTCATCAGAGATGCCCACCATATGCTGCTTCTTCCTTTTCCAGTCCCGTCTGGTTGTTCATTGGACAACCTCCTGCCCACGTGACTTTCCCTCAAGGGCATGGCTAGAGGTGAAGTTTTCAGTTCCTTTTGTCCCGAAATGGCCGCCACATTGGGAAGGCCACAAGCAGCCCTATTACAGTGTCCCTTCCTGCACAAAAACAATCCTGCCTACAACACAGACTCCGTTGCACCATACTGCAAGGATGTCTGCTTTGGTGCTAGGCAGCCAAAATAGTGCCAGAACAGTGGCAAAGGACAGGAATGTGCTGTATTGCATAAATTTGGCAAATTCCTGCCCTTTCCCTTTGACGCAGGGCAGCGCAGCATCAAAAGCCCATAAATGTGGTCCCTACTATCTAGTGGTTTTCTGTCCATCAGGCCAAATATTAACCTAAAGAAAATGGCGAATCTGGCCCCGGGGGCGTGGGGTCAGAAATCAAGGGCATTTGATTCTCAGTATGGGGAGCGACCCTGGTCCAAGAGGTTGCTCCCTCATCAACGAAAAATCCCTTGTTGCCTAGTGGGGTGAATCCCTTTACCCCAGTAAGTGACACTGTGGGAAACAAAAAACACTTTCTCTTCCCCCTTAGTGTATCTCTGCCCATCCAATCCCACAGCACAGGACTTACCCTAGAGCAGAGGACTTAAAACTTTTTTGCTCCCGGCCCCTCTAAGCAAAATGTTTTGAAGTCAGAGCTCCTCCTCCAAAACTTCATATCATGGATTGGGTGAGCAGGAGGAAAAGGGCTGAGCGCAGGGGGCATGGCTCATGAGATCCCTTCAGGAATACTTTTTCTAGAGTTTATAAACCACACTGAATATGAGACTTATAAAACAACAAATGCATCAAACAAAATTAGTTTTAAAGCACAGGCTGGGACTTTGCATAATATAAAGGTCATTATTCCACAGTGTGCCAACTAGGGTTCAATTATGTGTTATTCAAGTTTCACACACAGAGACATCTGCAATTATGGTGTTTGCAAACTGAGGTTTTATAACCTAAAACAGTACATTTACCACGGGTTAGTTTACCCTGCTTTTATTTTTCAATTGAGCTTTTTGTGCATTATTTTATCTGCAGTAAGCTGACAGTGAAAAAACAAAATATTCAGACTATTTAGTTATTTTTCTTGTAGCCACGTTCTTGACACTGAAGGCCTCATTTACAACGCCCTATCGGCACACTGCGCCACTGGAGCATCATTCTTTTAAACACTCTAGTGGTGCAGTGGTCCAGTCCATATTTTACAAGGCCTCACAAAGCCACTTGCATGGCTTTTCATGGCCTTGTAAATATGGTCCGCTTTCACACATCATTGAGTGAAATGGGTGTTCCATGGATGTTGCTTGGGGTGTTCCCACGCAACACCTATGGACGCTGAAGGAATTTTACGCATTCCCAGATTTAGGAGTCTAGGAGTGCATCAGATTCCTGTGCCACTTCAAGGGGTGGCGTAAGAGTGATGCAACAGGGAGAAATATCTTTCCCTGCTATTTCCTCTTTCTATGTGTGCTGTGATTGTTTTTGTGCAAGAAGGTGTCCCTTCCAGCACAAAAACAATCATCCCTACAACTCAGCCACCCTTTCACCGTGGTGCAAGGGTGCTTGAGTTGGTGCATGACAGCAATTTGTGCACCAATGCAGGGGGAGAGGACAGAAATGTGCTGTATCTTTAGATATGGAGCATTTCAGCTCTTTCCCAGTGGTGCAGGGCAGCATAAGCAAGGCACTTGCTGTGCAGCCCTGCACCACGGGCCTTGTAAATGAGACCCTCAGTGAACCCTCAGCCCCCCACCACACTCCGAATCACAGTTCCCATTCTTTTGTATCCACTTTTCAAGGGCTGCGTGTAAATGAAGACAGCCTGGAAATATGTGAAATGAACAAGGCCACATTTCCAGGCCATCTTCATTTTCATGTAATTGCAGAGGCATTCGCCCAGCCTTGGCAACCATCCACGGCTCCCCAAGGGGGCGTGCCCCACTGTATGAAGACCCCTGCCCTAGAGGAAGTCGTCTTGCCGGCCTCTCCAGCGTGTCCTGGGCTGCTTATGATGATACTGCACGCCATGCATGTCATCATCGCACCGGAGGAGTAGACAGCGGTGGCAGCAGAAACTTCTGTTGGCACCATCAAAGGGGAAACGTGGTGGGGGAGCCTGCAGGGGGAGCATCAGGGCTTCTTCCACAGCTGGCTACTAGGACATGCTGGACATGTCCTTAGCACCCGGGCCGTGGTAATAAGCTACATAGTCAGCAGCAACAACATCTTCAAAAGTTTATTGAACACTGATCATTCGATAAGCAACTAGAACATTGATGGGGCCTGCAGGGGTGGAGCTTTCAGCCCATCACTGTGCGAAGAGTCACAGAAGGGATGAAGCTATGGGAAGAGGGCATGGCCTATTACTAGTCCGTAGCTGAAAAGCCACTAAGGGCCAATTGAGATGGTATTGCCAAGAATAGCCAGCAGGCTTAGAAACCTTTGTGGCTTGAGCAACCTTGACTACAAAAATAGGAAATACAAAATACACAATTAAAGGATTTCTAACCTACATCTCCTGGGAAGGATGAAATGTGCAGAACTTCTACAAATGAGAAGTTTCCAGCTTGCTTTGTTTTCGTTCTGTGATATCGGCTCTTCATTAGGTTATTGGGTGAAGAGAGCTAATATTATGTGACAGACTGTGCCATCATGTGAAAAGGCAGGCCGGACACTGGAACTTAACTGTGTCAGTACTTAGAGTTCATAGATGTTATATCTTCACGTTTGGTAATTACAAATAAATCACCATGCTTCTGAAGCATGGCATTTGCTGCATTTTCTTCTCAACCCTTGAAAAGTGTGCTTGGTATTATTCGTCAGCATGCCTGATTCAGGTTCGAGAACTTCATGCAAGATTCTGATGCACAATCTATGCCCAAAATGTAAGGTCCTAGCGCCATCACCACATTAGTGTCATTTTTTATAATGATGTGGTAATAGTGTGGCAAAAACACTGCACCATGATTACCAAGTTGAGCAATGCATGCATTGTGCCACTTTGTAAACCTTTGCACCACATTATGCCTGTGCCAGGCATAATGTATGCAAGGGGGCGTGCCCTGGTTAGGGGGCCCTCGAAAATGGCGCAGTGGAATTTATGCAATTTCACTGCACCATTTTTAGCAGCATTTTTAACACCTGCACAGAGAGGGCGTTAGAAGAGGCACACCATTATTTTTAATGGGCCTCTATATACTTTGCAGGATTAGCGTCAACAGTTTTAGCGCTAATCCTGCAAAGTACAACAATAGCGTCTAAAATTATGACGCTATTGTCCCTAACCTGTGCCATGGTGCGCCGTATGTTAAAAACGGTGCACACGTGCTAGCATGAAGGGGGCACAATGGGCCACGAGAAAAGTGGCGCTTCTTGACATGAAGTGCCACTTTTCTTAAAACTGGTCCTATGTGTCTGGCTTAATCACAGTCTAATTCTGGAAGAGAGAGAGAGAGAGATAGAGAGAGAGAGAAAGAAAGAGAGAGAGAGAGAGAAAGAGAATGAGAGAGAGAAAGAGAGAGAGAGAGAGAGAGATCAGAGTTTTCTCTTGTGGAAGTTTAAGGTAGGCAAGAGGGTTAATAGGCCTGCTGCAAAGCATGTGTACTATGCATATCACAAAGTACTTTAAAATGCAAAAAGGTCAGTAGGTTACTACTTTTGTCAAGGAAGTCCTTTTGTTACTTGAAGTTTGCAAGGTATAGAGTGTTATGATTTTTTTCCCAATGTTTCATTATCCTAATGTTGCAAAAAGGGTTATTTTGTCAATTCTTATTATTAAAGAGAACCCCCAACCATGGTGTTACATTTAAAATTCAAAGTTTGTGCTTCTCCAGACCAAGCTCTCTTAAACGATACGGCCTACCAGTATGGATGACATGACTCCTACACCTTCTGGTCTTCCTTGTCTTATGTAACATTTCTTATACACTGATTTATACTCATATAATTCATTGTCTCTGTGCAATGTGTGTGTAATGTAAAGTGCTCTGACATCCTACTCTGGTACGAGTGGTGCTATAAAACTAATTAAATACATCTGAGAGAGAGTGGTTATGGAGACTTAAGTGGCACTGTCTTTGAAAGGGTTGTAGTGAGGGAATCCATGGCGGAGGTGGTCATTGGGGGGGTGCCAACAAACATTGTCACACAGGGCGCCACCAACGCTAAGGCCGGCCCTGCTCCTCATTGCTACCTGAGTGTTGTTATTGCCCATTCCTCAGCACTAGGGTGCCATGCTTGGGTATGCATGTGCTTTAGAGATACATAAACATATTCACACTGGTGATGAGTACGGGATGCAAACGCACCAAAGTAATGGCAGTAGAAAACTATTTGCGAACATGATCATTGTGGAATAAATCATAAGGCAGCTATGCTGGCAGATCTATACTACTTAAAAAATCAAACCCACAGTCAGTTACTGGACCCACGTTTTGGTATAATCCTGGCCGTACTGTGGAAGCCTTACTTGCACTCTATGTCTCCATTGCTAATGGGGCTGTAGGCCTAACCATCCAGTGCTCCTAGTTCAAAGTATGTGTGTTCTAGTGAGATATTGTGCACAAAGAAAGGTACAGTTGGCAAGGCCTCGCGTTATGCAAGATCTTCAATTGACAATGTGTTTCAAGAATGGAGACAATGTTGTTTTCCAGCAAGCAGGATCTTCTATTGGCACTGTGTTCCAAGAGAAATGGTTATGACGCACAGCATGGGAAAATTATAGATAGTTAGGAGTAAGGAGAGATTCAGGATTCAGTTGTGGTGTAAGTTGTACAGGGTGAGAGCATCCCACAAGGAGGCCATTTGAAAGTGTAAGACAAACGCAACTTTTAACTGACTGATACCCATTTTGCTACTTGGGTAACTGTCAGGAGTAAAAATACAATCATAGAAATAAAATATTAGGAGGCAAGACTCCATGGATTCAGTCTGTTGGAAGTGACAGTTTCACTGGTCAAGGAATCACGAGGGAATGTTATAAAAACTGTGTCAGAAGGTACATGAAGGGATTGTAATATTTAAAAAACATAAACGTGTTTTGACGAAGAAAACACTGGTTTACTTATGTGGTTTATAATGAGAATATTTTTGGTGGGTTGCAATTGATGGCTACAATTAATTAAAATAGTGAACATCAGATACAGAACTGATATATTTGGGGTGGAAGGAAAACATGTGCAAATGGGACAGGATTCAGTATGTATTTTCTGAACGTTTATTCAGGCAACCTGACTCAAAACAGTGAACAGATCTTTAAGGTTTCAGCATCAGCAGCTTTTGATCTGCAACTGGACCAGAAGGAAGCCACAGTCGAGATACTTCAGAAACATCCTGTACCTCCCACCAGAGTGCCCCCTTTGCCCTGCAAGTGATCCTGACCGCGACCGGTATCAGGACCAGAGTGGCATCTTTCCACAGCCCTTGGATCAACAACTCGCCCGGCACCCTGCAACGAGGAACCAGCTGTGCCCCCAGGGCCCCTCACCCCTTGCGACTTCGACACCCAAAGGGGACCCTAGGGCACCTCCTTTAAACCAGCTCCTGCATACTTTTCCAAGTGGTAACTCGCAGTGGCCCTGCACTAGCCCCAAGAGTCTTTTCAACTCTGCTCCCGCCTGGACCGGGAGCCACCCGAACTTCTCATGTTGCCACATTGTGCTACCGATGACTGCGACCCATCTGCCAAAGCTGAACTTGGTAAACCTAATGTATGATTTTATATGCGTTTTTACAGGTGGCCTTCCATTGATTCCTATGGTGCGTAATTACGCACAGAAAGACTGCATTGATTAAACCTTGAAAAGTTGATATCTTAAAAAGTACATAACCAATTTTGATAATCTTGGTCTAAAAAATTATATAAAAATCCGAAGTAGTTTTATAAATTGGTCTTGAGTTATTCCTTTGAGTGTGTGAGTCACATGATTGATACAGTGAGTCCAACAAATGCTTTGCACTTCTCCAAGATTAGCCTAAATTCTCGACCAAGCTACCTCGATAATTAGAGCATTAGGTGATCTAGTTTTTACCTCTGGAATCCAACATGTGGTTGCCTCGACCCCCTACACAGTGTGCCTAGTTTGTACACTAGGTAGAGGGCCAGTCTCCTACATTTGGTGTGTTAGTGGTGGGATAAAGACTTTGCATTTGCTGATACCACTTTGTCAATTTTGTGAGCATATGGAAAACTCTCCAAATTGCCTTTAGTTAATTATTGTTGATTTTCTAATTGGCTAACATTTTTTGCACATTTTTAAAATAATTTTTAGGGCCCTGGTTAGGCCCCTACAACAAAAGCAAAAAGTTTGAAAAGTCCTTACTTTAGTTGGCCTATCCAAAAAGGGGATTCCAAATTTCTAAAAAAGTCCCAACTTTGGTAAAGTAAATATGTCTGAGACAGAGGCTAGAATCCAGGAGCTTGACCTGCAACCTTATGAGGCATATAGCTATGACCAATTAAGAAACCTCTGCGGACTATACAATATTCAGACTGGTACGAACCCCAAAACAGAGAAACTTAGGTTTTTGGTGGCCCAATATGAAAGAGATAACCCCACAGATGAGATAAATGATGATGATGCATCTGTGATGGGTGAATATCCTGTGGAGAATGGGGATGAGGGTAGCTCCTCTTCCCTCAGCAGCTCTAGAGCACCCACAGAGACAGACCTGGATATTGCCAGGCTGACCAAGAGGCTGGCCCTAGAAAGTGAGCTCTCGGAAACTGAAAAACAAAGAAAAAAGTTGGGCTTAGGACCCATCTCTGGTGACAGCATTCAAGTGTTGAAAGATAAAAGCTTTCAACATCAAACTCCAAAAAGGAATTGTTCCTCCCTTCACTCAGTTGCAGCTCGCGGGGAATAAAAGGGGTGGAGCTGTGCTGCGCGTGGTGGGGGGGGGTGGGAGTGGGGCAATAATAATTAAATGTAAAAAAAGATAAAAAAATAAAACATCTGCTCTGCTCCTGTGCCGCACCGCTCCTCTGTCCCTCGTCACTCCAGGCAGGCACAGGCTCCCAGCCTTCCCTGTGCCAATCCTGAAGCTGCTCAGAGCTCAGGATTGGCTGGGAGCACCCAACCAGGGCGCTCCCAGGCAGACTTGGTGCCTGTGCAGGCTCTCTCCAGCCCGGCTGGGGTTTGTTGCCTATAGAGAGCCCTGTGCGCATTTGTGTTTGGCCGGCTCGAGATGGCTGGCCAAACACACATGCGCACTGAGGATCCCCTTGTCCTCGTCATACCCCATGGCCCAGCCCCTTTAACAACCAAACGAAAATAAACATAGTTTATTATCATTTGTTTGTTAAAGGTTTGCAGCGGCTGCTGCTGGTGGGGGGAGGAACGCTCCTCCACTGTCGTGGAGGAGACACCCCTGCCTTCACTGAAGGTTTTCTGCCTTTCAAAGAGCATGCATTGGGTAGGAAATTGAAAAGAAACATTGGGGCACACTGATGTGGGAGTTATTCTCAGGAACGTGCAGGGATAGGCTCCTGATACTGAATGAGGCAGACTCTTAATCCTATGACCTCATGAAGGGTACCCTGATTGAGGGGTTTGGATTCACAACTGAAGAGTACACAATAAAGTTCAGTGAGGCTCGAAAATCCCAAAGCCAGACCTGGGTAGACTTTGTGGACTCTTCAGTAAAGATGTTGGGTGGTTTGTTAGCTGGAAACAAGGTACAATATTATGATGGGCTGCATAAACTGTTCATGAAAGAGCATATGGTAAGTAATTGCTTCAATGATAGGCTGCATCAACATCTGGTAGACCTAGGTCCACTTTCCCCTTAAGAGTTGGGGAGGAAGGCAGACAACTGTGTCAAAACAAGGGTGACAAAAACTACCACTGGTAGGGGAGACCCCTTCTCCTTTGTGATTATTTGTCAAAGCATTTTTTAAGAGCAGGCAGTGGTCCCATGGATATATTAAAATAAGTGTTTCATTTTTTTTAAACTCATCCTGGGCTGCATTAAAAAAAAAAAATGCTTTCTTTAGAATCAGTCACAGGCATGGGGGTCTGCTGAGCCCACCAGGCCCCCATCCCAGTGATTTTAGCGATTCCCCTTAGGTAACAAACCGAGACCTACCTTATTAATATTCGTGAGGCATGTCTATTTGGGACCCAGTAGGAATCACAAAATGTGTCAAAGACACATTTATATATTGGTGTTTGCATTTACTAAATAGCGAATTGCTAAGATTTTCCATTTGGTAATAGCAAACTAATACCTTTGTACATGTGGCCCTAAGTTCTCATCTATCTCAAGACTCAGTATAGACATCTCCTCCAAAACAATCGCGTTCTCATGTCTTTCCATTCAACAATATCTCACCCCTTCACAGCCATGTATACCTTGGTGGATATTTGGCATCCTAAACATTCTAACAAGGAATTAAAATACCCAAGCCTATGTATATCTTGGGTACCAAATTTCTTGGAATTCCCTTAAGGTAAAACTTCTGGCCAGTGGTTAAAAAATGTGGTATCATCCAAAATGGTAGTCAGTGCTCCAGAGTCCGCCATTACTCTGAAAGTCTGCCATCAATTTAAGACTGGTCCAAAATCACCTGTAATAATCCCCATATTGTCAACTGTTAACAGCGCATTATTTAATTGATCAGCACATCGACACTGCAAATTTGGGCATTGCTTTTCTTTTTTTTTAAATCTTTTTATTATGCTTTTATACAACATGTTAAAATATTTGACAAAGGTCATTCTGACATTAGAGATTATCACAAAGGTAAGTATGTGGCACCTGAGGTCTAATACAGTGTTGAGTTGTGTGTTTAAGAAGTGTTGTTTCTCAGCTGGATTTACAAAATAACCTGTTATTATGTATGATCTCATTGCATCGTGAATGCTACAGCCATCTTAGGGTGGTGTCCGAGCGTCCCATGTCTATATTATAGTAGTCTAGCCACGGGGTCCATATCTTAAAGAATTTCCGTGGACATCCTCGATCTTTGTATGTTACTTTTTTGGCACCCATATAGAGGTCAATTCCCACTCTCCATTCCTCCAGAGTAGGTGCTTCTGCTGCACCCCGCTGTTTGGCCACATCCCTCTTGGCCACTACATGACCCAAATTATAGAAAAGCATCTTTAACCGGGTGATATCATTATCCGTGGGGATGCCAAACTGCATGAATTTGGCATCTAAATGTATTTGTTCCGTCATTATTTTATTAACTTCCTCTATCACTGAGACCCAGTATATTTGTATAACAAGACATTCCCAGAGCATATGTATAAAAAAACCTCTGCCAGTTTTACAACGAAAACAGAGAGGGGATTACACTCTTCCGCATTGTGGGCCCTTCCATAGTATGTCCTATTCAGGATTTTAAATTGAATCAGTCTCAGCCTTGGCTTGATGTTCACCTCCTTAGAGTGCATAAGGGCCATCTCCCAATCAGTGTCGTCTATCTCACCCACTGTGAGCTCCGGCATATTGTTAATTAACATCTTGCACGTGCTTTCTCTGCAATCTCACTCTGTAGCAGTCTCCCTTCCAGTGGAGAATAGTTTTGGAGGGTGCCAGGATCTAGTCTCTCTGTGGAAAAAGCGTGTTTAAACTGAGTATATCTATATAGCCGCGTATCATGCATTTGGTATTCTTATTTGAGGTAATCATAAGGGATCAGTGCCTCATTTTCTATAACATCCCCTATTTTGGATATGCCCAGCAAAATCCCAGACCTGAAAGTCTCTCAATTTCCCTATTTCCCTCAGGTATGCACCTGACCGTAGCGGGGTATCTCGAGTAATGCGTTTGTGCCAACCCATCCATCTCTCAGCCCTTCCCCTAGCCTCTATAGCTAACCAAGTTGCAGACAGCAGCTGTTGCATTCCCTGCCCTCCATAGATATAGTGAGAAATTGGCTTCTCTCTAGTGCATACGTTGGGTGATCCCCCAGCACTTAGCCCCAGTCATTTATCAGAATTAAATGTGATGTCCAGTAGTAGGATTTTATATCGGAGAGGGCTATTTCTCCATTTTACTGAGTTTGCTGGAGCGTTTCCAGGGACACCCGTAACAGCAACCGGACCTCCCTTTCAATTGTCATAAAGACCTCTTCTGGAATAGCATAGTATGTATTTTGAAGAGTGTAAATAAACTTGGGCGGTGCTATAATTTTGTACAGTGTGGCCCTCCCTAGCAATGTTAGTGGTAATGGTCTCCATTTTTCAACAAGTCATGGAGTTCCGTTAAGAATGGTTTGATGTTCTGGCTAAAACTATCATCTGTATTTCAGTTACATAAATGCTCAAGTACCTAAACCCCGTCAAGGTAGTGTGTAGATGTCGCAGGATATCATTAGGATCTAAAAGTCCTCCCACCGGGTACATATTTGATTTCTCCCAATTGATTTTATAACCAGCATGGGGCTCATATTGTTGGAAGATCTGCAATATGTTTGGGGTGTCCTAGCTGGGTGGGTAACATACAACAAGATGTCATCAACATAAAAGCAATATTTTCTCTCCTCCAGCCCCTTCCCCATCCGCTTCAAAATCCATCACATTAGCATGAGCTTAGATCTGGCATGCCAGGGGCTCCAGGGTCACTGCAAAAAATAAGGGAGACAGAGGGCACCCCCAGCGCATCCCCCGGTCAATACAGAGTTCTGCAGGCATTGCCTAGTTCACCCACACCCACGCTGTTGGGTTGGTGTAGAGCAAATCCACTCTCGCAGTGAATCGGGGTCAAAATCCAAATTTCTTCAGGGCTTTGTTCAGGAAAGGCCAGTGAATCGCATCAAATGTCTTTTCGGCATCAAGGGATAAATTTAGGTTGGGGTTCTCCCTCACGTTTAGCAGTCTCCAACCAATTGTAAAGTCTACGAGATGGAGCCTAATGGATCTCCTGGGCATAAATCCGGTTTGATCTTTGTGAATAAGGTCAGTTATAGTCGCCAATAGTCTTGTGGCCAGCACTGGGGCTAGTATTTTTGTTTCCATATTTAAGAGTGAGATTAGGTGGTATGAGCTACGATCTTCAGCTGGTTTCCCTGCTTTATGAATCACCACTATAGTAGCGTTTCGGAGGTCTAGCAGAAGGGAGCCTTCTGCCTTGGCCTCCTCGAACATGTTGAGTAGGTGGGGGGCTAAGAGGGCGGGGGACTTCCCAGATTTCGGTTTACCTATGGCTGCTACCATTTCTAAGAGCGTAGTGTTCTCTTCCAGCTTCTGTCTGTCCTCGAGGGCAAGTGTCGGGGTCATTATTGTTGCCAGATATTGTGCTATTTGATGCTCCTCTGCCAGTGGGCGAGCTTGGTAAAAGGCGGTGTAGAACCTTGCGAAAGCATCAGCTATTGCTTGTGCGGAGATGTGTATTTCCCCGGTAGCGTTCTTTATATTATGTACCCATCAAGCCTCTATTTCCCTTTTACCCAGCCATGCTAGTAGTCTCCCGGCTTTGTCATAGAGACAGAGTTGCGTGGCAAGAATTTTGGATCTCGGCTCTTGGGTTGCCAATGCCTGGTATTCCTGACGCCGTGGTCGCTATTTCTCGTAGTGTAGTTGGATCTACAGTTGCCCCAGGTCTCTCCTCTAGTTTTAACAATTTTCTCTCCAATGCTTCTACGCTGTGCGTTTCTTTTTTTCTTTTGTATGCTATTGTATTTTGTGCCCTATCTCATAGGAATGTTTTATAGGCTTCCTAAATTGAAATGGCCGATGACACCGTATTTACATTTTCTGCAAAATATAGTTTGGCGTCGACACAGAGTTGGTGTGACACTAACTGACCCCTGAGCTCCCAGGCATTCAGCCTGCATCCCGACCTGGGTGTATGTGGGGAAGTTCCCACCTGTAACTGCAGTGACAAATGATCCAATAGACCTCTGGCCAGGTACTCTACTTTCATCATATTGTTCACCTCTCCTGCTGGGGCCAGAATATAGTCCAGTCTAGAGAAAACCTTATGGGCCCCTGAGAAGTAAGAGAATTGATGTTTGGCTGGGTGTTTGTAGCACCATAAGTCAATCAACCCCAGCGTATTCAAAAACCCAGCCAGTTGTGTTTCCCCCCTATGACCTGAGGTTGGGCTCGTGCGATATAGGTATGGGTCTGCTGTGGCATTACTTTTTTGATAATTTCCAAACCTTGTATTTCCCTATATTTGACAGAGTGTTTGAAAATGGGCAATTTTTTTTTACAGTATTTACACTTCTTATCCACTGCAGGACAAGGCAGATTGCTCTTTGAGCCACATCTATAGCAACAAGATTGTCCACTCTTGGATTTACTTATTTTAGTTTTCACCGCACACATCGATTTATCATCAAGGTTAGAAACGGGGTCTCTAATTGCCAGTGGTTTGCACTCAGTCCAAATAGGGGCCATCACTCTAGTCAGGGTAACAGAGTCACATAGCTAAGATAACCCCCGCTCACCCCTTTGGTAGCTTGGCACGAGCGGTCCAGCTTATCTCAGAGGCAATGCGTAAAGTATTTGCATACACACAAACACACAGTAACACAGTGAAAACACTACAAAAAGATTCTACTGTAGTTTAGAAAAATAGCCAACATTTATCTGAGTAAAACAAGACCAAATCAACAAAAATCCAACATGTACAAGTAAAGATACGAATTTTAAAAATTAAATGTAGTATAGAGCTTTGTCGTAGGATGGCAGATCAAGTACACCAGACTTCTTCTCTCTTTGGGTAAGTATGATTTATTGTTCTTTTACAGAGTAATTTTTCCTGTTAGGTAAGTCTGTGGTAGTTGGTTGTAGATGTCTTCTCTCGTCTGGGCGCTACTCTCGGCTTCTTCTTTCTTTCCTCTCCATAGGCCTCTCGGGAAGCATGTGGGGACAGAAGAATAGGTTCGGTAAGTGGTTGTTTTAACTTTTCTCTCTCTCTATCTCTTCTCTTCACTCTATTGTCTCAACACTTATTCTCTCTTTCTTTCTTCTCCTCTTCTGCTCTTATCGCTTCTTTTCATGCTGGGTCTTCCTTAGCCCTGTTTTCCTTGTCTTACTCTTCTTCCCCTGTTTCCAGTGGAGGGGGGGGGGGGTGTTTCCTTTTTCTCTTCTCCCTGTCTGCAAGCTTATTTCCGCTATCCGCTTTCTCTCTTCTCCTGTGTCTTTCTTTCTTCTCCTCCTTTTCTTTAGATGCTTGAGCGGTCTGTTTCTTTAATATTCACCCTCTTTCATTCCCGCCGGGTCTGTCTCTGTTTCCTCTCCTCTCATTCTCTCAGTCTGTGCTCGTAATATCTTCCCTCCCCTCCTTTTCTATACCAATTCCTACCCCATCCGTGCTCGTTGTGTTGTGCCCGTGAACCCCCTCCTCCTCACGCTTCCCGCCCCTTTCCCCGTGTTGAACTCCGTACCTGATTTGGCCACGCGTCTCCTGAAGCGTGGCGGGTCCTGGGCGTGTGCTCCCTGGGGCCACCGGTCTCCGTCCAAGGGTCGGGACTGTGAGGGTGTCTGCTCCTCCGAACTGCTTTCCTCCCAGGAACTCCGGACGTCTCCCAGTAGTGCTCCTCCGTGGTCTCCTCCCGTCTCTCTGGTCCTCTCGCCTGTCGGCTCCTCCAGGGTTCCGCTCCGGATGGATTCCCCCCGGCATTTTTGGGCCTTCCCTTTTACAGCCCCTCCTTCCCACGGGCACTGCGGAGAGCCAATAGGGAAGCCGGCTCTTCGGGTTGCTTCCGGGAGGCTATGGGCAGAGTCAGCCCTAGTCACAGTTGTGTGCGGGTCGGCACGGTCTGACCCGTCACAGACACTCCCCTAGAGAGCGGCTGTCGATGACGCTCGGGAGTCGGGTGGCGGGATAGGTAATCCGCATTCAACATGTGGCGGCCTGGAGAGTGGAGCACCTGGAATGAAAAGATTTGCAAAGAGAGAAACCATCTTAGAACCCAAACGTTTGTGTCCTTGTTGCGAGCGAGCCAGGTGAGAGGTGCATGATCCGTAAGCAGGGTGAAGGTTCGCCCACTGAGATTATAGCGCAAAGATTCAATAGCCCACTTAATGGCTAAACATTCCTTCTCAATGATGGGGTAGTGTGTTTCTCTCGGGAATAGTTTCCTACTGATGTACAATACAGGGTGGATAGATCCATCCATTTGGGTTTGTGACAAAACTGCCCCCAGTCCCACATCAGATGCATCAGTGTGTAAGAAAAAGGGGCTATGGAAGTCTGGACAGCATAATACCGGATCGTGGTCAAGGCCTTTTTGAGAAGGCCAAAACTATGAAGGGCTGCTTCGGGAAGGGAGGAGAAGGTTGTAGGAGTGGTATTTTTAAGTAAGTTGGTTAGAGGTTCGGCCACTGTTGAGAATTGTGGAATAAACCTTCTGTAGTAGCCCACAAGACCGAGGAAGGCACGTACGTCCTTTTTTGACTTAGGCACTGGGATCTGTTAGATTGCTTCTACCTTCTCTATTTGTGGACGGACCAGTCCCTCCCCCAAGACATACCCTAAATACCTGATCGTTGTAAACCCTAGTCTACATTTCTCGGGGTTAGCTGTTAAATGGGCTTCCCTCAATGCCTGTAGGATAGCCCTCAAGTGATGGAGATGGTCAGTCCATGTCTGGCTGTATATCACTATGTCATCTAGAAATGCGGCAGCAAATGGCTGGTGAGGACGTAGTACCTTATCCATTAGTCTTTGAAATGTGGCGGGGGCACCATGTAACCCAAAGGGAAGAACAGTAAATTGGTACAACACGGAGGGAGCCGCGAAGGCAGTCTTTTCCTTGTCTCCTGCTTTTAAGGGGATTTGCCAATACCCCTTCGTCAAGTCCAGGGTAGACATGAACCTGGCTTGTCCTAATCTTTCTAACAGCTCATCAATATGGGGCATTGGGTATGCGTCAAAATAGGTTTGCTCATTTACCCTCCTGTAATCTACACAAAACTGAGTAATCCCATCTGGTTTTGGGACTGAAACAACGGGAACAATGGGCTGTTGGACGGTTCTATGATTCCCGCTTCCAACATGTTTTGGACCTCTTGTTCTATTAAGGCTTTCTTTGCCTCTGGGATACGATAGTGTCTTTGTCTCGATATAGACTCGTTCTTGGTGCGAATTATGTGTTCAGCTAACGGGGTATGTCCGGGTTGTTTGGAGAATACATCTTTATAAGAATTTATTACCTGTAAGAGGGTTATTGCTTGTGGATCTGGGACGGATGTATTAGTCTGGGGTCTGGATTCCTTCTGATCGTGTGGGAGGGAAAGGGTTGGGTACGGGATATCTTCGCTATTGTCAGTAGTGATATGTTGGACCGTTTGGACACTAACGGGTTCTTGCCGTTTTTTAAATATGTTTGTGTGATATATCTGCTCCCTACCGTGACCATGAGGGAGAGCCAGTTTATAAGTCGTGGGGTTGATCTGTTCCAACACTTCGTATGGTCCCTGCCACAGTGCTAATAATTTATCCTCACTACTGGGAAGGAGGACCAGTGCCTTATCACCTACTCTTAGAGTACGAAGTACACTTCTGGTGTCGTACCCCTTCTTCTGTTTTTCTTGGGCTTCTCGAAGACTGGTCTGAGCCTTTTCCCAGACCAATTGTAGGTTCTCCCTCAATTCCTTTGTATACGTAAAGAGATATTTTGTCTCATCATCCGTCTCTTCCCATTGTTCGGCTAGCATTTCGAGCAGAGTTCGGGGTGGCCGACCAAATAACAATTCAAATGGACTATGACCTAGGGAAGATTGAGTATGTGTGCGTATCGCGTACAGTTCCAGGGGTAGTTTTTTCTCCCAATCCCTTCCATCCTCAGCAATGCTCTTCCTGAGTAAGGACTTAATAGTCCAGTTATATCTTTCAACGAGACCGCCGGTTTGTGGATGATACACTGATGTTCTGATTTGTTTTTTTCCCAAGGTCTTACTCACTTCCCCCATAAGTCGGGACATAAAAGGTGTGCCTTGGTCGGTTAAGATCTCTTAAGGTAAACCTACCCTTGAAAAAAACTCAATCATTGCTTGGGCTATTACTTTCGTGTGCATGCTGGGGAGGGGAATAGCCTCGGGATAGCGGGTTGCGTAATCAACCAATACCAGGACATACAGTCTACCTCTACTGAATGGGTTGAGAGGGCCGATGATATCCATGCCTACCCGGGAAAAAGGGGTCTCTATAATTGGGAGCGCGTGTAATGGAGCAGGAGGTTGTGTGATGGGGTTATATAATTGGCGTTTCGGACAATTTGAACAATACCTCCGAATATCCCCGAAGACCCCGGGCAGTAGAATCGCCAGTGTATTGCCTCCTCAGTCTTCTCCCTACCTAGATGCCATTCCCCTTGGTCCCCATGAGCCAACTGTAGGACTTGTTGTCGGTGACTACCGGGGACTAGTAATTGTCTCTGCTTACCGTCAGTATTTTGGGGAAGTCTATATAAGAGATGGTTCTGAATGAGAAATTTCGGTCCCACCCCATGCTCCTCGTTATGTAAGGCCTTTTGCCATGCGTTCATTAAGGAGGGATCATCCCTCTGGCTCTGTCTAAAATCTCCTGCTATCGTATATACCTTGCCTATGGCTCCTGGATTCATCTGGCTGTTTTCATAGTCTTTTATCGTGTATTGTTGTCGTTGTATCCTTTTCTGTCGTTTGCTTAGACGAATTCTAAGTTGCTGACTAACCATCTTCCCCGCGTCATATGGTACTTCTTTCCACCACATTTTCATAACATGTTCTTGTCCCGCTTTGGTCAATAAAAGGGAAAAGGCCGCATAGTCAGTCCCAATGATAATATCCTCTTCAAGGTGGGGTAACACCCCCACCTTGAGAGATTCTTGCTCTCCTCTCCACTGAAATTTGATGACTGCCACCGGATAGTACTTCTGGTCCCCATGGACACAGGCGATTAATACTTGTGCCTGGGTTATCTCTTGACCAGGTTCAACCAATTTTTGACGTATAACACTCTGGCTGCAACCTGAGTCCACCAGGGCCACCCTTTCCCTTCCATTGAGAAGGATAGGGAGGGTATATGTAGGTTTGGTTTCTCCAGCCCAAAACACCCTTCCCTTTGTAACTCCAATTTCCATAGGTTCTTCCATGTCCTTTTTCTGGGGGCAATACCGTGCTATGTGCCCCACTATGAGCAGTGATAACACTGAGGCCCTGTTGTGGGGAAAGTCAATTGTAGAGGATGGGGGATCCATACTCTGTCGGAATCGTGGGCTCCCAGAGGTCTTAGGGCGGCTCCCTTTCCTATAATGGGACGCACAGGAGAGGGAACTGGGGCCCTGCTGGGAGTTGCTCTAAAGTCAGGACTCCGGTGAAAAGTGCAAGCTAGGTCAATGGCTGTCTCATTGCTCAACCCAGGGTGTCGGCGAACCCAATTACGGGTAGTGTTCGGCAGGGCGTCCAAAAATTGTTCCAATACGATCACATCAAACAACTCTTCTCGGGTTTTCTCGGTGGGACGCAACCATCGGCCAGCAGCATGTTGTACCCTATAGTATAGGGTACGCCGATTCTCCTGTGGTAGCCACTTAATATGGCGGAACTTGGACCGATAACTCTCGCTATCAAGCCCTACCCTCTCTAGGATGGTCTTCTTTATTTCTTTATACGGGAGAGCACCAGTAGGATTGATAGCTTGGTAGGTTGATTGCAGTTGTCCCGTCAATAGCAGGGCGATATACTGCCCCCACTTATCCTCTGGCCAACTAGCCGAGCTTGCTACTCTTTCGAAATTGAGAAAAAAGGAATCTGGATATCCCTGGTCCTGATATTTTTGTAAGACACTACTCAGTACTTTGGGGTGCACCTTAGTGTGGGCTATTGTATCGGTTAGCTTTCCAAGGGCTGTTTCATGGACTAGTTGGTTGTTAGCCATGATTGTGGCTTGGCTCTTAAGGGCTGTTTGTAGGGCCTCGCGTTCCTCCCGAGCGTCCTTCATCTGTTGTTCCCACATTAATTGGAGGTGACGTTGTCCTTCCTCTAACTGCGCTATAACATCCGCCATGGTGGGTTTTTCCTCCATTCTGGGGATTTTACTTGGAAACAAAATCCCACTTCTGACACCACTTTGTCGTAGGATGGCAAATCAAGTACACCAGACTTCTTGTCTCTTTAGGTAAGTATGATTTATTGTTCTTTTACAGAGTAATTTTTCCTGTTAGGTAAGTCTGTGGTAGTTGGTTGTAGATGTCTTCTCTCGTCTGGGCGCTAATCTCGTCTTCTTCTTTCTTTCCTCTCCATAGGCCTCTCGGGAAGCATGTGGGGACAGAAGAAGAATAGGTACGGTAAGTGGTTGTTTTAACTTTTCTCTCTCTCTCTCTATCTCTTCATTCTCTTGTCTCAACACTTATTCTCTCTTTCTTTCTTCTCCTCTTCTGCTCTTATCTTGTCTTTTCATGTTGGTTCTTCCTTAGCCCTGTTTTCCTTGTCTTACTCTTCTTCCCCTGTTTCCTGTGGAGGGAGGGGGGGGTGTTTTCTTTTTCTCTTCTCCCTGTCTCTAAGCTTATTACCGCTATCCGCTTTCTCTCTACTCCTGTGTCTTTCTTTCTTCTCCTCCTTTTCTTTAGATGCTTGAGCGGTCTGTTTCTTTAATATTCGCCCTCTTTCGTTCCCGCCGGGTCTGTCTCTGTTTCCTCTCCTCTCATTCTCTTAGTCTGTGCTCTTAATATCTTCCCTCCTTTTCTATACCAATTCCCACCCCATCCGTGCTCGTTGTGTTGTGCCCGTGAACCCCCTCCTCCTCCCGCTTCCCGCCCCTTTCCCCGTGTTGAACTCCGTACCTGACTTGGCCATGCTTCTCCTGAAGCGTGGTGGGTCCTAGGCGTGTGCTCCCCGGGGCCAGCGGTCTCCGTCCAAGGGTCGGGACTGTGAGGGTGTCTGCTCCTCCGAAATGTTTTCCTCCCAGGATCTCCGGACGTCTCCCAGTAGTGCTCCTCCGTGGTCTCCTCCCGTCTCACTGGTCCTCTCGCCGGTCGGCTCCTCCTGGGTTCCGCTTCGGATGGATTCTCCCCGGCATTTCTGGGCCTTCCCTTTTACGGCCCCTCCTTCCCGCGGGCACTGCTGAAAGCCAATAGGGAAGCCGGCTCTTCGGGTTGCTTCCGGGAGGCTATGGGCAGAGTCAGCACTAGTCACAGTTGGGTGCGGGTCGGCACGGTCCGACCCGTCACAAGCTTAGAAAAACAATAGCTCCAACTGGGCTTGACGGAGTCGGCATCCAACAGACCGGTGCCAACCGCAAGGAAACGTGGGCCAGCTATGGAGTCATATAGACTGTGGTTACAGTACCTTGGAAAACAAATAGGAAACTAAGATATTCATAGTGTCAGGGAGGTGAGGCGTCACTAGAGCCGGTACGGCGTCATTTCCTTGCTGTCACCAGGCAGGTGAAGCATCAGTTCCTTACTTCTAGGCAGGGGAGGTAAGATGTCCCTTGCGGTTGCAGGGGAGGTGATGTGGCGTTGGCAGCGAGGCATCAGTCCCTTACAACAAGTCTGGGTCCATGAAACCAGGAGGTCAAGATGCGAGGCGTCAATTTTGCAGTGTCACGATTACACCAAGGGCCACAGGTGCTGCAGCAGATTAGGGTGTCATGGACATCGGTGGCATGCCATGCTGTGGAGGGACTTTAGAGGCACAACGGCGATGTCGGGACCTGCGTTGTAGGTCAAGGTCATTGCACTAGCTTCTTCCTGGTTGCACCTGTACTCACTTCCAAGGGCCCAGGAACTGAAATTGGCAACACTTGGCAAGTCAAGACTCTCAGCAAGAAAGAACAGTTGCTGGCAAATGAAGTCTTTGAAGGCCCTGAGACTTCTTAACAGGAGGCAAGCTCAGTTCAAGTCCTCAGAAAACCATGGAAAGCAGGATGTAGAAAGCAAAGTCCAGTCCTTTTACTCCAGAACAGACACAGCAAGAAGCAGGCCAGCACAACAAATCAACAGGCAGAGTGGCAGTCCCTCATGCAGCATCCAGCTCTTCTTCCTGGTAGAATGTCCTCAGTCCAGAAGTGTTCTAACTATGTGGCGTTAGAGGCCCAGTACTCATACCCATTTCTGTCTTTGACGTAGTCAAACTTCAAAGAGAAGTCTTTGTTGGGCCTTTCTCTGCACTGGCCTCAGACACACTCCATGTGGCTGGGGACTGCTTTGTGTGTGGACAGGTACAGCCGTATTCAGGTGCAAGTGTCAGCTTCTCCCAACACTCTAGCTCAGGAAGAGCCATCAGCCGGGCGATGGGCCATCAGGATATGCAAGACACACCTCAGCTCCCTTTGTGTGAATGTCTAAAGTGAATGCACAAACATCCCAATGGTCATCCTGATCCAGACATGTATTCAGCAGACAGGCGGAGGCACGGAATGGTTAAACAAGAAAATGCCTATTTTCTAAAAGTGGCATTTTCAAACTTACAATTAAAAAAACAACTTCACAAAAATATGTATTTTTAAATTTTAAGGTCAGAGACTCCGCTTCTCTATCTGCTCCCAATGGTAAATTACACTTAACAGATATTTCAAGGCAATCACCATGTTACCCTATGGGACAGATAGGTCTTGCAATTGTGAAAAATAAAATTAGTAGTATTTCACTATCAGGACATGTAAAACACACAATTACGTGTCCTACTTTTAAAATACACTGCACCCTGTTCATGGGGCTGCCTTGGACCTACCTTAGGGGTGGCTTACAGGTAATAAAAGAGAAGGTTTGGGCCTGGCAAGTGGGTGCACTAGCCAGGGCGAAATTGCAGTTTAAAACTGCACACATAGGCACTGCAATGGGACGCCTGAGACATGTTTGCAGGGCTACTCATATGGATGGCAAAATCAGTGCTGCAGACCCACTAGTGGCCTTTGATTTATAGGCCCTGGGCACACCTGGTGCATTATACTAGAGACTTACTAGAAAATCAAATATGCCAGACATGGATAAAGTAAATACAATTTAGACAGGGAGCAAAACAAAATTCAGCACAGGATGAAAAACAGGAGGTCAGAGGCAAAAAGACGGAAAACCACGCCAAGCTCTGCCAGGTCTAACAATCAATAATACAAGCCAAAGGTGAATGACCCTCATTAGTTGACAAAGCTTGTGACAAAACAAAAGATCTCTCAAAACTCTATGCTATGTCAATGACTTCTGAGAAGGATGGATTTCTACAAGTCAACAATCTCCCTTGTGTTTTCTTTTACAAACAGTTGAATACATGCTGATCTCTGATGTCTCAACATTATTTTCAAACTTATACGTTGAAGCAAGCACATGTAGTGTTGCTATAAATTCCTCAACAGTTTTATCACTATCCTGTTTGCATGTAAAGAATTTGTGCTGTTCTAAAGGCACACTAGGGCCCTCATTCCGACCCTGGCGGTCCAAAGACCTCCAGGGCCGTGGTGGCGGTCTCATTTCCAACGGGCCGCTGGTGAAGGCCGCCACATTATGAGTGTGGCGGTTTGGCCTCTGTCAAACTGCCACATCCCCGCCTGTACTGCCAGGGCGGTTGGACAGCCAGGCTCGAGAGCAACATCTCTGACCCGGCGGTCCACTGAAGACCGCCGGCGGTATCACAAGTCTCCTTTCCACTGCGATTTCTGTGGCAGAAGCGCAGCAATGAAAACCCTGGTGGAAAGGCTACCGTTGACAGGACATTTCTTTCCCCTGCAGACGCCCACCGCAAAACCCTCCCTGAAATTCCAATACGCCCCACCTCCCTTTGCATGACAGCACCCTCTTCCCCCACCCCCTTCTGTGACAGCACCCCCCTTCCACCACCCCCTTCCATGACGGCACCTCCCTCCCCCACCCCCTTCCATAACAGCACCACCGTCCCCGCATACAGGTTTGGGAGCCTGTGTGCTTCCGTGCTGCCGGGAGTCAGGAAGGAAAGAGAACGGAGGAGAGACGGCAACCGTACACAGGTGAATGTTCTTTTTTTTTTTTTTTTTCATCCCCCCACGCCCCACCATCCCTGTTCCGTAGCAGCCACCACTAGGGTTACTCTGTCACAAATGTAACGGATATCCCGTACACCATATTAGGATCCCATTAAAGTAATTGGAGATCGTAATACAACAGACGGGATATCCGCCACATTTGTTATGGTGAAACCTACCTGCTATACTCTAAATCAGGCCCATGGTATTTTGGGTGGAAAGGAAGTGTGTGCAAAGATAAGAGAACCCAGCCTGTATTTTCTGAAGGTTTATTCCATTATCTCGTCCCGCGACAGCAAACAAGCCTGTATGGTTCCCACATCAGTAGCATCTGATCTGTTGAGATCCTCGTACCACAGTAATACTGAAAAAAAAGAATGGCCACATTGAACACCTTGCAATGACAAATCGAAATACCAAATTTTACAAGTACTATATGCAAAAGCCTTCCAGGATCTAATCAATGACTTTTGGGTATAATATTGGAAGCAGATGTGTGTTGTTTGTTTTTCAGTCTGTTGTTTATTTTCAAAAATATTTTGTTACATATTTAATTACTTTAGTTCATAAACACAACACACTTTAATGCAGGTACAAATGGTGAATGATAATGATCACAAAAAAAACAATAGCAAGATGCAACTGGCCAGTCCCCTTACACTCTTGAATTAATAGTACTGCCTCTTAGCATGGGACTCTTCTAGATTTATAGCATATTTAAGATTCTGTTTTAAGTAAACTAAACTAACTCAAAAGGAAACTACACACACTCAAAGGGCACTGGAAGTTAGATTGTGTGCCATATAAGAGATTCCATATTTCTACATCAAATACAAGAAAAACTGGAATTAACATCTGGAACAATAAGAATGGGGTCCCAGATTCCGAACATTTATACAACGCCAATCAGATTAGTTCAGGATGGACATCAGTGAATAATAAAGGTGAAAGAAAGACTAACGGGGTTGTAGGGAGGTTCAACAAAACTATTAAAGGAAGCAAGCAAATAGATATGTGCAAAGAAAAAAAAACAAGCAGGATGAATAGCAAGGCTCTTTTCACATTATTCAGGGTAAAGAAACCGAAAACTGGATATATTGGAACATAAGTTTGGAGAGGGTACTAATTGAAAGTAAATGTAGGAAGAGAGGCGAACAAGCAGCATTGCAGGAATGAGGAATAAGACAAACCAACTGAGAGTAAGTGAGTTAAAGTGTCTACAAAAAAGAATGATTGGTCTAAATTCACAAACCTATTAGTTATGGTCAAAGTTTTTATGAAGGAATATGGAACTTGATACACTTTGGAAAATGTGTGAGTCAAAACTGTGATTTGCGTGACATTGTTCTGAAGGCAGTGGTGGTGGTTTTTCAACTACAGATTTGAAGTCTACTAATGACATGTCAGGGCAGTTGAGTAAACCACCCTGAGAGAGGAGATTAATACATTAACCAACGTATGTAAAGGATTATATTCTTCAATTAATTCTTGACTGTAACTAATTGTATTGTATTCATTTAGAAGTTATGCATATTTGTAGATATGGGATTGTTTTTTAGTTATGCCCTCTTTATTTTCATGGTTAAGATTTTGGTTTGGAAGAAGCTCAGGTGTGGGACCTTCATGTAGTAAGGTTCTTAACAGAGTAAAACAGTTCATGCTACCCCTTCCGTAGTCCGTTGCTGACTGAGATGTGGATGGGGCACATACAAATCAAATTAATTTGAATGTACATCATATAGGCCCTCATTATGAGTCTGGCGGTCCACCCGCCATATTATAACCGTTGCAGAGCCACCATGGTCGGATCATCCTACTGCCAGGCTGCCACCACGCAGCCTGGTGGTCTCGGCGTTTCAAATCCGTCAGGGAAGCGCTGTGATTATGAGTCCCATTCAGCCAGCCTTTCCATGTCGATTAACCCCGCCATGGAAAGGCTGGTGCAATGAGGGTCTCTGGGGCCCCCCATGCACAGCCCCATCGTGTATTTCACTGCCTGAATTAGGAGCCGGGCGTCAATGTAAAGGCCCTGTTTCCTGTAGGGCCGGTGGGCAGAAACACTGTATCCGCCCGCCAGCCCAGTGGGAAACTCAAAATAGGGCCGGCAGGGACTTGACCGAATTGGCGGTCAAATTGTGGCACCCCCACCCGCCAAACTCATAATGACCCCCATAGTTTCAGGGGTGTGGAATTTAATAAAATATCTACTTGTCTATGGGACAGGTTGCTTTATTAATCTACTTGTCCTGTAAAAAAAACTCTACTTGTCCCTTTGGTGCCATGTAGTGCAGCAACAAATTATGGCAGTAACCTCATTATATGAGAGTTCTGTTAATAACCTCTCTGATTATGCCGGGGGTAGTACTATAGCAGGGCTTGAATACTAGCAATTTTAAGTCCTATTATAGCAATTTCTTTATTTTGCCACTAGTTCTAGGGCTAGAATGCCTTTGAATCTGTCAAACCTACTAAAAAGCATGTTTTAAGGGTTTTCACTAACTCTTCTCTAATATTTTCCACATCAAGAAAGGTTGGAAATTTACTCCTGACAAGGGCAGAAGTAGAAGTTCTTCCAGGGTTGGGAAAAAAGTGGTTGGAGGGAAAGTGAAGACACCACGACTGATATTGATGCCGGAATTTGACACCTTGGAAAAATCTGTGGTCCTGACCACCCAATCCACTCAAATACTCAATTCAAGGCTGACTGCCTACCAACACACGCCTAGACCAAGAGAGCAGGGAGGCCAAGGGAGGACAGGGAAGAGCGGAGTCCAGTGGCTGTTGGCAGCCACTGCCAAAAGTGTGCCCACAGCCTTGCAGAAGCGGCCCGGCAAGTGCTGGGTACTGTTTGCAAGGCATTGGTGAGCCTCGCTCCGAGTGCTTAGCCCCTTCTCTCCCCGGATCTCGCTCAGGCCCTGCTTGCCCCACCACCGACTTGCTATTCCTGATTACCTAAACCATCGTTGACTTTGTCCATCCTACCCATCTTTACCCACTTCTGTCTATTTCTGTCCATTTCGGTGATACAGATGCCAACACAGATGTCTGCAACACAGCCTGCAATGCAATGCAATGTAACGCATCCAACACTGCCTTCACTGCCTCCATAGCCCTCAAACACATCCTCATTCATGGACACAAGCAGCGTTCAAACCATGCAAGGCCATAGATAACGGCATAAGAAAGCGCTCAGCCCCATTAAACAGATCAAACCCACACCTGCCTGCCTGGAAATTATCGTACTTACTGTTTTTCCAGAACCGATTTAACTAGTGGCAAGGCCTCTCTTGGCCAGACGGGCCTTTAATTCAAGACCATCGAGAACATTACTGAAAGTTCCCCAGAAAAATCCAGCAAAAGCAATCTCGGCAGGCTCATGCCCAGTTCTGTCTCAGCCCTGGAAGCAGTCCAACATCCTGAGGCTGCATCACCGGGACAATGACCAGCCCAAAGGCCTCACTAAAGTGACACTCTTCAGCCCAGCGCAAAGCCACGATTTATTAACAGATAGATGCCTAAACAGGAACAGTGCTAAAGTAACAACAATAAGACAGGGTAGGCCAGCTCAAAGAACAGCACAAAGAACAGTCTTGGACTTCTTTAAGAAAGCACCGAAACTACTGAAAGCACTCTTAGATTAGCCTTCCCCAGGGGTTACTCTAAGCACCATGAACCCCATTAAGCAACGCTCAGCAAAGCCCTTGGATCAGGCACACAATGGATCGGTCTAGCCAAAGGATGACACAATTATAGAAATATCAAACAATATTATAGACTCAAACCATACAAACTGTGATGAATGGATTGAACACGGTATTAGAAATATTAGAAATGTCAACACAACAAGTTTTCTAAACCCTTCAGCTTCCCTGTGGGCTCCACACAAATGGGAGCACAGGGACCCTGCAGTTGCAAATCCCACAGCACCCAGTCCATTGACTAGAAACCCATCAGAGAGAGATTCCCTCACCTCAGAGTGAAACCAACAGGGCCACTTGCTTACACGCAACACCCATACGTCACCACGGAAGGCAGACAGGGGGTCAGCAGTGAAGGAAAGTACACTGACTCGCTTGAAATCCAGCACTACTCGTCCAACAATCTTAGCCAGACGTGCTTACCAAGCACCCAGAAAAGGGTAGCCTCACTGATACTCCAAATGGATGAAGACCAGAGCGATCTACTGGCATCAATCAATACAACCTTGACTGCCACAATAAATGTCCTTACTTCACAGTCGGACAAACTAGAGATGCTACTGGACCTCATACAAGCGCTAGCCAAATCCATCAATACGCTAGAGGCAAAGATCACAGCTCTGGAACAAAGAGGGATTGGCATCAGCACTAAAGCACCCAGCATTACTACAGCTGCATGCCCTTGCACACCAATAGTAGACAAACTATCCACCTTGCTAGAAGTACTGACTACCATGATTTCAGAATGGAAAATAGCCCTGCAAAACTCAGGTTCTACTAGGCTGTCAGAGTCTGACCTAATGTGAGCCAAATCAGTGAATCAGACTTCAGAGGCCACACCAAAGTATAAAGCAATCCAAGATGTGCAATCATCTCCAACACCAATCCCATTTTCGGCCCTTCCGCTTCAGTCCGACAACTTGCCCAACGCCTCAAACACCAGAGAGAACATGCAAACAGAGCTCCATACTACTCCACAACAATCTTCCACTTCGCCCCAACAGGAGTTGGAGAGACATACAGCTGTTCCCACTGATCCCGCAAATAACAGAGATCCACACTGGTCAAAGGCGCTATCAGAGAGCCAAAAAGAGATTTAAAAAGGCATAAAATAAAGCGACAAAGGAAAAATTGCAAGCTCAGCAAAGCATGGAACAAATCAGAGGGTTCCCTAAAGAAACAAGCACATATCCCATCTTTAAGTGCAGAACAATTGACAAAAAAAAACAGGAAAATCAGAAATCCCTGCAAGGGTTAGCCAATCAAACTATGCCGAGCTCTCTTAGAAACCAGTTACCAGCCCAAGCTTGTGCATATTATAACAGCAGTACATGTATGAAGCCCAATGAGCCGCCCGGCCATCTGACCTCAATAAAAGCTACACTAGATGCCAAATTTGTCGCCTCCATTCACTCGGCTACATCAGTTCTGGCCAGCGCCGATGTCTTGCCCTAAAAGCTCAAAGCCCAAAGGCCAGCCAATCCAGCACCTGGCATGTCACGACCTGATGTCACAGCTGGATTTAAATTGGGAAAATTAAAAGCTACCGAAGTAAATAACCTGGAAGGAATGAATGCTCCACAAAACTGGAACAAACGCTGCCAAGCTAGTCCTTACACCCCAATACCTCTCAGAAGGCAACCATGATGTTCTGACTCGCTCAAACCTAATACGGTTACTTAAGGCAGTACCATAGGTGGCTAGCATAAACTCTGATGAAATCTTGAGAGTAGCATTCAAGGTGCTACCATATTACAGTAAATACCTTGAATCAACTATATTGACCTTAAGCTCCTCTGCATTGGCCGAACGGGTATTGATAAGCAAGCTAACCCTCAAGGAATGGGGTATAATGACAGAGATGATTGCTCAGCCTAAATACCCCATCCCCTTAAAAAATCAAGAGAAGTCTTACATCAAAAATCCAGCACTTATTGTATTTTAAAAGGGATGGACTACCCCAAGCCACTGGGGTCCAACAATAATTTTTCCATATGTACTTACCTGACTCCAACGAATTGCATTTGAAAGGTGTCCCTCGAGCCTGGAAATGAAAACAGCACAATTTGGAGGCCCGCTACTTCCCACAGTACTACCCATCAACACTCCTAGCAACGACAACCAGGTGCTGACAACGGAACGTCAGTTGTCAATTGTCTCTTGGAATGTGGCAGGCCTGACAAGACTTTTGAAACATGATACAGCTCAACAGCTCTTGAGGAATGCTGACATATTATGTCTTCAAGAAACTTGGCTAACTTCCCCCATGGTAATTCCTGGATTTCATGAAGTGCAACAACTCGCAACAAAAAGAAATATCTTTGGGCGGCCTTCTGGTGGCCTTTCAATATATCTAAATGTCAATCTAGATTTTAAAGCCTGCAAGGTTTTAACCTAAGATCCAATGATGCAAGCAATAAGGCTGGAAATCCTTACACCAAAAGGCCATACGCTAAAATCCCTAGTAGTTAACCTCTTCTTCAACTTCTTCAGCCAAGTTAGAGCAGAAAGGATGTCACAACTAGCAGAGACCTTGGATGTAGTGCTCTGCAACCATGCTGGCTACAATACCATTATCTGCAGGGACTTTAACCTTAGATCCTTAGGAACAAGGTCAGATGCTCACCAGCCGGTATTTTCAGAAGCCAAACAAGTTCAAAACATGTTCAGCAAACACAGCCTCTTTTCTATCCAGCATATTCTAGTAACAAGCTCCCTTGCACAGACGTTTCCAAAACCTTTTCAGGGTAAGAGCATCTTGGACTACATCTTCGCCTCAAAGAAAGTTATTAAATGTCTGGTAACCTTTGAAATTTTACAAATGAATGCCAGCGATCACCTCCCACTCATAGCAAATCTGGAGGTAAAGCCAAGGCATCTGGAAACCCAAAAGTCAATAGTAACCTCTTGAGGGTTATATGTAAATGAAGATTCACAGACAATTAGGCAAATAAAATGGGGACCGATTGCAACTCCTGGAAAACTTCCAATGGCTCCACTCTGTTGACAATGTTGGGCGAAACCCTTCAGACTAAATGGCCAGAAATCACTAAGGATCTTCTACAATGAGCAGGATCCTCCATCGCCCCACAACGGAGCCACATAAAGGGCCTTCCTCAGCATCCCATAATGGAAAGCAAGCGGAGACTTGGCAGACTGCAGAGATCATATGGCCAAACTAGGAATTCCTCAACAAAAACAGAGCTAGTATTAAGGCTATGGGCTCATGCTAGGCAGCACAAGCAGCTGATCTGGTCCCTAAAACGCAAACACATGGAAAGGGAGTCTGCCCACATTTACTCACTGCTAAACAAATATAATATTGGTGACTTATGGAGATTTATTAAAAACAAGATGAGCCAGGGAGACCTATGAACTAATGTGATAAATGAAGACTCCTGGATAAAACATGTAAAAAAACTATAGGCAGCCGACCCATTCCCCATAGAACGACCGAGGGATGAACCCTGCATGCATGATGATACCTACCCAGACCCGGGACTTGCCCCTTCTCTGGGCGAAATCACCATCATCCTGCTTAGAATGAGGGCATCTGGGGCCCTGGGCCCCAATGTTACTCCAGCACTAATTTCCAAGGTAGATATGGAGCTTTAGTCACCAATTCTTTCCTCCCTTTATTGCTCCTGCCTTGAGTCTCAGGAAATACCACCCAGCTGGAGGGGCTCTATATTACACCCAATCTATAAAAAGGGGATAGGCAAGATCCAGCTAATTATCGACTTATTGCCCTGTTGGACATCAAAGAAAGGGGCTTCTCCTCAGTTCTCCTAAAAGAATTACAAAGCTGCATGGAAGCCACAGGGAGAGTTTGTTTCTGCCAAACTGGTTTCAGGGCAAATTCTACGACCACAGACAACGTCGTGGCCCACTTCTCTTTAATACACCAGGCTGCTGCTAAGAATTCACCCCCATGTTTTGCCTGCTTTGTGGATTATTCTGCAGCCTTCGATAAGGTGGACATGAATCTGCTATGGAGCAAGCTCCTAAGCTGGGGAATCCCCAACAAGCTATTAAGGACAATAATTGTACTTTCTACATCCACCTGTGTCAAACAGTTGAACTCTGCCATCAGAAAGGAGATCCCCACCACCAATGGGTTAAAGCACGGATGCGTGCTAGCACCCCTTTTATTTAACCTTTATACAGCAGACATGCCCCAGGTACTAAGACATGCAAATCTGATTCCACCAAAAATGGGTAACCTTAAATTATCCCTTATACAGTATGCCGATGATATTGTGTTGCTGGACCATTCAAGAATTGGGCTACGAAAGGCATTAACTGCCCTCCATGGTTATAACCTGGCAAACCCAATGTTCATCCACATCATCTGAAGATAAAGGCAGAATTCATAATAACCAGATTATACCAGCCAACTAATCTCCTAGAAAGTCCTTCTCCAAGGCTAATTCTCCAAGTACTCAGAGCCTCCCTTCTCCCAGCCCTAAACTATGGCCACAAAGCATATTCAGGTCAATTAACCACACTGGGGGATAAGCTCCAATTTCAATCTTACAAAAGAGTGTTTAAGTTACCGCAATACATAAGGACCCATCTGATAAGGCTAGAACTTGGTCTAGAAGGCCAGAATTGGGCCCACATGGGCGCCTACCTGAAATTCTACCATAGGATAATCATGGCCCCACCTAACACCCTGAAATTATCTCTCTGCCCTATTTTTGAAACAAGAATGAATCCCTGGTCACAGTACCTAATTACAGCATTAACCGCCCTTCAAATAGATCAAGCAGAACTAACTAAATTGGTGCAGTCACGTTTTTCTATCAAGTCTGTGCTGAAAAGACAAATAAAACCTCTTTCCCGGGTAATTGACCTGAAAAAACTGAGCAATACTCTTGCGGAAGAAGCGGTGGCGGCATCTTACATGAATGGTTCACAGCGCTTGGCAGCTCAGCCATACCTGGCCAGCACAATAAGGAAAGCTTGTGTGATGCAGATCATCACTAAAAAACTGTTTGGCCTGAAAAAAAATATTGCCAAAGCTATGATACTATTAATTCTTTGCCATTTTTTATTGTGTTTTCCGATTTTAAAGCTGTGATAATATATACAAAGGTTTTAATTAAGTATGCATAATAAACTTACTTACTTACAGTTCACAAATATCATCTAGGAGTATGAATTCCTGATCTACTTCTGTAAGTTCTTGTGAATTCATGAAGGCCAGTAATGCAAAGACATATACCATAGGAGAACTTTTGTGACTTTCTTTAAGAATTGGGCCCCCTGTTAGGTCTGACGTTAACCAAGACATTTTTGTTTTTATGAAAATTCTATTTCTCTCTCTATCCATCTATTGGCTGGCTTTACTGTGAGTGGTAGCATTCTGCTCTTCCATGATAAGCATATTGGCAAAAAAAGTAGTTTGTTCAGTGCCAGGAACTATTGTGGCAAAGTGTGCTTTTTGCTACCATTTTGGTTTCTTTTTTTTTGCTTTTTCCCAATGTTTGTTACAATGGTGAGGGCCTGGCAGCTCCCACAACAATAAACTGCTACAGAAGTCATCAAAACAAGACAAGCATTGAAAAACCCAAAAGACTGACCACCAAATTCGGATTGGTTGGCTTAGCCAGTGCTTGTTTATTTACATGATTCCCATAATCTTGTTGAAAATGGTTGCACTGATTTTCCTTTATGAGTATTTTTTGGAACACAGTTTACTAAATGATGCTTCAATGAAATAGTACCTAAAATGTTACAGTAGTTTAGCATAGCAAAACGTTTTTTCCCTACTTGAATTTTTTCTGAACATTTTATTTTGAAAGCAAAGAAATAACAATCTTGCTTACAATCTTCTGCAAACATTTGCATTTAGTCAGAGAGCATTCTGGGAGCACTATAAGTAGCCTCACATTGTTAAACCTTTCAAATTTATGTACACACTTTTTTTTTCATTGGAACCGCTGTCAGTAGTGCAGTGTGACCTTACCACGTTTATTCAGATTGCTCACCCTTTTAATAAAGGCTGTGCATTAATATAGCCTTAGAACCCGCCGTAGCGGGCTCTACCGGCTATTAAAGGCCCGCTCCCCGCGTTAAATGCCCGAGCCGAAGGCGAGGGCATTTAACAAGGGAGAGGGACTTTAATAGCCGGTAGAGCCCGCTACGGCAGGTTCTAAGGCTATTAGAACATTCTGCCACTCAGGGCAGAATGTTCTATTAAAAAAAAAAAAAATCACGGAGCCCGAGGGGATTAAAATCCCCTCGGGCTCCGTGAGGCTTTGTTCACAGCTGTTGCTGTGAACAAAGCGAACATTGGAATGTTGGCGTTGCGGGCTTTTACCGGCCAGTAAAAGCCCGCAGCACTCCATTGTTTTCAATGGAGCCCCCAGCATTCCAATGTTCTAATAAACCATAAATACAAGTTTGAACAGAGTTAACATATGGACCCAAATATTAGCTCAACTGCAGACATTTACCTTTCCTGTAAACTGCCAGCCAAAGGATTTGTGCTGCAGGGGCTGGGCCCACTTGTCCCAAGGACGTAATAAACAGGAAAACATGTTATCCATGACCCCAAACGATATGTTCTGGGTGCCCCTGAGTCTTCAATTCCACGTATAAGGATTCATTCCACAGCCTGCATTTGAGGAAACAGGAGCATATTTTGAAGCCATATCAATGCCAATATTTAAATTTAATGTGTTTCTGGTTTTCCAGTTCCTACCATAGGTGAGAGAATCTTGCTTGATGTGACTGTGAGTGACAGCATTTGTGCTGCTGTTATACTTGTGCAAATGAGCTTTGTATTTTATGATTTAGGTGTTTTTTTTCCTGCCTGGTTTTGAACCAGGAACCTTTCACATGCATTCTATATCTTCCTTGCTGACCCCCATCTTTTGAGTTCCACTGTTGCGATGGTTTGTACTATTAGATTTAGCCCCTTCCCCCTTTGTACTTCCCCTTCACGCACCCCTGAATTGCTGTTTGTTTGTGTGTCAAAAAGGCTCATGTGCACCTTCTCATCTGCACCACCTGTCTGTTTGCTTATTTTGCCTCAATGCACATGTGCCCTTTAGAGCTGCTATTCTTTCCTGGTAGACCGCCTCATGGTCATTGAGGTCAGCAGAACCTGGGCCAGCTCAAGCAGTTGGCAGCATGAGCTGCCATCCCTCTGGTTGCCAAAACAAATGCTAAGTAAGCAATTGCTATTCTTGTCATACAATCTTTTAGTTTGGGTGCCCTTTTGATAAGGCCACAACACCACCTAGTCTAAAAGGAGGTGGACATGTGGTAACCATTCATCTGCAATGTGTTTAATATGTTCAGTGATAGATTCTTCATGTTTCTGCCAGCCTGAGCAAAATAATTTTGCCCCATCCCCCATCTTTATTTTTCTGCAAGGTGTTTAAATCAAAGATAATAGGTGCTAAGGAGAATAACCAGTCTCATCTGAGGGGCTTGACGCCCTTAATTGTTTAGGGTTCCCTATTGTGCAGTCATGTGCCCTTTTTGGCAATTGGTGCAGTTCACGCTTAAACCTTCTTAACTTTTTCCCCACAAATTATGTACAGGCCTAGTCGGTGCCCCTTTTCTCTATAAAACAGATAGTATAAGGGTTACCAGGGTTTATGATTTGCCATGGAAGGCCTGTCATTTTTTTAATTGGGAAATATTTCTGTGCAAGAGTGCATGTGTTTTTGTTTAGCTACAAATATGTTTGCCGTGCTAAGATCACCTTCTTCCCAGCTTTAGAAATCAGTCAGAGAGAGTGAAACTATTATTTTTTTCACCACACTTTGTACAATTTTGTAAGTAGTATTTTTTTAGGTTTCTACATACTTACAATTTATGAGTGAAATAAATGGGAACCCCATGGATTAACTCAGAAACCTAGGCCGTTCTGAAAAATGACAAAATTCAGAAATCATCAGTGGGTCAGTTTTGTAGATTGCTCAGGAGTTTCTCAAATAAACTAATAGTTGAAATAAAAAAGTGAAATTTTACTGGGAAGAAACCAGTACCAGAAATACCAGTAGGCCCAGAACCATTTTTGAAAAGTGCAGGGAGAATTGGAAGGATTAGCAGCAAGAGGACCAGGAACAGGCCTAGGAGTCCCAGTGGGACTACAACCATAGAGACAGGCCCCTGAGTACCAAGCGGAGCAGAAAGACCAGGACCTGGGGGTAGCAGGACCAGGATGAGGAAGATCAGGAGGGCCAGAACAGCTAGAGCCAGGAGGAAGACTAAAGTGTCTGGACCTGGATTTCCAGGAGGACCAGGACCGAAATGAAGAGGCTCAGAGGGACTCAAACAAAGAGAACCAGGGCCATGTAGGCCCAGACCATTGAGTGAAGTGCCAGAAGCACCATAGTACAAGGCACAGGAGGGCAAGGTTGATCCAAACTAGGAAGACAAGGGCTATGAGGACAATGCTTAAGAGGGCCAGGACACAGGAGGCCAGGTAAAACGAGAAAAGCAGCGGGACTAGCAACTGATGCAGTAAAGAATCAGATGAGAAGGATGAGAAGGATCAGGGTGACCGGGGTCTAAATGAACAAAGGTCAAGAGGATGAGTAAAACAAATAACTGGACGAAGGGGGGCTGAAAAGACCAGGATGGTGAAGAAGGTCAGAACCAAGAGGATTAGGCATACAAAGACCCAAATAAGGAGGACCAGAAACAAAAGGATCAAGTCTAGTGGGCACAAAACCAGGAAGTGAACACTGATGGTGAGGACTAGGAATAGGAAGACCATTGCTAGGAAGACCAGACTAAGAATGAGGAAGACTAGGTGAGCAGGATGTGAAGAGTCAGAGCAGATGGCCAGGCAACCAGAACAAGAAGAACAAGAGCTAATAGGACCAGGGCATGGAGGGCGACAACAATAAGGAAAAGGAAGCTCAAGCTACAGAGGCCAAGGAGTATCAGGACCTGGTATACCAGGACAAGGAAGGGCCAGGATGATGGGAGCCATGAAGACCAAACCGGGTGTGTAGGAATAGGATGACCTGAACAAAGAGGATGATTACAGAGTGGGCAAGCCAGTCAATGATGACAACGAGCAGGAGGACCAGGGCCAAGAGTATCATGACATGTTGAAGAAGACCCATAAAACTACTCTGGTCAGGAGCAGGTGGGCTAGGGCCGTTAAGACCAGGGGCCAGCTGGGGGGAGGATTAGGTGGACTAGAAGGCTCAGGACCAAGAACAGGCCTAGGAGGACCTGAGAGGTCAGCTCCAAGGGGACCAGGACTTGGCATTTTAGTGAAGCAGGAGGGCAAGGAACTGGAGGATTAGGACTGGCTAGCGAGGATCAGTGGAACCAGAAAAACAGAGCCATGAGGACCAATAGAATCAGACCAGAACCAAAATGACCAGGCCCAACCCAAAAGGACCTAATAAGGAGGACCAGGACCAGTGGATGCAATACCAGGTGGACCACAAAGCCCGGGGAAAGGTGAATCAGGAGAAACTAAATCAGGAAGAGTAGCAGTTCCAGCCCTAAGTGAACCAGGACAACTGGGCTAGGTGGATAAATACTCAACAGACCAAAAAGATCCAGGTGAGGATCAATATTACAAGATTAGGTGGCCCAGGAAGGGCAAATACGAGGATGAGCCAGAAGCAGTTCCTAGAAGGCAAGGGTTAGGAAGGCATAGGGATTGAAGCTTGGTAGAGGAGTTTAAAAGTGGATGGATGAGAATGAGTGTAGTCTGTGAAGGATTGCAGAAAGGGTTTGAGAAACTCAGATGGCTGACGTCAGGAAAAATGGTTAATGGCTAACAAAGAGGTAAAAGGGTTATGGCAGCCAGCAAAAGAGAGCTCAAGAGTATGCGGTAGATAAAGAGATTTCTCTGAGGTGTCAACGTTAGTAACCAGGGCTGCTCTTTTGTCTGTGCCTGAGGTCTCCGTAGGAAAGCAGATGACAACCAGGTGCTGAGATCTCATGCTTCACTGTGTCCTTCTTTTGGATACTTCTGCCATCCCCTAGCACAAACGTTGTGTCTAAGCTTCTGCCAGAAAAATATATTTGAAAGAGAATCACCCCAAATCAGTTCTGAAACCTCAATAGTGGATCCACATCCCCTGCCTGAAAAATTAGTATTAAAGTGAAACTGTGAAATTATCAATCAACGGGTCAAAAGAATGGAGGTAACAAAATGGCTCTGTCCATTCAATGTCTTATTTCTTACACTAGTTGTAATAAAGTAAATTAATAAAAATGTCTGTGAGTTTCTTTTTTTCTGTGTCTTTAATGCCCGTGTCTTTCTCTGATTTACTGTGAAACTTAATATATATTCCAATGACATTCAGTTCAATCAACTATAATATTTCCTCTGATAGCCCAACAGAGTAGAGCCATCAGAGTTTTTTTATCCTATTTGGAGTAAAACCTGGCTGTAAGGGACAGGACAAAATAATGATCCAGTCAGTTTGTTTTTCAGACACAAAACATTTTCAAAATATTTATTGGCAAGGCCATCATGTCTAATGGTACTGTCTTTCAAACGTTTTGTGCATAGACTCGAACTATCATGACAGCAGTTCCTGTCAATATAGGGAATTTTCCAGAAGGCCAGTGGACAACTCTAAATTTGGAGATCAGTATGGCGGATGTATTGCCCTCCTTCATCCTGACAGAGTTAACTCCATCCATGAAACTCCAAATCAGGCTCATAGATTTTGTTCCTTCTATCAAGAGATTTAAATGAAACCTCTCAATTATAATGTTTGAGTCATTTCATGAGGAGCCCTATGTAATTGTTTCTATTTTGATTTAAAATAAATCACCCTCAATATTAGATGGCTCTATGTCAGTGGGATACACTATTTCCAGTTCTGGTTTTTGATTTTGCATTTCAGGTGTTTTAGTCTGATATGTTCAATTGAACTGAACCAGAATTACTAATTCAAGAATGTACTGATTTCCTGCAGGAAAAGAGGTGTTCTGTTAACATGGAGGATTTGGGTACTCCTACATCTGCCCCTGGTACACTCCCATGCCTTTGTAAGAGTGAGTATATAGTTGAAGAAAAGTAAACAGTTTTAACTAGTGTTGCAAAGGTTCTAAAGATCTTTCTCATTAGTCACCTCTGAGGGTAAATATCAAGGATTTTAAGTATTTGACAGCCCCATAAAGGCCCTTACAAGTCATTATGTCTTAGACCATGGTGTAAGGGAGTGGCATTCTGTGCCATGTCTATGAAAATAACTTGGACACATTCAAACATTTGGAACCTTTAGACGTCTAAGTTAGTGCTTGCATCAGTTTAGCACTTAGGGCTTCATGTCGTGAAATTGCAAGGTTTGGATCCACAAAAGTTCCTTACATTATATATAAAATAATTTTTATGAATTGGAAACTTCTTTCAGCTCGTAGAATACCTTTTGCAATTGTTTCTGAATTACAGTTAGTAGGGTTCATGAAAGGAGTTTCCTCCCTCCCTCCTCTTTACAATGCAGAAAGGAATTTATTGATAGTTTGTGACTGCAATTGCTATCGCAAACCATTAATGAGCTAATGACCGCTGAGTTGGGGTGGTAACTAATTTGCAAAGGAGAAGGTGTCCCTTTAGGACCCTTTCCGTTTGGAAAGCATGCTGCCAGCCTCAGGGGGGAGAAGTTTTCCAAACCCCAAAACATTTTTTAAACCATCACTGGTTCCTATAAGGAATGGGCTGCTTTGGAAAAAAAATGTTTTCCATTTTTTAATTCAGTCATAGAGAAGGTGGTGTACTGTCCCTTGCTGGCAACCATCCCTGTGATTAAAGGCAATCACAAATGGTCGCAAATTGGCACCTGCATAATGAATATTGATTAGCCATATTGTTCTGCAACCCTCTGTGATTCAGTATCTTGTAAACTGACTGAAAAGTATATAGGTTCAAAGTACTGTTCTGTTCACAAAATATATGTGCCGAATATGCGACCACTTTTTGTGCAGGAAATAATACACCAAAACCCGAACTTTCGTGTAAAGATGGATGCCAAGTGTGTTCACTACTTGTTGCAGATCTACCTGGCGAAAAAACAGGTTGAAGTCTGTATAAGGTATAATAAAATTAAATTTATGCTGTTTATACAGCAGTCGGGTGAACAGTGAAGTTCCTTTACTATTTGACTGGCTACTGGCTACTTTGTGCATACCATCTACTATTTAGCCAGCCACCAGATTAATAATTAAGTATCTTTTCAACTTATTTGCAAGGCCACCAGCAACACAGCACATCATTTCTGACACTTAGCCAGCTGCCAGGTAAATATTGAAATTTATTTGGTACTTGCCAGGCTACTGGTCAAATAATATATAATTTATACTATTTGACAAGCAGCCACATACATAATTAGGTTTATTTGCTATTTGCGTGGCCTAATTGTGCATGCCTGTTGTTTTGCCAGCAGCTGGGTAATGAGTGAAGTTTTTTTGTTTGCTTGACTACTGGCCAAATAGTACAAAACCTCTGCTATTTAGCCAGTGGCCATGTAAATAGTGAGGTTTTCTTGTTGTTTGCACAGCTGCTGAAAAAACATAACAGAATCTTTATTATTTAGCCAGCTCCCGAGTATATAGTGACTTTTTCTGCTATTTTTACAGCCACCAGTTGAACAGTGCATAACCTCAACTATTTAGCCAGTAGCTGGGTAAATAGTTGAATTTTTCTGCTATTTGCATGTCCGCCAGGCAAACAGTGTAGAATCTCTAACATTGAGCTAGCTGTGGGTAAACAGTGATGTTTTTCTACAACCTGCACGATCACCAGCCAAACAGCAGCGAATCTCTATTATTTAGAAAGAGGCCAGGTAAATAGTGATGCTTCCCTTTCATTTTCAAGGCCTCCAGCTAAATAGTAAATAATATTCACTATTTACTCAGCAGCCAAGTAAACAGCAGAGAAAATTCACTATTTAGCCAGCAGCTGGGTAAACAGCCGCTACCAGGGAAATGACTTCCACGGGAAAACTTCAATAGCAAAATAGAGTCAAAATTGGGAGCCAGAGGCCCTTCCCTACACAAAGGCCCCAGTGCCACAGCATCTGCTGCACTATTGATAGCTCCGCCCCTGCTTTGAGGGAGCCTGTTGTAATCTATCTGCTGGATTTTAACCACGCCCATCACTATCACTGGTTCATGAGCTTGCCTTTCAAAAATCCTTTGTTATAATTGGTGAATGCTTTACATTTGATCCTCCTTTGGGCAGTTTTGTTACCGCCTTGGCCACTGACCCTGTTGCATGGGTAATTGCACGTTTGCTGATATTTTTGACTGTGAGCGAACGTCTTTTTCCTTTTGTGTCTTTCCTTTGCACTCATGCTCATGAGAGCCGTGGCGCTTTGAATAGGCTTGCTTGTGTCACCTGTTTTACTTTTCATTTTCTATTAATGTGGCCTGAAGAGTCCAGTTAGGTATTTACAATGTTAAAAGCTGTAGCTCGAGCAAGCTCGAGACCCATTGCATTGCAAATGCTTGTTTCGTTTTGCCAGGTACAAGAACAGTACGAACAAACACAAGGCCTTATTACACAAACAAGTCCACAAGTATTTTATTTCATATACAATTGTACAAAAATATAAGACATTATGTGCATAAAGCAATACTCAGAGCCACGCGGGGAACTGAAAGTAGGAGGAGCTATAATATGGAACTTTTCAGTTGCTTTTGTGAGAGCCATAGCGCTGCAGATTTTTCTGGAAACTAATGGGTTAAGGTGCTATATGTGAATAGCGGTCCATATCAGCCTGCTGATGCTTTTCAATCAGTGATCACAATTCGTTCAACCAGGGCACGGACAGCTAAAGCAATTTACACAAGGGCAGTGGTGTGCTATGAGGCTGCGGGATCAGAACCCCAGATGCCCACTTCAAGCCCAATATTTTATCCACCATTGCAGTCCGTTAAATCATAGGAATGCTAGCACATATCGAAGCACGTACACCAACTTATCGGCCTACTTCTATTTAGCTTTAGCGGTAAGTGATAGTGATATGTAGATGCCTTCTGTGGATCAACTTTTATCTTGATTTGAGGCCTAGGTGATTTATTGACGGGCATAGCAACATTTTATGTTGCAGAGATGGTAGCTTTATCTGGCTTACTCAAAAATCAAGTGTTCTTGGAGCTACCAATCTAAGCAAGAACGAACAGAAATTATGTACTCTGCAGCACCGCAACTTGTTTTACTGCCTTAAGAAACAAAAGTACATTGCGTCCGGTTAGCGCTTTCATTTACACGCGTCTAGAGAGCAGCACCTTATCGAGGTCTTAGCGAGAGACCAGAGAGGATCGACTTCCGGGTTGCAAAGAGATGGATTATGAGAGTCCAGACAAAGGGAGGTGATGCCGGTCCTCATGCAGGCTTTCGGGCCAACACACAGTAGTACTCGGCTACAAAGTCCACCGTCGTGTCCATGGAAGTGACGCCCAAGGTCTCCAGAATCCTGTGATAAGAAAAGGGCCCACATTTATAGACAAAAAAACACGTTTATTTGTTTTCAAATTTGGATAAAATGAGTCTCTTATTTAGAATTTGGCGGATGGGACACTCCATCACAAATGTGGCGGATATCACATCTGCTGCATAAGAACTGCATTATAGCCTATAGACCAACATGGATGAAATATACACCACATGTTGACATACTAATCCATTTCCAAACTCTAAATGGGGCCCTAAGTTTTCTTTTGCATTATTCTGAGCACTGCCAGTCCCGATTTCCATGCTAAGGGCTCTGCAGACTGACAGAGGAATTTAAAAGGTTTTCTAATGAAGCATTAAACAGCTGCAGGCATTTATACTACTATGTTAATGTTTTTTGTAAGTGTATTGCATATGAGTAATGCGTCGTACTTCTCTTCTTTTAGTACTAAACCCATTAAGCATTGAAGTGCTACTTTAACCTCGTCACTTAAACAAAAGTAGAAATATACCAGGTGCAGCTTATTTTTTTCAAAAACACAAAGTAAATATGAATAAATTCAAGTCAAATTAGCAAAAAATAAATATGGATATATACAGACATACAAGTGTAAAAAAATAATTCAATAAGCCCTAATCATAATATTGGAGAGACCAAATAATTGAGTTTCACACACGTGTAGTGTGCACTGGCCTGTATCACGCTGCATTGTTCAACTTGAAATCACTAAAACAAACACATGAAACATGTCTCTTTTCATGGGCACTGGAACTAGGGTGCTGGAGGTAATGCAGCACCCCCCAAAAGTTCAAGGAGTTTAGATAGAGAATGAACAATAAAGGGCCCCCTTCAAAGATTTTTCTTCTGGCAACATATTTTATTATCGAATAAAAGCTGTCAAAAATCCCCTGGGACTTTAATGAAGAGACTTTGTTGAGCAGCATCTCCACTCGTAATAAGGTTCCTGCACCACTGTCTCTTTTATGCATAAGTGCGAACTTTTTTTTTTTTTTTTTGGGCTGGTTTGTATAGTGTCATCACTTTGCCTTTGTAACATTTCAGAACGCTAATAGACTATGGGAATGAGTGAGTGGGTTTTTGAGGCTTGGTAAAGTTCGGTGCACATGCAAGCGAGTGGTAGGAGTGTATAAAGTAATTTATTTTGGGTTAACAATTTAAAGTCCAGTTTTGTATTCATTCTTGTAGGGGATTTTTATAGTAGTTCCGGTTAAAAAAGGTGTTTTAAAGCAGAGCTGGCAACCAGATTGTTTATTTTTTCAAATGTGGAGAGTTTCACAATATCGCTTTTTTAGAGAACCCCAACAGACATATGGACAATTTAGCTTATAGCTTGCCAGGCTAACTATACCACCAATTAATTCAGATGTTAAAGTACATGTATCCATCTAAAAATTGACCGCAAACAAAAACATAAAACTTTTGTTGCTGAAAGTTAAGTTGCACCAAAGGTAGTTTTTGTCTATTTCGTAGAAATTTTCAATTGGTAAATTCTGATGTATTTGGGTAAAAAATATGTGGTGAAAACAAAGGTAATCGACTTTATGGTTGTTATTCTAAAGTCTCTGAACTACTGCTACCCAGTACCTAAGCACAACGTTTTTGAATATTCTATTTCTTACCTTTTTTGTGTTTTTGGCAGGAATTCTTTTGCTCCCTCTGGATCGAGAGCCTTGTAGGTCTGGTACATGTAGAGAGACTCAAGGAAACCCATCAGTTCTGTCACCGTCATAGGAAATGTCTCAGAAATGTCATCATCTCTGTAAGAAAAGGACTCGTATAAGGCTACAATCTGAGTCAGTAAAAGTAGAGTAACACCAATCAGTTGGTGTGCCACTGAAGAGGAAGGGGTGCACAAACTTTCAGTGACATAAAGCAAGGTTTGGCCAAGACAATTAATATTCTTCAAAACTTTTTTACGTATTATATAATCAACAGTTGAATTAAAAGTATACATTCCTGCATTATGTAATTTAAAAATGGGTACTCTATCTTTTTATTCTTAGTGGAAACAAACAAACAGGCCAGGCAGGAAGTTATAAAATGACTACTGTAACTGAGTACCATTCAAAAATGGCCTCCATACTATCCAAGATGGTACCCACATTTGAGCGCCATTCAAAGACAGCTTGTACGGCTATATTGTTACACTGTTCAGTTCCTTTGTGGCTACTACTGTCCTGAAAATTTGTAGCATACATGCTCACTAGCAGCTTTGCCTAGAATGAACTGGAGAACACAGTGGCTGCCACAGAGAAATACATAATCAGACGTGCACGAACCTAGGGACACTCAGACACACATACATGGGCATCCAATGTATATTATCTTACTTCTTTTTGTCTGTATATGGTATAGCTTCATATATCAGCTGGTATTTGTTCCGAACATGGATAAAGCATTCATGAGCATACTGAAAGAGGAACTCCATGGCCTGTGGAGAAGAAAGCAAGGCAGTCAGTGCGCTGCAGCCTTATGGTGTTGCATTTCCCCAGCATTCTCTTGACTTCCAAGCCAACAAGTTGTCACATTTACTATTATAAAACATTTCAGTGCACGCTGTGTGGAAGAAGACAGCATGCATTTTATAAATTTACATTTGAAACTACATTCCATAATTAAAAATAAAAGTTGCAGGCAGATGCAAGCATTCCAAACAGTTTGGTAAAGATGATCATCTGCCATTGAGACGGTATTTCAATTTAAAGTTTCTACTAACTTGCATTTTGGAGTAGATTAATATTGTGGTGGGTAACAATCGGTCCTATTTTGACTTTAAAAAAAGTTGAACTGTAAAAAGTAGGATCATCTATGAACTATCCATGTGATGCTTGGGTCATAATTAGGGTCATAACAAAGTATATGAGCACTGGGCTGCATGATCTGTCATATTGCCTTGTTTAGTCTAGAAATGTGCTTAATCTGATGACAGATCTGCAGGAACAGATAGTTATTTTCTTTAATCCAAGAAAAGAGCACTGAGGATTCTCTCCAAAGCCGATTCACATGGAAAACAGTTTGTTTAAAAAATTTGCATTTTATTTTTCAGTTTGCATTATGACAGGTCTTAAGAAATCTTGATTGCTGTCAGCATGAGAGCCACGATGCTATGATATATCATCAGTATATACTACCGTTTAATTGTACACTTCTACTGTTTACCATCTGGGTGTCATTTTTATAAGGTACTGGGATTTTCATTAACTTGGTGACTTTGTGTGTAGGTGTGTTTCAGTAATGAAGATTGGGTGAGTCAATATATTATGTAGCAATAGTTCATACTAGTATTAAAAATAAAACGTGTCCAAGCCTTTAAGTGACCCTTGTAGGTGTACGTGTATGATGGATGTGCCAAAGGGCTTGCCAGTTTATTTTGTTCCATTGGGATGAACAGTTCTCCATTACCCGGCTTGAGAAAAGGAGTGTTTCCTGGACTCTGTCACAGCATAAATGCATTGTTGTGCACTTGAGGGTGTGACATGGTTAAGCGAACTTATTCTGTACTGTTATTAGATGGAAATACTTGTTCAGAATCCTTCGCCTCAAACCCTGTCCTATATTTTTGTAAATTGTAAAGCCAGAATAAGTTATTTTCCAGTCCTCACCTCCTTGAAGACGGCAGATATACGCTCTGATCGGTCCTTATAGTGCAGTGGAATGTACCCTGACAGGGTGTGCAAAGCTAGGCAGCCATTGGGTTTGAGGACACGATCCGCCTCCTTCATGAACTTCTCGAAGTTGAACCAGTGGACCGCTGTCGTAGAGGTGACCAAATCCACAGACCCATCTTCAAACGGCAGCTGGTCTGCTGTGGAGATGCTGTAAAAAGAGGTGAGAAGCTCTGAATGTGAACACGAGCGTTTACATCCATCATTATTTATAGCATAAAAAGACTCATTTTGTGGCTCTCCTCTCTGTTGAAGCTGATAGAGATACTGATATCTCCAGCACAAGGTTACAAGACAAGTTCATGTCACCAAATCACATTGTACAATCCAGTAATTGTTCTGTATACCATTGTAATGCAGACATTTAGCTTAATTCATTCAATTATGTGGAACCAGGTCTACATCTCCCAGAATTAATTACATTGTAAAATGAAAGCTTAGGGCAAGAAAGTGATGGTAATTCTATCATGGTGTTATCCAAGAGGGTGGCTGATCCATAGGAGCATAGGGGAGTTGACACCCTACTGTGAGCAGCTGCGCCCCTGACAGACTTTATATCGTGATGCATTTCGTTCCTGTACGGTAGGGGCGGGGCTATGGAGCATGTGGCGTGGGTTGACCGTGGCTGTGTCATTAGCTCCCATGTAGTGTGGATTATGGAAGCCAGAACTGCGCATGTCAGATTGGCTGTGTTGTTTGCGGTGGCCAGCATGACATGCACAGTTCTGGCTTCCATAATGAATGCTGCATGGGAGCGGGAAGACACAGCCCCATCCCTCTCCAACAGAGCGCCTTGTTTCCCTGACACAGCCAATCCTGGCACTGCACTTATGCTGATGGTATTAAAAACAGCATGACAGCAGTGCTTGGATTTGCTGGGATGATACTGCCAGCATGCACAGCTTCGCCTTGCAGCATGAGTTGGGAGGACCACCTCATCAAGGTATGGATATTTTTCTTTATGTTTACGTATTTGAATTAAAGTTAAATTAGTATTTCAAATATGATGGGTACACATTCTATATAAATAAAATATACCTATAAATATAAATATAAATAGAACGTGCCCCGACCAGCTCTGCAATACAAATGTAAGCATGTCCGTTCTTTAAAAATTAATTTAACTTTGATGTGCTGCACACGACCACCGCCATTAGCGTTATCTATAACCTTACCCCATGCGCTCCCATAGCTCCTGACTGATGAATTAGGAAGATACTTGGCAGTCATTGCACATTTTGGATAGTCATCATATTGCTTTGGGTGAGCCACTAGGTGAGGATGAAGAGGCCCAGAGGATGACTGCAGTGTCACCATATACTGTGCAACAGTGAAACCTCATGACAGTTCGTGGTGTAGCACTGGCCGAAGTCATTTGGTAGTGTGCAGAGAGAAACTGTGCTTTAGTGACTCCAGGTGTGCATTCAGAATATGATATCACTGAAGCCCTGAAAGCGCTCACAGACGTGTGCAGGTGTCTGGCATTGGTTAATACCCCGGGAGGCCTGCAGGCTGCTTCTTGGAGACAGAGAAGTTTGAGGCCTGTACTGGCTCTGGAAACATGGGAAAAAGGTAGTGGATAGAAATAATGATCTGCAAGAATACACCCATCCTGACCTACTGCCATTCCCATTGCCATGCAAGGACAAGAAAACTCGAGTGGCCAGACGTGACATGAAAAATGCTTTCTTTATCACAGTAAAATACATTTTCTTGTAAGAAACATAGAGTTCAACATTTTTACATGTCATTAAATGAATTGATGTAATGAAGTTGAAGGGGGGTGTTCATTTTACATATATATATATTTATATATATATATATATAGAGAGAGAGAGAGAGAGAGAGAGAGAGAAAGAGAGAGAGATGAATTTCTAAGCTGTACATGTAGTACGGTAAGAGAACTTGAGATCTTTTTTAGTAAAAAGTAGCGGACGCCCCGTCTGCTGTATTTAGAATGCCGTGGACAACAATGCACTTGTAATACGGTGAACAGGACCTCTGCAACTTCTTGTAAGGCGTCCTTAATCTGCCCTACTCTAAATCGCTATTTACAGTCTCATTTATAGTACTTTGCTGATTCCATCAAAAGATTAGACCTACCAGTAGGAAATGTTGGAGTCCAGGGTGTTTTGTTTTGCTTCTGAGATCTGAGCTTCACTTACATCTACTCCAATCACTTTCTCAAAGTATGGTGCCAGGCCTCTTGTGCTCTGTCCTGATCCGCAGCCGACATCAGCCACAAGAGCAAAGGGAGGCTGTCTCTATAGATGGAAAAACAGAATACTGCATCAAGGTGGTTTCCTTTTTGATTGCTGTTCAACTCAATGACGCTGCTGTGAAAGTTATACAGACACTAAATGCTTCCTAACTTAGGGCCAATTCACAAAGTAAACTGTAAACTTCATACTTGTATAGCACTCTTTTACCCTGAGGGAATCTTGGCACTTTTACACATACCGCTGTGGAACCCTTTCTGGCTTTCCCTGTGAAGTGCCCACTTCTGGGCACCCCCAAGGGGGAGCCAGGCATCCCTAGCACTGTTGGGGCTGTTGTGGAGATTAAGCAAGCTATTGCCCAGAGTTACGGAGTGGGACCCCATGATTAGATTGGCACCGACGCGAGAGTTATCAGGTCTGAGGAAATTGAGCCCAAGACCCACCAAGGCAGGAATTGAACCCTGGTCCCAGGCCACACCTCTGCATCAGGGTCTGCTGCTCTAACCATTGAGCCACACTTCTCCACCATGCATTTTGTAGAACGCCAAGTCATACTACAGTGGTACTCCTCATATATTATCAAAATGCAAATTACAACCCTATGTCACGAGACCTGCGCTTCTGTGTCTTTTCTGGGCGGAAATATCCACACAGGCAGCGGCAGCTGCAGCCAATAATGCTTAGTGGGGCAGCGTGCGGGGGGAATAATAATTTTTAAAAAAAACACTTACCTGCTGCTGCCAGATGCAGCCACGGTGTTCCTCGCCGCCTCAGTGCGCTACCCAATCCAGATGCTTCTCCCATGCTGTTACTGAGTATGAGAGAATAACTGGGATTGGTTTGAGCGGGCTGAAATGCCACTCAGTTGTAGACTGGGAACCTGCGCTGATTCTCCACCCGGCTGTGCAACACAGCTCGGGTGAAGAGTTCTAAGTGCGCATGTCGGTTTGGCGGCCTTAGACGACTGGCCAAAGCAACTTGCACACTTAGAGTGCACCTACCACTCATCCTACCTGATGCTGACGCAGAGTATGGCCCTACCCTAGACTGGCAGACTGGATAAGTGAAAAATAAAATGCTAATAAAATAGTTTTATTATTATTTCATTTTTCTGCTTTCTGTAGCCTTTCAGCAGTGGGGCGACCCTCCTCTGCTATAAGTGAGGGGATGCCCCCGCACGAAGGTATGCAAACATGTGATAATAGATAAAGGACACCGATGATATGCGTACGAAAAATGTGGAATTATTGTTAGTAAATTGGAAGAGGTAGGAATGTTTAAACAGGGGTTTGGGAGGGACACACTAGTAGCAATGTGGTGCCTGTGGAGTCTGTTTTGGGAAAGAAAGGTGACGTGGTTTGCAGTTTGGGAGTCCCAGGAAGTGCTGTGCTCCTATCATTTTAATGTCTGAAAATATAAATGTATTGGACTGCCCCACAGGCAAATGTGAAGATTCCCATCTATTTCTGTTGCCTCTGTCTCCTCCCGATTTCCCTCATCTGCCCTTTACAACTCATCCTCATCTCACCTTTTCCTTGAGATAATTGTAGACCATTTCAGGAATCTCCGGCGAGGGGGCAAACCGGAACTTGCGGTAGAGATGTGCATGTTCTTCACTCTTGTGTGAGTGGATGCTTGGGTTCGAAATAGCCTGCTCCTGCAAAGGTTCAAATAAGAAGTCATATTTCCCTACTTTACTAGTTAAAACAAATACTCTAATATGTCAATTTCACAATTCACATAAAAGTGTAATAAATAACACGCATTGTGAATGCCACATGTGACCTGCTGGTTTCAGACTGAGGGGCATATTTACAAGAAAGTGTTGCATCACTCCTGACCTGACAGGCCTTACTGAGGCCATTCTAAAAGTCAATCAAACTTACAGAAACTCTTCATGTTGGGTTCACAAAATTACTTCTGGATAAGATGCAGATCATTCAAAACTCGAGTGATCTCAGTGTTGGTAAATTTGATCACATCACGCCTTTGGAGCCACCCATAGAATTAGCATCCCAGGGAAAGGAAACTCCTAAAGTCACATGTAAGACCCCCCTCCGCCCCCTCCCCCAGGGCATCTACGATACCAGACCCTCTTTTGTGGTGAAAAATGGGAGCTCTTTTCAGCACAGAAGGTGCTTTACCCTCACTCACCGTTTACATAAAGTGGTAAGATATCAGATAGGGAGGTTTATAGTTACAACGTTTTCTTTCATTACTTTACGTTGGGGAACATTGACTTACTGCTTGACTGCAATTTTTCGCCGTTTACAATGATATGAAAAACATTGAGCCCTCTCATGGTGCAGTTTAATGTTTAATGCAAATGCGGTATGTGCGTTTGTTTTTGCTGCCATTGCGCGGACACCACAGCATACATTAATTTGACAAATCGACGACTCAGCACACGGGCTGCAGATGTCACAGCTCAGACACAGAGAGCACTAACTACAAGTTACCGAACTGTGCCCCTGGATGTTTTTCATCAGTTAATAGATATTATTTGCAGTTACATTTTTTACTGAGGCTTCACTGTGAAATCATTGCAAACTATTGATAAACATATAAGATGACATGTATCAGAGTTTCACCCTTTACGTGAAAATAAAAGAGTACTATTGCAATTACTAATATCACCTACTGTTGAAGTACCTGCTACAAGAGAGCATAGTTTTGGACTGTTTGCTGCACAAAAAAGGAGCTATGACACAGCAATAGGTTTTGCTCAGTACATGATATGAATTATCACTATTATGCTATTAGTTCTTCCAGCATGCTAAGCACAACTTACCTTTGGTACATAGCTTTCGGGTTGCGGGAAGAAGCGATCTGGATGTGCTCGGATCTCGGAGCCCAAATTCTGCATTCTGAGGAGAGATGGTGCTTCAAGCAGTGTCTTGCAGGCACTAGAAGGTGAGACCGTGCTATACCTGCTGCTCCTGCAGGCATATATGTGTAAGGGAAAGAAGGGCGGGCCGCGGAAAGAGTGGGATTGCTTGGGTGTGGGCGCCCAATGGTTCCGGGCAGATCAGCATCAGGCAGCCAGCCAGGAAGACAGGCCCTCAAACTAGGGTTTTCCCAACATGATGCCAGGAATCCTGACAAGGAAAAACAGCCCACGTTAACTTTTATTCCTAATTTACTTCTGTGACATGCTTTGCATAGACTTTTGGTAAGACACTTTGGGCTAATTTACAAGAATCTGGTGCATTCGCTTTAGATACGTCAGATTTTCTTGCGCTGCCCTGCGACCCCCTAACGATGCAATGGATGCACTGTATTTACAATCCAGAACTCCATGACGCACGTTTTCCCAGATGCATCAGGAATTCTGACGCATCTGTGGTGCTAAACTCACACATTGCTGGACTAGTGTAAAATAAATGATGCTACTCCAGCAATACCAGGAGGCCCCTATTGAGAAAAGCCATGTGTCAGTTTTACGCCTGCTCCGAGCTGGCAGTAAAATTCTGACTCACTGAAGTTGCAGAATAACGCAGTGAAATATAAGGCTTTACAAAACGACGCATTGGGCCCAATGCATCCGTTTGTAAATCTGGAGCAGTGTAGAGCACTGCTTGCGCTACTGTTGCATTAAAAAAATGACACAACCGTGGCACAAAGGCCTTGTAAATGAGGCCCTTTTTGTCTTTATTAATGACCATCTCTGTATATATATAATGATGATGTTGCAAATGTATTGAGGTGCTAGATTTTAAAAGAAGTGAAAGTCATCATTGCAGAAGATCATTTCATTTCATGACAATAAATTAATGAAATAATACATGTTGCAGCCAATTTAACACGTATTTTCATGATGGTAAAGATAACAACCAATCCTAATCCTATTCCGCTGTGAATATTGCTTGTTCTAGGAGGAGCGGTTTTAACTTAAATAGTGCACACTTTTTCAGCTCCTTGGGACCTCAGTGCGTTAGTAATATGTTCTAGACATCAGCAAGCAGTTAGTCAGCTCTAGAGTAGTGGTTCTTAACCTTTTGACTTTTGTGGACCCCACTGAATAATTAATGGAAACCGAGTCCCCTCCCACCCCCGTTTACAATTTTGATGATTTGAACCTCAAAACCGTGCACAAAAATACAGGAACAAACAAACATTCATAAAAAAATACACAAATAACAAAATCCTTTAATAAATTCACAAAAATATTTCAGGCTTTTCTAAATGTAACTGAATCCACCTATCATTGATACTATATTCTATTTGATGCACCTGCACTGCTCCCACAAATCAATCTGAGAGCAATACCTTAATTTAGTCTCCAATTTCAAATTCCCTGCATTTATAGAATGACCTAAAATGTTCAATTGCACATTGTGCTTCTTTATTTATATACAAAGCTTTGTTCTTTGAATATTTGATTTTATAAGTCATATTGAACCACTTGAGTAGGCTTTACAGACCCCAGGGGTCCCCAGAACACAGGATAAGAAGTGCTGCTCTAGAAAATGGTCTGTTAGTTACTGACAGTAATGGCAGCATAGGAGTGAGATTACATTCCTGAGTGAAAAAAAGGTATTGGATATTGTGTGGGTTTACACCAGCTGCTCATAGGAGTACCTCTTGACAAATCAATCTTTCATCACACCACTGAGTAGTGTCTGCCGCACAGCAGCAAAACTAACAAGGAGAATGAGAAAGTATAACTAGATTACCACATAACTGCACTGTCTCCCCCTGCAAACCTGAATCACTTTCAAGAACTGCTGCACATACAAAACTCCATGCTTCTGGCAGGTAATATCTCTGATGGTGCACACCACCATCATAATAAGCCATGGCATGTCCAGGCTTCAAGCAAAGAAAGAAAAGATCAGGAGATAGCTCCCTCCATGCTACACACCAGAACTCTGGAATTTCGTCACAGCATAGATCCGACAATTAGCTTCACTCCTCCACTTCTGGAAGAAGCTGAAAACTCTCCTTTTCACGAAACAACTTATCCATAAGCAGATCTACTGTGTGCCCATCACGGAAGAACTGTAAGCCAGGTTTACTTGACCTCTACTATTGTACAGTGCTCCATTGCTCTTTATATACTTGCTGACTATATAAGCATCCATGAATTCATACAAACAGATGCAGTGAAAACAGTCACGTAATAAAGCGAGTCTCAAAGTCCCAAGTACCAGTTATGTCTGCTCACTAGTAAAGGATGCAGAGAGGCATCGACTACAGAAAGTTATCGTAGTTCATTCTTGTATGAGAAGATGCCATGTATGATATGTGCCAACCACATTTCAAGTTGGCTTTGACACTTTAACATGTTGGCAGCCATTTTCGATTAATTTGATAAACACGAAGAGAAAGTGATGTAATGAAGACATGGAACAATTAAAGAGGATTTTTTACTTCCACATTGAAGATGGGAGGAATGTTGCACCAAAGCAGAGGATTGAAGAAACAACCAACTGGTTAAGCCCTCATGCTGAAGTAGTTTTCCAGATCACCCAGGCTCTAGGCCACTGTGAGGCCTTCGTTTTGGGTCCTGGGAGAGTCCCTGAGTAGTATTTGTAATGGGTACTGTCAGTTGTCACCAGTGTCCTAGTGACTGATGCTCTTAGTTGGTTAATCAAGGTACTCTCTTTGAGCATTTGACTTTTCAGGTATAGCAAAGCAGACTGGTCAAGACTTCTTCTCTGAGAAAATAATTGTTACAAACGTAGATCAGATTCTAAATGACACACTTCATTCAAAGCAGGTCTTTATTTACTGTTGATACTGGAGCACCTTAAAGTGTGTTGTGCATAAAGCAAGCAACTTCCTGGGCCAGGTTTCGACCCTGAAAACATTTATGACTTTACACGCTAGCTTTTGTTATATATAACAGAGGGCCCAATTACCAGTATTATCCTTTGAGGTAAACATTGGGGCCACATTCTCTCGTCATTTTTATATATTTACACAAAGGTTTAAATCCACGTTTGGAATACTTATGCACGTTTTCGTATTCTAAGTAATGTTCAGTAGCACCCACTGGACGTCGAAACAGACAAGGCGTATATCATGCATAAACATTTACATATTCCGAAACTTACATGGTGATTTTGTGTGAATGCTTAGCAAAAGGGCATTTTTACATGGTAACGTTTCTTTGTTTGTCCATGGCCGAAAAATGTTCCCAGGAAGAAAGCACTTCTCCTGAAATAACTACCAATTTTATAATATCCCCATCCCATTGTCAGCCTGGATGTAGATTTACTTCTACCTTTGACAAGAGTAAATCTTCTATCATATCCAGGATGGAAATGTGCCACACAAGGATGTTTGTGCATTCCCACCGTCCAAACCAACCCCTTCTGCGAAAAGCAGATTTACTCCCACATAAGGAGTAGCAGTATTTGTAAATAAATACATTTATGTTTGCAAATTTATATTTTGTGAATTGCAAATACACATTCATTTGTAACTGCTGCCATTTGTGCACCTAGGTTGCGCTTACCTGCTCAAATGTCTTTTTTGGAGCAGGTGTGTTTGTGGTTGCTTTTGGAAATCTTTGATTGTTTTATTTATTTATTTATTTATTTTGCTCTTAGTCAGTGAAGCAGAGGTGCCAGACATAGAGAAACAAAGGGGCAAGTTTATGAAAAGTGGCGCATCATGTCATGAAGCGCCACTTTTCTTGTACCCCATTGTGACCCCTAACGCCACCATGTGTGCGCCGTATTTATGATATGGCGAATGCAAGTTATGGAACTAGCGTAAAAAATGTTGACGCTAATTTGGCGATTTGCAGGATTATTGCCAATAATATTGACTCTAAACCTCTAAAGTGAAGGGAGGCCCATTGAAAACAATAGGAGCCTCATTTTAATGCCTGTTTTAGCAGGCTTTAAAAATTACGCTAGTAATGGCGCAGTGGAATCTCACAGATTCCACTGTGCCATTTTTCTGGGCCTTCTAATACAGAAAAACTCCCCTTGCATACATTATGCCTGGTGCAGGCATAATATGACGCAGGGGTTTACAAAGTGGGGCAATGCTCATATTGCGCCATTTTGTAAAAATGGCATGGCATTTTAGCCAACCTAATGCCACATTAGCGTAAAAAAAAAATACGCAAATGTGTCCCAAGGTGGCACTCGGGCCTTCTTAAATCTGGCCCACAATATCAAGCTGTATAAGATCAGCCCTCTACACTAAGGGCCTCATTTTCAAGAAAACTGCACATTGTGATCGATGCACCAGTTTAGTCAGGGAGTTCTGAAGCACTCAGGCAGTCACTGGAAGTACATTGTGCAGATGTACTGGTTGCTATTTATAGTTGGCTCCTACAATTATACCCTATGTGGACCCCACAATTCAGGTGTCTTTATTAAAGCGATGTCTCAAGGTAGTCAAGATTTTAAGTTGGCTGAGACACTAAAAGAACAGGTCAGGATAGGACAGGGGAATTTCTTAGACATTACATGACACGGGGAATTCATTAAACATTAAGTTCCATAGTCCATACTTGAAACAGGTATTTATGGTCAGTTGTATACCTCCACTTTAATTGCGACACATCGCGGGAGCAGATACGGCTAGGAAGACTATCTAATGCTTCTGGAAACAAGACAATGTGCTTGGGTACTATCTAATGCCCTAGGGTGAAAACACCTGCATGTCTACGGTCTGAGGTCGAACTTGGTACAAACCTGGACTCACAACTCTGGAGTGCATTTCTGTAACTCCTCAACCTCTTGTGATGCAGTTTCCTGTGGACATTCTGGCCAACTGAGTTGCAGGTTCTTCTTGCCATAGGCAGTACAGCTGCTTGAGGCGTTATCCATGCAGATATATGCCAGACGGACGTTGCTCTTTGTCCTCTTGGTAAAGAACCTGTTCCTATCCCTTCACAATGAAAGCCAGCTTTCCTTTCTTTCAAGCCAAAGTGCTCCAGAAGGATGACAGCAGCAAACAGGAGCACTGGTGAAGAACCAGAGCCAACCAAAATGGAAGCTTCATATAAAAACCAAATTCTCAAACAGTTCAGTGTGTGTTTTCCAAGTTTTTTTACACAGGGTTTCTTTCTTTTTAGGCTATCCCAAGTACAACCCCAGGAAAACAGAAAAAGTGTATTTTTGATAAAGTAGAGGAACACCGGTTTGGCATGCCTACATCTATTTTTCCCAAAAGACAATTACAGTTTTGTAGCAGTGAACCAGTAAACAAAAATAAGATTTGTGGCATTTTGTCAGTTGGTTATGATGTTGTGCCCCCTGAATATCAAATCAACAGTATTGATGGGGCAAAATATTGAAAAGAGAATATCAAAAACAACATATTAACAGGTAAGTCTAGATGTTCTATACCAAACTTCACACATATGTACCTACACTGTGCACATATCTTCAAGGTACGTAACACCTGGCGACCAACAACTAATACCAACCCTACAGTCGCTGGAAAGCACACTCCAGGCCCACTCCTCACAATTCGAAAAAGTGCTACAGGCAATTATGGACACTAAATCCTCATTGGAAAACAGAATAGATATGGTATCGCAAGACCTGAACCTACTCAGAGTAGACCATCGCAAACTATCTGAGAGAGTGAAGTCAACGGAAGAGGTGCTAAGTGAACTGACTCCCACGGTATCGGACAACCAAAAACAAATTCTCCACCTAGATGCAGAAGTGAAGACACTGTTGAGAAGAGCGGAGGAGGCGGAGGGCAGATCCCGTCGCAACAACGTACGGTTCCTGGGATTCCCTGAAAAATCACTGGATCAAAACTCGGAACTCTTGCTGGAACACTGGCTAATCAAAGAAGTTCTGAATGGGGCACCATCGAAGTTCTTCTCTGTGGAAAGGGCGCACAGGATCCCGGGAAGACCCCCGGCTCCGAGCCAATCACCAAGACCGCTGATAGCCAGGTTCCTAAATTTCAGAGACCGCGATGCAATACTGCAGCAGTTCCGCAACAAAGGCCCCTTCAGATATGAGGACTCAGTCGTCAGCGTCTACCCAGACTTCACTCAAGAGGTACAAAAACAATGCCACTCCTACGTCCAAATAAAGCAGCGTCTACGTGAGCATGACCTAAAGTACGCCTTACTGTTCCCCGCTAAATTAAGAGTGTCAACCGATGAACGCACCCACGTGTTCACCTCCCCGTAGGATGCCTGGATGTGGATCCACGCCAAGGGGCTCGCTCGCCCCCAGGAGGGCGATGGCACCGGCGAGGACTGGCTAATATCCTCCCCGCGGAAACGCACCAAGAGGCGCACCAGGGGACAACCCACGGAGAAACAGGCCGCAGAATAAAGAGCCAAGGTCCTGAAAGAAACCCCCTGCTAACACAGAACTCTTTTGAGGCTCTCAGGTCACGCCCCAAGGATGGCTCGGAGTAGGACTCGATCAGTTTGGACTCTACACTAACAGATGTGCTAAAGGGTCCGGAGTTTACCCCCAGAACCGCAGACACACTTTGACTGTGTACCGCTGAGTCACCCCTCCGCCTGAACTGATTGCCAAAACTGAGGAACAGCGCAGGACAATGTGTGCGCTACTAGATGTGGGTGGCTACCACATCTGTAGCTATGTATCTTTTGAAAAATGTTCCTATACCCAAATGGCGCACTGTTGGCAGCAATGGGGTACGGGGGGGAGGGAACAGCCTACCCCGGGAGCGCCCAATACTATTTGCAGACCGGGTCTGCGGAAAGATGTGAGCCCCATAACGAACGACATCCAGTTGGTAAAAATGTTCCCCCACAGACATCCACATGGACACAGTTTTGCTCACACACCCGTGGGGTGTGTAGTTTGTTACGAGTTCACAGTAGGGTAAGGGATCCAGTTGGAGAGGGAAGGGGGGTAATAGTTAGTTTGTACACTACAGACCCGCTCATAATGCAGGGAACATTGCCAAGACTGATGGGGTCAACCACAGACATGTCAGGGCTGGGAGGTGCCGGCTGGGCCTTAACTGGCGGCAGAGTGTCAGGTGCAGTCTCGCAAATCAAAACATGGCTCAAACCGCAATCCACATCACGCATCAATATGAAATAGTCACCTGGAACGTCAGGGGACTGGGGACGCCGAGTAAAAGATCCCGGGTGTACGCACGCCTCAGGCACCAGGGTATACACATTGCAATCCTACAAGAGACCCACCTATGGGACCCCGACCTGCAAGAACTGCGGGGCAAATGGGGGGGACAGATAATAGGCACATGATATTTGGCCTTCGCTAGAGGGGTCCTCATATGGATAGCTGGTGGCGTCCCCTTTCTCCAAACATCGCATAGGATAGACCAGGGAGGCAGGTATGTGGCAGTGGAAGGTCGGCTTGACGGCAGACAATTATCGCTAATCGGGATATATGCCCCCAATAACGCGTCATCTGAATTTCTGGGCACACTCACCCCAGCATTACTGGTGAATCCTGAAGCACCCGCCATATGGGGCGGGGACTTCAACTGTATACCGAACCCGGCGCTGGACAGGTCAAACCCCCCCACACAAGCGACAGCTAATAGAAACGCCAGACGCCCACTCCAGACGTGGGCTGGCGATATGGGTCTACATGATATATGGCGCGTGAAACATCCACTGCAAAGGGAATGCTCATTCTATTCAATACCACATAAGGTACACACCAGAATAGACATATTGCGGGGCACCCAAGAAACCTGCACAATGGCCAGCGGGACAGAATACCTAGCTAAAACACTATTGGATCACTCAACGCTTAAAATGACACTGAACTGGGGTAGGAAGCGCCCGGCGATCCCCACGTGGAGACTACAGGTGGAAGCCCTTCACGATCAGGCATTCACAGACACGCTGAACACAGCACTAAAACAGTACTGGGAAATAAACGTTGGATCCACAAATCTAAGAGCAGTAGAGTGGGATGCACATAAAGTAGTGGTCCGCGGCCACTGTATTTCAACTACCTGGGGGGTGAGACACACACTTCACCCTGAGGTCAGCAAGCTGGAAAAAAAATTAAGAGCATTAGAAACTGCAGTAGCTCGCAATGAAATGCCTTACACGGTGCTAAAAGACGCGTGCGCAGAATATGCTGACGCTGACGCCACACTCCGCCGACATGATTATAAATACCACTTGATGCGACTACAAATGGAAGGCGACAGATCGGGCAGGCTACTCGCGTGGCTCCTACGCGAAGACCGGCAGCGCTCACCTATCGGGGCCATAGAGACAGGCGCAGGCACAATGGCTATCACGCAGGAAGAAATAAACGACACGTTCAGGGAATATTACACAAATTTATACACCAAACGCACATCATGTACCAGCCAACAACTTGTGTCCTTCCTGGCGGGCTCACCCCTGCCCCTACTCTCACAAGCAGACAGGGAGACACTAGAGGCCCCCCTAAACTTGGCCCTGGCACAACTGCCTAGGAATAAAGCGCCAGGCGCAGACGGCCTTCCACTAGAATACTACTCTACTTTTGCGACATGCTTAAACTCCCATCTCCTGAAAGTATTCAAGGAGGCGTGTGCCAGTGGGACCTTACCCCCAACGCTGAGAGAGGCAATGATAGTGGTCCTTCCTAAACAAGGACGCGACCCCACCGATGTTAAATCCTACAGGCCTCTGTCGCTGCTAAACTTAGATTGTAAAATACTTGGTAAAATACTGGCCAACAGGTTAGCCCCCTACATGCACACCCTGGTACACGAAGACCAAAACGGGTTCATCCCAAAAAGCAACACTTTTCTTAATAACCGGAGGCTGCTGAGTGTGCTGGGTGCAACACTCTCCTGCATGCATACGAGGAAATGGTCATCTCACTCGACATCAAGAAAGCATTCGACACACTAGAATGGGATTTCTTGTTCGCCACCATGCAGCAAATGGGCAATTGGTCCTAAATTCACACGCTGGGTACGGACATTGTACACCAACCCACAGGCTAGGGTGAAGACGAGTGGGGTCATATTAGGGAGTTTCCCGATCAACAGGGGCACACGACAGGGCTGCCCCCCTATCCCCCCTGCTGTTTGCCTTAGCAATGGAACCACTGGCTGCACGCGTTCGCGCGATGAAGGAAAGGTGGGGGATAATTAGGAACGGGACCTACCATGCAATATCACTATATGCAGACGACGCCTTGATATATGTACGGAAAGGAGGAGAGGTGCTGCCCTCAGTGATATCGCTACTGTCTGAGTATGGAGGGATCTTGGGCCTAGTGGTAAACTGGGGAAAATCCTGTGTATTCCCACTAACCAGCTGGCCCCTACCGAAACAAGAAAACGCCCCAGTGGGCCGCCTGAAATGGTGCTTCGACACATTTAAATACCTAGGAGTTAACATCTATCATAGAACAGAGGACCTCAGGGATGGTAACCTAGGGAGAGCTATGGCCTCCATGAAGGGGTCAATGTGATTCTGGAATAAACTACCACTTTCACCACTGGGCAAGGTGGCCTCAGCAAACATGCTGATACTGCCTAGATTGCTATACTACTTTGCGGCACTGCCGCTCATTATCCCTAAGAGTTTCTTTAATAATTTGAACGCTGTCTTACTACAGCTTATATGGGGAGAGGGCAGAAGGCGGGTCACAATTTCCACGCTACAGCGCCCGGTCGACACGGGTGGACTGGGCGCCCCTAACTTTGAACTTTACTATGCGGCCGCGCAGCTACAGTGGATACTGAACTGGATTCATAGGCCTAATATGGCGCAAACCACCTGGCTTTCGACCCGACTCCAAGGGCCCCCCCTGCTCGCATGGCTCACAAATAAAAAAATAAAGAGCGCACGCGAAAACCCACTGATGGTAGTGGCCCACGCATGCTGGAAGAGGTACATCCAAAGAGATGCAAAGGAACTCCCCTACTCGCCGCTCATCCCACTGGAACGGCTTTCCGGATGGGCCGAGACTGGATTACATTCGCCCGCAGCCTGGGCGGAACCGGGCATACACACAGTGGGAGACTGCTTTGAGGAAGGTAAATTAATGTTGTTTGAATCCATGCAAGCCCTCACAGCGGTGAGCCCGGGACAATTCCTGGCCTACCACGCCATATGTCACTCAATCAGAAAAACATGAGCGGCTGGAAAACTAGAGCCAGAGACCTCCCCCGCACTACACCACATGCTGAGCTGCGACGCCCAAGCAAAAGCAGTCTCGAACTCATACAAACTCCTGAATAAGCCCCTTGCACCAATTTGGTAAAAGCCAGGGAGAGGTGGAACGCCGTCTTGCCGGCTTTGATCTCACAGGAAGAATGGTTAAAAGCCTTATACCACACCCGTGAGGTGTCAAGAAACCCCAGATTCCGCTACACGCAGTTCAATTACATACACCAAACATATTTAGCACCAGCTAGGCTCAAACGTATGTTCCCCGGGTCGGACCCGGCCTGCCCCAGATGTAATGCCCCAGAGCCACAGTTTTACCACATGGTCTAGGAGTGTCCCCGTGTACAAAAAGAATGGGCCGGGGTGGTAAAAACAATAGCAGAAACGACGGGCCTCGTCCTGGACATGGACCCCAAGTCCTGCCTGCTAGGACTCAGGACAAGGGTGCAAAAAACACAAACACTTACATAAGTTTGCAGACCTGGCATACGTAATGTACAAAAGACTGATAGCCATGAACTGGAAAGCTTCCAATGCGCCCGACTTGAAAGCTTGGCACACCCTCACGCTGCAATGGTCCCGCACAGAGTACCAGGTACTAAAGAAATTTGCGTGCGAGGGACTGCGACATGCGGGTTGTGAAATATGGAGCACATTAGTATCTAAGCTAGAGGCAAAAAACGATGAGAAACCTCCATAATTTGTGAAATAACACAAACATCCAGACAGTCATTGGTATGCAGCTGGCTACGACACAACATCCCAACAGGTCACACACCCAACTTCATCTGCAACAACCTAAACACTCGACACTAGCACCCCAACAACCGGTACCCCCCCCGCTCAACATTAATGAGTCAACCCTGGGCAGCGTGGAGCCACTCCACACCAAAATACACCATTTAACGGCACAGGCAATAATTTAAAAATACTGGATAGATAATTCGGACCTAGATGTGTACAATCTGTTTCAGTTGTTTGGTTGTTTTAAGTTGTGCGAATTTAAAAGATTTGTTAGATCACTAACATCCTGTCATTGATAACACACGTATGTAGCACAATGTTTGGTTTTGAAAAATTCTATAAAAATATTTAAAAAAATAAAATAAAATCTTCAAGGTACGTAGAAGTGAGTTAGGAATAGTAAATCTATTATTCCCTATATGCACCCCAGACTGGAGAAAGGTTGCACCTACGTTTCTAGAAGAATTCAGCAAGTGAAAAGCAAGTTTCCAGAAGTGCCACTGTTCAAATTCCTCAGGTCGTTTACAGGTCCTATAGTCAGGGAGTTCTAAAGCACTCAGGAAGTCAATGGAAGTACATTGTGCAGACGTACTGGTTGCGATATGCATTTACCTTTCTATATTTTGTCTCTCAATATTCTGTCCTCGATATTACTATGTCACTATATTCTTGGTGTTGATATTCAATAGGACGATTGTTGAGATCATGTGTAGAACAATGGCTATGAGAAAAATCAGATACCTCATAGGGTGTTTGTCCTTAATCATTCCACTAAATGGACAAGCAAAATACCATTAAATGTTAGATGTAAGAATGTCTGTAGCATACCATTCATTTAGATGAATATGGTCGAAAATCCATATGCCGTATTGCGTAGGTACATCACATGATCAAGGAAGCGTTTCTCCTTATTGCAAGGCCTACCATTACTCTTATCACAACCATTATGCTATAAAGGAGACCATTATTCCTGCTGGTATCTGTACAATTTGCACCAGGCTTTCCGACCACAAAACTTGATCCAAGCTGTTATTTCGCCCCCAAAGCCAAGCATTTGCACACATATGGAAGGACGAGACGGGTGTTGGTTAGTGTGGCTTAAGTGTAGAGCGGAAGAAATCTGGGTGATTACTGGAGAGTTGTACCTGCTGTTTTTCAGAGTGCATTTTACAGATGCATGTACAGAACCTATTGTTGAGAAGGTGTGACGCTGGTACCACACGTGTTAAAAAATGTGGCAGGGAGTTGTGTGTGAATGCAGGTGAGTTCTGCAAGTGTAAGCACTTTCGCCATCATGACTCACCAGGTGTGATGTGCAGCTATGTGGTGGGACAGATCAACAGATGCTGGCGAGCAATATGAAGGTTGGTTGCGTGTGAGTGTTGCATTGAGAGGGTGCAATTAATTTTATTTGTTGATGCTGTGCTTGAGAGTCAGATAAAAATTCATATAATGACACCACGAAGGGTGACTTCAGTTGGGAACAAAGGAGTGCATTCTGAATACAAACTAATTGTTTTTTGCTTCGCTGGAGTGTTGTCACACCTGCCGTAATGTGAGTAGGACCATTAACGTCTTCAAATATTTGCCCCAAATATTGTTCCCTGTGTTAACTGACCATGATAGGCTGTTACCTCTTTGCAGGGTAATATAACCATGCATTTTATGATTTTACCTCTGAATTTTCCTAAAATAAGAATATATACACTACATTGTCTGCAACATATATGCCAAAATTGTATTTTTGAACATCAGGTCATGGACTTTTTAGGTCTGGCCTTTAAGGCAGCTTTAGCTGTCTTGCAAAACTATTGTTAAAAAAAAAAAAAGTATTAATGTCCATAATTTGAGTCTTTTTGGTCGACGAGCTTCATCCATTGGCCTGTTCAATTGTCATTCACATTGTGCTTCTGCCCACAACATCATATAGAATAAGCATAGGACAATTGGTCAGCCCACTTGGCCCATTGGCTTCCTTCACTTTGAGCAACTGCACAAAGACAGAGCACATCCTTTACATCACCTTAAAATTAACTTCCTTCTCTTCAGAGACAACCCATTTCCAAGTGGGCTTTTTTTTTTTTTCTTACCATATCCTTAAATAGTGTCTATTTATTTTGCCTACATTTTGAGTGCCCGATTGGATGGTGATTTCTTTTCTGTCACCTTTCCAACGTTTTAAAATGTTTAGGTGATATTGTAACAGTGTAGCTGCCTGCGACTTCAGTATTTGGCTAAGTGGTGGTTCATTCATTTATATTTTACAATTAAAACTAAAACTCATGGCACATACTGTAAAGCTTTGATATAAAAAGCATCACTAATAAACCGGAAGCGCTAGTGTTTTTTTTTATTTACATTTTTTAATTGATCCATGTGTTCCAAAGGTGCATTAATTTTACTTAATGTTATATTTACTTTAAAAAGGGGCTATTTATTTTGCCTGCACTGGTAGGCAATGCTTTATTATTCTATATTTTCTCTTGTTATTCTATAGCAAATCTTCCAGTTTTGGACCACTGAGTAATCTACCAAGTGCCATGGATCTAAAATAATCTTTAACTGCTTTTCAGTTGGAGATTAAATGGAGGTTAAAAATGTAAAAACAAACGCCTAGCCTGGTGAAGGATTTACATCAACCCGAGGATAATATATTTCCTGAGAAACCTGGGCGTTATGTGTGAAAAATGTAAAACAGTTGAAGACTACGCATTAGATTATTAAGAGCTTCTCTAAATGTTGGCAAGGGATTTGCCCTTTTTGTGCAAAACGATTGTTCTGCGTGTAAATAAAATTCCAATCATCTCCCAATATTGGTGGGCAGGCATTGCAGCTAATTCTACTCCCAACTTTAAGATGAGAAATGATCTTATTTGTGCTATATACACTAGCTACGTACCCATCCCTTAAATTAATAGTGTTAAGAAGCCAGTGGTCCTGCTCACAATGAGGGGACATCACTAATGTTTCAGCAATATTCTCAATACCTAACTATGTCCGTGCCCTTTATTGTTGAGTCCTCTTGAGTGGGTGGATATTGTGGTCCACTGCGAACAGGTAAACCTGACTTGGCTGGCCATCATGTGGGTATCCGCTAAGAGCATAATGTTTACTTTTGAATCAGATATCATTTGCAGGACAGACTTTGTTGGCGGAATGATCTAATAGTCTGTTTTCATTCTAGGAAGCAAATGAAAGATTTTTAGCGACCAGGCTCCAAGCACAATTGTTGAAAACTTAGTGGGAAGACTGGTCATGGCCAAAAAATAATCATAAAAACATTTATTTTTTTAACTTTTTCGCTCCCATTGTAGAAAAATGTGTAACTTCCAGTCTGTGCCTTCCCCCCTCCCCTTTTTAAGCTAAGGTCCTACAGAAAAACTCCTTCCCAGTGTGCTGCAGCACCACTGAGCCCCACCAGACCCCTGGGCTGATGCGTGTGGGTGCATTGGGTGATGATAAAGGCTAGAGCCACCTCCAGAATCAACATCTCCCTCAAAATACTTGTATTTATGACATCACTGTTTTAAATTAGTACTGATCGTTATTAACATGTGAAACTGCTTCTTTTGACATGAGGATTCTAACGGATAACAAGAGTTTGAGCAAGTATTTCTTTATTACATTTAATTATGATTTAGCTCATTGGTACACCAAATAATGTTACATGCGGCAAGTGCTTAATTCGTGAATGAATGAGTGCTGGTGCCCGAATCTCTGCTCTAGCCATTTAAACATTGGTGCACGGCAGTTAGTAATTTGTGGTTGTTGTTTCCGGTGCGGCACTTTTTTCTGAGGGCAGGCGCTTAGTTTTCTGTCTCAAGCATTACTGCGAGCAAAAGACACGTGGGAAAGGAAGAGAAAAAGGGAAAAGCGCCAGAAAGGGAGAAAGCAGGAAGCTGCAAAAGTTAGCTGACGGGGCAGGGAGTGGGTGTAAATTAATTGAAGAGGCCCGAGGTGGCTCCAGGATTACGCTGCCTCAGTATTATGTGCTCGCACTTTTGCAGCAGCCACCTGTTTAAGAGGGAAGCTTTGAGTACCGGCACATTTTAGTTACAAATTAAGTACTGGTGCGCAGAGTACCAAAGATTGTGGTTTTGAATCCACTACCAGACACTCTAGGCCCCTTTTCTCGCTCTAGCAGGTCCCTTTCTTTCTCCCTTTGAGACGGTTTTGCAGTTTTGATTTTCCTCCGACTTTTCAATCTGTGCATTTCCCTCTCTTGCGCTCGGTTAAAATCTGATGCAGAAAATTAATGTCGGTCCCCAAAAATAATTGCCGAAGGCCCCCACCGGCAACAACCTGCTCAAATTAAGCATTGCTCGTGGCTGTTAGTAATTTCAGCAATCTCCCCGCCCCCCCCAACCCCCCCAAATTAAAAGCGGCGAAGGAAGAAAGAAGCTTCGAAAAGGAATGTGAAAGAGTGAGCTAAAGTGCTAAGAAGTACGGGCCAGATGTAGAAAAGGGTTTTACCCTTTTTTTGTCCATGGGAAAATATGTGTTCGTACATATGGCCCTATAGGTTGGCGGAAAAAAACAGAGGGACGCAGGTTTTCTAAAGACTTGGTAGTCCGGTTATTCGGCGACGCGACTGCTCTCTCCATTGATCCCCGAGAGCTTGAGACACTGAAGGACAGTTTCTGATGCCCCACAGACGCCGCCTTTGTCCCTCTCTCCGGCTCACAGAGGGAGGGAGAGAGAGTGCAAGAAAGGAGGGAAAGAGACAGATATGAGGGAAAGAGAGCGGGCGGTATGAGAAAGTACGAGAGAATGAAGAGAGGAGGCAAGGAGAGAGGCAGAGAACGGATGGATGGGAAGAGAGATTGGGGGAAGGGGCTGGTGCAGCTCTGAACATGTTTTTTGAGTGCGCTGCTTTTGTTTCCCAGTCAAGACCTCCATTTGGCTGGGCCGACAACAGGCACCTAAGAAAAACCTCGGGCTCCTCCACTTATTAGTTGTTTATTTATGTAAGTACTAACTAAGCACTGGGGAAATTACTGGATACATTTGCATACTTATGGCTGCCAGTTACCATATTGTGTGTACTTCAGTTGATGGCTGCATCCTCGAGGCTCGCTATTCTAAGGACCCTCTGAAGACCATTGTTTAAGCTTCTTCCTAAAGTCTTTGGTGGTTCTGCGTTGTTTGCTCAATGGTGGGAGAGCTCCTTCTGCCTGCCTCGTACCCCTGGAGGAGTTCAACTCCTACATCTTATTATTGAGTGTTGCCAGTTGATAATCTGTGCAAAGCGCTGGATCTGTTTTCTACCTTTGATGTGTAGTTCTGAATAGTTTGCTTTTACTACTATTTAAAGAAGTGTAAAGTTACTTCTCTGTTCCACGTGGAACAGGCGAAGGACTAAAAAGGCCCCCTTCAGGAGGTCAGGTTTATTTAATTTATGTAATTGTTTAGTGACCATATTGTATGAGTCCATGTGGGATTCTGTTTTTTTCTGTTCTAATGTCTTTTAGTCTTTTTCTTCAATGTTTTTCCTTTGTGTTTTTAAGATGTGCTTGCAAAATTACTTCATGCAGGTGTCAGTTTGATTTTAATCCATGTGTCTCCCATTGATGTATGAGACTGGGATTCGTTATGTGCATGCCACTATGAAAGGCATTTATTAAATTGGAGCAGGTGTGTCCTGCAAAGACCCTGAAGGCCCGAATCCATGCCACATTTTTAGGGTCGAGCCTGCTTTGCATGCGCTCGCGCATATAGCAGGGAGAGTCTTTTGTATTTATAAAAGGGCTCTGAGCCCTGTCAACTTCACGTCAGTGCTTTTTATTGGTTCGTGGGCTTCCCTAATTAAATCTGCTTGCTTTCATTAGTCGAAGGCACGCATATGGCATGCCTTTTCCGGTGGCAAGCCCTCCTAGAGCGCAGCTACCAAGTACAGAAAACATGCGAGGCTCGCTGTTTTCCATCGAGCTTGTGGACTTTTTTTTCTCTAATTTAGGAGCCCGATCTCGCTTGGCAGAAGTCGAGCGCTTTACCTACTTGATTTAACTTTTTTGGGTTACGTGCATAAATGCACTTTTGCCCGATAGGTGAAAAGTCGGGTTAGGAGTTTACAACGCGATCGGCTCTAACACGAGACCCGATGCATTGTAAATGCTTGTTAGAACGGTCACTGATTTTCTGAATGAGTTCTTTGTAGAGTAATTGTATACAAAACAGTCTTATGTAGACATCCTAAAAAACTGACATGGATTTGGCCATTCTGGACCTACAATGAACACTCCTACATTATAGGGATTTTCAAATTTTCCTTTCAGACATCTCCGATTATTTAGCACGTTTGAATTTAATGTTTCAAGTTTCTAATCATGATGGAGTCGCACAACATGAATTTGCTGTCTTAGTATGTCACCCCCAGTAGAGTTAAGAGAATGTGTCAGAATATGTCCTTGCAAGAGAACTTGGCCAGGAAGGTTTGAGGAGCAGAGGGCCCTTTAAGTTCAATTAGGGCGAGTTTGAGTGCTAATTAGAAGGTCCTTAGGTAGGTAGTAGATATTAGGCTAAGGGCGATTCTTTGGAGGGACTCAAAGGGAAAAGAAACCTGAAACGTGATGTGAGTTTTGGAGGAACCATGGTTGAGGAAGTAATCTTGAGGTGTATGGGGGGGAGGGGAAATGCTTCCTTGGTGTATGCTGTGTGAAGAGTGAGAGATTGTTAAGGCCACAAAAGAGTATGATTGCTAGAATAAGAAACATGGATTTAGGCCTTTCAGTGGTGAAGGGGGATTTTCCAGAATTTGAGTTGGAGATTGAAAGCAGAGGAAATGAAGGGGAGCATACACACTTATATCTTGCTATGTGTTTGAGAGATGTATGAGAGATATGCAGTTAAGAGGTGAAATTGTTTTAAAATTAGTTTGGAGAAGCTAAGCATTAAGCAATTGGTAACCATCCCCAGTATCATATGGAGGTCAGCCATCTGTGCTTGAAGTGGTGCTTGAAGTGTCTTTTTCTCTCCAGCACTAAAATTTGCCTGACAAACACCCATCCTCAGCCAATCCACCATATGCATATTTCCATACTTGCAAAGTGTCTGTTGCTGTTCCGGAACATAACACCTAGTCTCAAAATGGTACCCGACCAACATCCTGACCTCCCCTAGCAACTACCATGGTGACACTCAGCATTAGCACCTGTGCTTCTCCCGACTAGTCAATCTGGACTGCAACATCTCCATTGCAGAATACACAGTGTGGTATCTGCCTGGTGGCAGTGTGATGTGGGAAGGCTCAGATAGCTGCATGCTGGTGGAAGTTGGGGGAGATTTTGATCTGTGCCAGGTCCCCACTGGTAATTTGGGCACACTAGCCACTTCACTGCAGTTTCAACATTGTCAGCTCTTTGCCTCAGCTGCATCCTGCTAGTCTCATGGCTACTTCTCCTGGTGGGCCCTTCATGTGTGCCTGACAGTCCACAAGTAAACAGATCATCTTGCTCCACAGCATTAACGTACCCCTTGTTTCAACACTTTAAAATTCAGTATACCATAAGATTACACCCCCCACAGTTTCTATAAAGAAGACAAACATGAACAAGGAAATCATTTCGTTTTCATTTTCTGGGCAAACCGATTTGTGACACATGGGTTCAGACATGGTAATGAGGCTTTTAACTCAGATCTCTCTAGGCACTTCCTAATTATTTTACACCATTGCGCAAACAAAATTTGAATTGCAAAAGTACATAAGTGTAGGAGTAGGCGAGGCAAGGTTTTGAGGTTGCTACAGATGCAGGCGTCGTCCCTGGACAAAGTGTTTTTTAGAGAGATAAATGCTTGAACGGAAGCAGATTGGAGACTTTCAATTGCTCAACACGTGCAGGAAATACCAATAAGGTTTAAATATTTATAGAACAGATCTAATTATTATTTTCCCACACCACCAGGACGGGAGACTTAAACACTCTGAGCAGCCTCAACTCAGTTTCTCTTTGGGGTCTGTAGGAATCCTTCCAAGATTTCCCTGAAATGCAAGCATCAGTGAAAGGAGAGTAAATGATCGGAGAAATGCAGGTTACTGACGTAGACAGGGTGACATAGTAGATTCATCCAGATTGTCTAGGCTTACCTGGATATTTGTATGTACACCCCTTTAAACATGGGATCCATAATATCGAGGTGCCACTATCTGCGAGGCATGACATCAGTCTATTATCCAACTCTTTCCCTAAAAGCAAACATGTCCTTCAAACCATTTATTTATCAGTTTCTGCTTCTAAACCATTAGCAGAGGTAAATATGCAACAGAAAACATTTCTAAGAGCAACTGTACATAAGTCGGGACCAAAATATGGAACTGCTGTGTGATAGCACTGGAAACAGATTCACTCAGGACTCCGCCATGTATTGAGATGGTCTAGGAGGCTGGCCTGGTGTGTAGTGGGTACCTATGGTACTTACACCTCACACCAGGTCCACTTATCCCTTATAGTGTAGGCAGTGTCTAGAAGCCAGGCTCTCTAGAGGTAGCTGTGGATGAGCAGCCAAGGCTTATCTAGGAGACGTGCAAAGCTCATGCAATACCACTGTAGTCACACTTAGTACTTACACACATGAAAGAAAACACTCAGTGTTATAAAAATAAAGGTACTTTATTTTGGTGAAACAAATACCAAAAATACAATAGAGACTTTACTCCCTTAGTAGGTAAGTAATATACAAATGACATACACTAGTATGCAGAAATAGGCATAACACAGTTAGAAAACAGTGCAAATAGTGAAAATCACAATAGTTAGAAATGGGCCTAGAGGGAGCACAAACCATATACTAAGAAAGTGGAATGTGAAAGTCGGTTCCCCACCTAGGCAAGTGTAGTGTTTAGAGGGGAGCTGGGAGTACTAGGAAAGCCCAAAGGTAAGTACCACAACCCACCCCGGCGACCAGGATTACAAGCGTAAATCACAGAAAGTTTCCCAGGACACACAGAGAAGTAAAGAAGAATATTGCAAAATCCAGAAGAGACTGCAAGACACCAACAGTGGATTCCTGGATAAGAAGACCTGTGGAAGAAGGGGACCAAGTCCAAGAAGTACAGAAGATTCCAGGAAGGGCTCGAGCTCATACCCATCAGGATGAAAGTGCAAAAGGTGAACCACCGGCGAGGAAGAAGAGTCAGCACTGCACCCAAAGAAGATGAAGTCGGGTTCCTGGAGGGTGCAGGTGATGTCTCATGCCGGATGGAGGATTGCAGTCGGATTTGCTTCGTCGGATTCTGCCAACAAGACTTGGCATACGCAAAGCTCATGGTTAGCAAAAAGTGGCGCTGCCAGGGACCAGGAAGGACCAGGTGAACTCTGCCCAGAAGGGGGAGTTGGAAGGGGCCCTCAGCAACATAGACAGCCCACAGAAGACCAGGCAGCACAAAAGTTGCAGAGGAGGCCCATGCAGCACTACAAAAAAGGCTCCCATACCTCCGGAGAACCACTCAGCGAGCTGTGCGTCTAGGATAGCGTGGTGGGACCTGGAGCTTCAAGATGCACAAAGATCTTGGAAGACCGATGCCAACAAGCCTTGGCAGCTGCAAAGGACGTGGAGCATGGGGGTACTGTCCTGTGTGGGGAGGCTAGGGCTTACCTCCACCAAAGTTGGACAGTTGGAAGAGAAAACCGTTGGGACCACTCCAGTCCACCACCTGTGATGCAAGATTCCTGCAGCTTAGCAGGAGAGGGGATCCATGCAGCCGGTCGTCATTGCAGTTGGTGCCTGCAGAAGCAGGGGAGTGACCCCTTCACCCCAAGGGAGATTCCTCTGTTCTTCTGATGCAGGCAGAAGGCGGGCTGTTCTCAGAGGATGCACAACCGGGGAAATGTTGCAGTTGCTGGAAGGAGCTGGAGTTACAATGTTGCAGAAGGTGTCTTGTTTCTTTGTTGCAGCTTGTGGGGTCCTAAAGAGTCCAGATGCAGTTTATTCGGTGATAAATTGAAGTGCAGGATGCAGAGGATTCCTGCTGGAGTCTTGCAATCTGAATCTGAGGAGTCACCCTAAAAAAAAACCCTAAATAGCCCTGAAACAGGGATTGGCCACTTAGCTGAGTGACCACCTATCAGGAGGGGGCTCTGACATCACCTCCTCGCACTGGCCACTCAGATCTCCCAGAGTTCCCTGCCAAACTTGAATCCAAGCTGGCAAAATGCAGGGACCCTCTGGAGGAGCACTGAGTACGACCCCTGGGGTGGTGATAGACAGGGGAGTGGTCACTCCCCTTTCCTTTGTCCAGTTTCATGCCAGAGCTGGGACCGGGGGTCCCTGAACTGGTGTAGGCTGGTTTATGCAAGGAGGGCAACAAATGTGCCCTTCAAAGAATTTCCAGTGGTTTGGGGAGGCTACTGCTCCCAAGCCTGTAACACCTATTTCCAAAGGGAGAGGGTGTAACACCCCTCTCCCAAAAGAAATCCTTTGTTCTGCCTTCCTGGGCTCGAGCTTTTCAAGCAACAGGGGGACAGAAACCTGAAAACCCTCAGAAGGCTGAAATGGCAATACTGGAGGTCCTCTAAGGAACCCCTAGAGTGCATGGAATCATACAACCAGTGCTTGCAGAAACCTTGGGGTATGATTCCAACATGTTTGATACCAAACATGGCCATGTTCGGAGTTACCATTATGTAGCTGGACATAGGTAGTGACCCATGTCAAGTACACGCGTAAAATGGTGTGCTCGCACTAAACCAAGTCTGGGAAAATGGGCCTGGAGTTGGTGGGGGTACCTCTGCTAGTGCAGGGGTCCCCTCACACACAGGTTCTTTGCACCCTGCCCTGTGGGCTAGAAGGCCTGCCATAGGGTGAGTTATAAGTGACCTGGTTTAGTGAAAAATGGCAGTAAACCCTTTCACACAGGCTGCAATGGCAGTCCTACAGCAGCCTTTGCATTGGCTGTCTATGGGTGGCACAATGTTTGCTGCAGCCCATAGGGATCCCTTTGAACCCCAATGCCCTGGGTACCTAGGTACCATATACTAGGGACTTATAAGGAGGCACCAGTGTGCCAATTGTGGGTGAAATACTGTGATAATAGTAACGAACAACTACATTTACGGGAGAGAGCATAACTACTGGGGTTAGCAGGATCCCAGTAGACACAGTCAAACACATTGACAAACAGGCCACAAGTGGGGGTAACCAAGATAGAAAGAGGCTACTTTAGTACAGATGGTGCACTGGTTCACTCACCACATTCATGAGTGCCTGCCACAGTCACCTACATGTTTCCTTCCTTTGAATTATCCCACAGTGTTTCTGCCGGCCAGGGTGCAGAGGGGTTTCACAAAGGGCCCCATCATGGATTGTGAATGGTGGGCTTGTCACTTACCTCATCCTGACAGGTACTCGTAAGATGGTTACTTTATTAAAAATCAATAGCCATGAGATGGGTAGTCTTTTCTCCATCCTCTGGTGTGCACTTGCTGCCAATGGCAGTGACTTTCAGCATGTGCTCATAGGGCTTTGCAGTTCTGTGAATGGCTTAATGAAATGCTCAAGTACTTTGACATCTATTATTCTTGCTGAATATTATAGGTGTAGAAGCTACTTTACTTATTGTAAGGAAATGCCTCCTTGGCATGGTTACCCCCTGACTTTTTGCCTTTGCTGATGCTATGTTTTGAATTGAAAGTGTGCTGAGGCCTGCTAACCAGGCCCCAGCACCAGTGTTCTTTCCCTAACCTGTACTTTTGATTCCACAATTGGCACACCCTGGCATCCAGATAAGTCCCTTGTAAGTGGTACCCATGGTACCAAGGGCCCTGATGCCAAGGAAGGTCTCTAAGGGCTGCAGCATGTCTTATGCCACCCTGGAGACCCCTCACTCAGCACAGACACACTGCTTGCCAGCTTGTGTGTGCTGGTGAGAACAAAACGAGTAAGTCGACATGGCACTCCCCTCAGGGTGCCATGCCAGCCTCTCACTGCCTATGCAGGTATAGATAAGTCACCCCTCTAGTAGGCCTTACAGCCCTAAGGCAGGGTGCACTATACCATAGGTGAGGGCACCAGTGCATGAGCACTGTGCCCCTACAGTGTCTAAGCAATACCTTAGACATTGTAAGTGCAGGGTAGCCATAAGAGTATATGGTCTGGGAGTCTGGTTTACACGAACTCCACAGCACCATAATGGCTACACTGAAAACTGGGAAGTTTGATATCAAACTTCTCAGCACAATAAATGCACACTGATGCCAGTGTACATTTTATTGTAAACTACACCCCAGAGGTCACCTTAGAGGTGCCCCCTGAAACCTTAACCGACTATCTGTGTAGGCTGACTGGTTCCAGCAGCCTGCCACAACCGAGACATGTTGCTGGCCCCATGGGGAGAGTGCCTTTGTCACTCTGAGGCCAGTAACAAAGCCTGCACTGGGTGGAGATGCTAACACCTCCCCCAGGCAGGAGCTGTCACACCTGGCGGTGAGCCTCAAAGGCTCACCCCTTTGTGCCAGCACAGCAGGACACTCCAGCTAGTGGAGTTGCCCGCCCCCTCCGGCCACGGCCCCCACTTTTGGCGGCAAGGCCGGAGAAAATAATGAGAATAACAAGGAGGAGTCACTGGCCAGTCAGGACAGCCCCTAAGGTGTCCTGAGCTGAAGTGACTCTAACTTTTAGAAATCCTCCATCTTGCAGATGGAGGATTCCCCAATAGGATTAGGGATGTGACCCCCTCCCCTTGGGAGGAGGCACAAAGAGGGTGTACCCACCCTCAGGGCTAGTAGCCATTGGCTACTAACCCCCCAGACCTAAACACGCCCTTAAATTTAGTATTTAAGGGCTCTCCTGAACCTAAGAATTTAGATTCCTGAAACTACAAGAAGAAGAAGACTGGCGAGCTGAAAAACCCCTGCAGAGGAAGAACAGAAGACACCAACTGCTTTGGCCCCAGACTTACCGGCCTGTCTCCTGCCTTCCAAAGAAACCTGCTCCAGCGACGCTTTCCAAAGGACCAGCGACCTCTGAATCCTCAGAGGACTGCCCTGCTTCAAGAAAGACAAGAAACTCCCGAGGACAGCGGCCCTGCTCCAAAAAGACTGCAACTTTGTTTCAAAGGAGCAGATTTAAAGACCCCTGCAACCCCCCGCAAGAAACGTGAGACTTGCAACACTGCACCCGGCGACCCCGACTCGACTGGTGGAGAACCAACACCTCAGGGAGGACCCTCCGGCGACTCCAAGACTGTGAGTAACCAAAGTTGTCCCCCCTGAGCCCCCACAGCGACGCCTGCAGAGGGAATCCCGAGGCTCCCCCTGACCGCGACTGCCTGAACTCCATTTCCCGACGGCTGGAAAAGACCCTGCACCCGCAGCCCCCAGCACCTAAAGGAACGGAACTCCTGTGCAGGAGTGACCCCCAGGAAGCCCTCTCCCTTGCCCAGGTGGTTGCTACCCCGAGGAGCCCCCCCCTTGCCTGCCTGCAACACTGAAGAGATCCCTTGGTCTCTCATTGATTTACATTGAAAACCCGACGCTTGTTTCTACACTGCACCCGGCCGCCCCAGTGCCGCTGAGGGTGTACTTTTTGTGTGGACTTGTGTCCCCCCCGGTACCCTACAAAACCCCCCTGGTCTGCCCTCCGAAGACGCGGGTACTTACCTGCTGGCAGACTGGAACCGGGGCACCCCCTTCTCTCCATTGAAGCCTATGTGTTTTGGGCACCTCTTTGACCTCTGCACCTGACCGGCCCTGAGCTGCTGGTGTGGTAACTTTGGGGTCGCTCTGAACCCCCAACGGTGGGCTACCTTGGACCCAAACCTGAGACTTGTAAGTGATTTACTTACCTGACAAAACTAACAAAAACTTACCTACCCCAGGAACTGTGAAAATTGCACTGTGTCCACTTTTAAAACAGCTTATTGTGTTTTATGTAAAAAGTATACATGCTAATGTAATGATTCAAAGTTCCTAAAGTACTTACCTGCAATACCTTTCAAATGAGATATTACATGTAGAATTTGAACCTGTGGTTCTTAAAATAAACTAAGAAAATATATTTTTCTATAACAAAACCTATTGGCTGGATTTGTCTCTGAGTGTGTGTTCCTCATTTATTGCCTGTGTGTATGTACAACAAATGCTTAACACTACTCCTTTGATAAGCCTACTGCTCGACCACACTACCACAAAATAGAGCATTAGTATTATCTCTTTTTGCCACTATCTTACCTCTAAGGGGAACCCTTGGACTCTGTGCATACTATTCCTTACTTTGAAATAGTGCATACAGAGCCAACTTCCTACATTGGTGGATCAGCGGTGGGGTACAAGACTTTGCATTTGCTGGACTACTCAGCCAATACCTGATCACACGACAAATTCCAAAAATTGTCATTAGAAATTGATTTTTACAATTTGAAATTTCTCTAAATTCTTAAAAGTCCTGCTAGGGCCTTGTGTTAGTCCCTGTTAGCATTTCCTTTTAGAGTTTAAAAGTTTGGTAAAAGTTTGAATTAGATCCTAGAACTAGTTTTAGTTTCTTAAAAAGTATTCCAACTTTTAGAAGCATAATGTCTAATACAGATGTGAATGTGGTGGAACTCAACACCACACCTTACCTCCATCTACAGATGAGAGAGCTAAGGTCACTCTGTAAACTAAAGAAAATAGCAATGGGCTCCAGACCTTCCAAACTACAGCTCCAGGAGCTGTTGGCAGAGTTTGAAAGAGCCAACCCCTCTGAGGATGACAACACAGAGGATGAGTATAGTGACTTGGAGGGTGATTCCCCCCCACCAGTCCTATCTAGGGAGGACATGGCCTCTCAAGCCCTGACTCCACAAATAATAGTCAGAGATGCTGGTTCCCTCACAGGAGGGACCAACACTTCTGAAATCACTGAGGATAACTCCAGTGAAGAGGACATCCAGTTAGCCAGGATGGCCAAAAGATTGGCTTTGGAAAGACAGATCCTAGCCATAGAAATGGAAAGACAAGAGATGGGCCTAGGACCCATCAATGGTGGCAGCAACATAAATAGGGTCAGAGATTCTCCTGACATGTTGAAAATCCCTAAAGGGATTGTAACTAAATATGAAGATGGTGATGACATCACCAAATGGTTCACAGCTTTTGAGAGGGCTTGTGTAACCAGAAAAGTGAACAAATCTCACTGGGGTGCTCTCCTTTGGGAAATGTTCACAGAAAAGTGTAGGGATAGACTCCTCACACTCTCTGGAAAAGATGCAGAATCTTATGACCTCATGAAGGGTACCCTGATTGAGGGCTTTGGATTCTCCACTGAGGAGTATAGGATTTAGATTCAGGGGGGCTCAAAAATCCTCGAGCCAGACCTGGGTTGACTTTGTAGACTACTCAGTAAAAACACTAGATGGTTGGATTCAAGGCAGTGGTGTAAGTAATTATGATGGGCTGTACAATTTATTTGTGAAAGAACACCTGTTAAGTAATTGTTTCAATGACAAACTGCATCAGCATCTGGTAGACCTAGGACCAATTTCTCCCCAAGAACTGGGAAAGAAGGCGGACCATTGGGTCAAGACTAGGGTGTCCAAAACTTCCACAGGGGGTGACCAAAAGAAAGGGGTCACAAAACCTCCCCAGGGGAAGGGTGGTGAGACAGCCAAAAACAAAAATAGTAAAGAGTCTTCTACAGGCCCCCAAAAACCTGCACAGGAGGGTGGGCCCAGAGCCTCTTCACAAAACAATTCTGGGTACAAGGGTAAAAACTCTGATCCCAAAAAGGCCTGGTGTCGTAGCTGTAGTCAGTCTGGACACCAAACTGGAGACAAGGCCTGTCCCAAGAAAGATACCACTTCTAACTCCAATCCAGCTAAAACTGGAATGGCCATTCTCCAAGTGGGATCAACAGTGTGCCCAGAGCAAATCAGGTGTCACACGGAAGCTACATTAGTCTCTGAGGGTGGGGTGGATTTAGCCACACTGGCTGCCTGGCCCCCTAACATGCAAAAATACAGGCAGCAGCTCTTAATTAATGGGACAAGTGTAGAGGGCCTGAGGGATACAGGTGCCAGTGTCACTATGGTGACAGAGAAACTGGTTTCCCCTGGCCAATACCTGGCTGGACAAACTTATCCAGTCACCAACGCTGACAATCAGACTAAAGTACATCCCATGGCTATGGTAACTTTAGAGTGGGGAGGGGTCAATGGCCTGAAACAGGTGGTGGTCTCCTCAAATATCCCAGTAGACTGTTTGCGTGGAAATGACCTGGAGTCCTCAGCATGGGCTGAGGTAGAACTGAAAACCCATGCAGCCATGCTGGGTATCCCTGAACTGGTGTGTGTCAAGACAAGGGCACAGTGCAAGGCACAGGGTGAAAAAGTAGAGCTGGAGTCTGGAAGAAAGGCCCAGCCTACCAAGAGAAAAGGAAAGTCAGCTGGGAAACCAGCTGCAACACAACAAGAAAAAGAGAACCTCTCTTCTCAGGAAGAAGTTCTGCCCTCTGAGGGAACTGAGCCTATGGAGCTGGAACCTTATCAGGTTGAGCTCTTAGGCCCAGGGGGACCCTCAAGGGAAGAGTTGTGTAAGGGACAAGAAACCTGTCCCTCTCTTGAAGGCCTTAGGCAGCAAGCTGCTGAAGAGTCCAAAGGCAAGAAAAATGGAACACATAGGGTCTATTGGGAAGATGGACTCCTGTACACTGAGGCAAGAGATCCCAAACCTGGTGCCACTAGGAGAGTGGTAGTGCCTCAGGGTTTCAGAGAGTTTATTCTGACCTTAGCCCATGATATCCCCCTTGCTGGGCATTTGGGACAAACCAAGACGTGGGAGAGGTTAGTCAACCACTTCTACTGGCCCAATATGTCCCAGAAGGTTAAGGAGTTTTGCCTCTCCTGCCCCACCTGTCAAGCCAGTGGTAAGACAGGTGGGCATCTAAAGGCCCCCCTCATTCCACTTCCAGTGGTGGGGGTCCCCTTTGAAAGAGTGGGTGTGGACATAGTTGGTCCACTAGAACCTCCCACAGCCTCAGGAAATATGTACATCCTAGTAGTAGTGGATCATGCTACTAGGTATCCTGAAGCTATTCCCCTTAGGTCGACTACTGCCCCTGCAGTAGCCAAGGCCCTCATTGGTATCTTTACCAGAGTGGGCTTCCCTAAGGAAGTGGTGTCTGACAGAGGTATCAACTTCATGTCAGCATACCTAAAACACATGTGGAATGAGTGTGGAGTGACTTATAAGTTCACTACACCATATCATCCACAAACTAATGGCCTTGTTGAGAGATTCAACAAGACATTAAAGGGCATGATCATGGGGCTCCCAGAGAAACTCAAAAGGAGATGGGATGTCTTCCTGCCATGTCTGCTTTTGGCTTACAGAGAGGTGCCTCAGAAGGGAGTAGGGTTCTCACCCTTTTAACTTCTGTTTGGCCACCCTGTAAGGGGACCACTTGCTCTTGTTAAAGAAGGCTGGGAGAGACCTCTTCATGAGCCTAAACAAGACATAGTGGACTATGTACTTGGCCTTCGCTCAAGGATGGCAGAGTACATGGAAAAGGCAAGTAAAAACCTTGAGGCCAGCCAACAACTCCAGAAGTTGTGGTATGACCAAAAGGCTGCACTGGTTGAATTTCAACCAGGGCAGAAAGTCTGGGTTCTGGAGCCTGTGGCTCCCCGGGCACTTCAGGACAAATGGAGTGGCCCTTACCCAGTACTAGAGAGGAAGAGTAAGGTCACCTACCTGGTGGACCTGGGCACCAGCAGGAGCCCCAAGAGGGTGATCCATGTGAACCGCCTTAAGCTCTTCCATGACAGGGCTGATGTAAATCTGTTGATGGTAACAGATGAGGACCAGGAAGCTGAGAGTGAACCTCTCCCTGATCTCCTCTCATCAGACCCTAAAGATGGCTCAGTGGATGGAGTGATCTACTCAGACACCCTCTCTAGCCAACAGCAGTCTGACTGTAGGAAGGTCCTTCAGCAGTTTGCTGAACTCTTTTCCCTAACCCCTGGTCAGACACACCTGTGTACCCATGATGTGGACACAGGAGACAGCATGCCTGTCAAAAACAAAATATTCAGACAGTCTGACCAAGTTAAGGAAAGCATCAAGGTGGAAGTCCACAAGATGCTGGAATTGGGAGTAATTGAGTACTCTGACAGCCCCTGGGCTAGCCCAGTGGTCTTAGTCCCCAAACCTCACACCAAAGAAGGAAAGAGAGAGATGAGGTTTTGTGTGGACTACAGAGGTCTTAATTCTGTCACCAAGACAGATGCCCATCCCATTCCTAGAGCTGATGAGCTGATAGACAAATTAGGGGCTGCCAAATTCTTAAGTACCTTTGACTTAACAGCAGGGTACTGGCAAATCAAAATGGCCCCTGGAGCAAAAGAAAAGACAGCATTCTCCACACCTGATGGGCATTATCAGTTCACTGTTATGCCCTTTGGTTTAAAGAATGCCCCTGCCACCTTCCAAAGGTTGGTGAATCAAGTCCTTGCTGGGTTGGAATCCTTTAGTGCAGCTTATCTTGATGATATTGCTGTCTTCAGCTCCACCTGGCAGGATCACCTGGTCCACCTGAAGAAGGTTTTGAAGGCTCTGCAATCTGCAGGCCTCTCTATCAAGGCATCCAAATGCCAGATAGGGCAGGGAACTGTGGTTTACTTGGGACACCTTGTAGGTGGAGGCCAAGTTCAGCCACTCCAGCCTAAGATCCAGACTATTCTGGACTGGGCAGCTCCAAAAACCCAGACTCAAGTCAGGGCATTCCTTGGCTTGACTGGGTACTATAGGAGGTTTGTGAAGGGATATGGATCCATAGTGACAGCCCTCACAGAACTCACCTCCAAGAAAATGCCCAAGAAAGTAAACTGGACTGTAGAATGCCAACAGGCCTTTGACACCCTGAAACAAGCTATGTGCACAGCACCAGTTCTAAAAGCTCCAGATTACTCCAAGCAATTCATTGTGCAAACAGATGCCTCTGAACATGGGATAGGGGCAGTTTTGTCCCAAACAAATGATGATGGCCTTGACCAGCCTGTTGCTTTCATTAGCAGGAGGTTACTCCCCAGGGAGCAGCGTTGGAGTGCCATTGAGAGGGAGGCCTTTGCTGTGGTTTGGTCCCTGAAGAAGCTGAGACCATACCTCTTTGGTACTCACTTCCTAGTTCAGACTGACCACAGACCTCTCAGATGGCTGAAGCAAATGAAAGGTGAAAATCCAAAACTGTTGAGGTGGTCCATCTCCCTACAGGGAATGGACTTTATAGTGGAACACAGACCTGGGACTGCCCATGCCAATGCAGATGGCCTTTCCAGGTTCTTCCACTTAGAAAATGAAGACTCTCTTGGGAAAGGTTAGTCTCATCCTCTTTCGTTTGGGGGGGGTTGTGTAAGGAAATGCCTCCTTGGCATGGTTACCCCCTGACTTTTTGCCTTTGCTGATGCTATGTTTTGAATTGAAAGTGTGCTGAGGCCTGCTTACCAGGCCCCAGCACCAGTGTTCTTTCCCTAACCTGTACTTTTGATTCCACAATTGGCACACCCTGGCATCCACATAAGTCCCTTGTAAGTGGTACCCCTGGTACCAAGGGCCCTGATGCCAAGGAAGGTCTCTAAGGGCTGCAGCATGTCTTATGCCACCCTGGAGACCCCTCACTCAGCACAGACACACTGCTTGCCAGCTTGTGTGTGCTGGTGAGAACAAAACGAGTAAGTCGACATGGCACTCCCCTCAGGGTGCCATGCCAGCCTCTCACTGCCTATGCAGGTATAGATAAGTCACCCCTCTAGTAGGCCTTACAGCCCTAAGGCAGGGTGCACTATACCATAGGTGAGGGCACCAGTGCATGAGCACTGTGCCCCTACAGTGTCTAAGCAATACCTTAGACATTGTAAGTGCAGGGTAGCCATAAGAGTATATGGTCTGGGAGTCTGGTTTACACGAACTCCACAGCACCATAATGGCTACACTGAAAACTGGGAAGTTTGGTATCAAACTTCTCAGCACAATAAATGCACACTGATGCCAGTGTACATTTTATTGTAAACTACACCCCAGAGGGCACCTTAGAGGTGCCCCCTGAAACCTTAACCGACTATCTGTGTAGGCTGACTGGTTCCAGCAGCCTGCCACAACCGAGACATGTTGCTGGCCCCATGGGGAGAGTGCCTTTGTCACTCTGAGGCCAGTAACAAAGCCTGCACTGGGTGGAGATGCTAACACCTCCCCCAGGCAGGAGCTGTCACACCTGGCGGTGAGCCTCAAAGGCTCACCCCTTTGTGCCAGCACAGCAGGACACTCCAGCTAGTGGAGTTGCCCGCCCCCTCCGGCCACGGCCCCCACTTTTGGCGGCAAGGCCAGAGAAAATAATGAGAATAACAAGGAGGAGTCACTGGCCAGTCAGGACAGCCCCTAAGGTGTCCTGAGCTGAAGTGACTCTAACTTTTAGAAATCCTCCATCTTGCAGATGGAGGATTCCCCAATAGGATTAGGGATGTGAGCCCCTCTCCTTGGGAGGAGGCACAAAGAGGGTGTACCCACCCTCAGGGCTAGTAGCCATTGGCTACTAACCCCCCAGATCTAAACACGCCCTTAAATTTAGTATTTAAGGGCTCCCCTGAACCTAAGAATTTAGATTCCTGAAACTACAAGAAGAAGAAGACTGCCGAGCTGAAAAACCCCTGCAGAGGAAGAACAGAAGACACCAACTGCTTTGGCCCCAGACTTACCGGCCTGTCTCCTGCCTTCCAAAGAAACCTGCTCCAGCGACGCTTTCCAAAGGACCAGCGACCTCTGAATCCTCAGAGGACTGCCCTGCTTCAAGAAAGACAAGAAACTCCCGAGGACAGCGGCCCTGCTCCAAAAAGACTGCAACTTTGTTTCAAAGGAGCAGATTTAAAGACCCCTGCAACCCGCCGCAAGAAGCGTGAGACTTGCAACACTGCACCCGGCGACCCCGACTCGACTGGTGGAGAACCAACACCTCAGGGAGGACCCTCCGGCGACTCCAAGACTGTGAGTAACCAAAGTTGTCCCCCCTGAGCCCCCACAGAGACGCCTGCAGAGGGAATCCCGAGGCTCCCCCTGACCGCGACTGCCTGAACTCCATTTCCCGACGGCTGGAAAAGACCCTGCACCTGCAGCCCCCAGCACCTAAAGGAACGGAACTCCTGTGCAGGAGTGACCCCCAGGAAGCCCTCTCCCTTGCCCAGGTGGTGGCTACTCCGAGGAGCCCCCCCCTTGCCTGCCTGCAACGCTGAAGAGATCCCTTGGTCTCTCATTGATTTACATTGAAAACCCGACGCTTGTTTCTACACTGCACCCGGCCGCCCCAGTGCCGCTGAGGGTGTACTTTTTGTGTGGACTTGTGTCCCCCCCGGTGCCCTACAAAACCCCCCTGGTCTGCCCTCCGAAGACGCGGGTACTTACCTGCTGGCAGACCGGAACCGGGGCACCCCCTTCTCTCCATTGAAGCCTATGTGTTTTGGGCACCTCTTTGACCTCTGCACCTGACCGGCCCTGAGCTGCTGGTGTGGTAACTTTGGGGTCGCTCTGAATCCCCAACGGTGGGCTACCTTGGACCCAAACCTGAGACTTGTAAGTGATTTACTTACCTGACAAAACTAACAAAAACTTACCTCCCCCAGGAACTGTGAAAATTGCACTGTATCCACTTTTAAAACAGCTTATTGTGTTTTATGTAAAAAGTATACATGCTAATGTAATGATTCAAAGTTCCTAAAGTACTTACCTGCAATACCTTTCAAATGAGATATTACATGTAGAATTTGAACCTGTGGTTCTTAAAATAAACTAAGAAAATATATTTTTCTATAACAAAACCTATTGGCTGGATTTGTCTCTGAGTGTGTGTTCCTCATTTATTGCCTGTGTGTATGTACAACAAATGCTTAACACTACTCCTTTGATAAGCCTACTGCTCGACCACACTACCACAAAATAGAGCATTAGTATTATCTCTTTTTGCCACTATCTTACCTCTAAGGGGAACCCTTGGACTCTGTGCATACTATTCCTTACTTTGAAATAGTGCATACAGAGCCAACTTCCTACACTTATCTATTTCAGTTGCACATATTGGTGGTCTCAATGAACTGACATCACAGATCACCACTTTAACTGGCACGGCCTGATATGTTGATGATTGGTTTGAGACAAAGCATGGAGCCCTGCCAAAGAAGTCCTTTATTTCAATGCAAGGGATGTACAATTAACTACTCTACATCTAACAGTTGAACATATTAGGTCAATAAACCTAAAATTATCTTTAGATGCAGTACACCTAATGATCTGTTTGTACAGGTTGTATTTATTGTACTGTTAATGAAAATGCACCTGAAATTGCAATCGAATCCTCATAATGAATCACAGGTAGTATATTTCTGTGGCTGCCTTAAGTGTTCAACAAATCAAAGGTGAAGTTTGGCATGTTGCAGTCGAAAATAAACAACTGCTTTGACACACTGAAGAATAACATTCACATTGCATTCAGGTCCAGGAACCAAGCATTGCATGATATCCTTCTTTATGCAGCATATTGCTGTCCACCAAAGTGCTGTTATATAACAATGAAGCTGTGAGGAATAGCTGGGAAAGTGGTGTTGTTTACCATATTGACTTTGGGATATGGCCCTCCATTCTCTGTTTAGTGCTTAGTAAGACCCACTGTGGGGCCTTATGGTGGGAGAAGTATAGCAGGATGCACCTGCTAGGAATTCATTTGGGTATCTGTTCTGCTTTCCTTCTCTTCTCACATGACCAAGCTTACAGAACCTCTCTGGAATGCACTTCTGAGTTTAAAGAAGACATTTATTGTTATTATTACTTCACCACGAGGTTCCTAAAAGACGAAATTAGTAGGTTGGAAGCACACGTTCAAAAGTAGTCGCAGCAATGAAAGCAAATACATCAAAGTACTTCTCAGTTGCAATGTACACAGCAAATACATGCGATTATATTATAGCATAACTTCAAAGCAAAGCATAAAAGTCAAAATTGCATCACCGTCGGGCTGTAGGGCCTATCCCTATGCTTCATCTTTCTGAGGGCTGCAAGTTGATGACTTCGGTTCAACTGCGAGAAAGAGATTGTGTACCCAAACGGGAGACAGGCAACTGACGTCTGGTTCCTGTCTGAAGTCAAGATAGTTTCAATCTAACTCTGCTGTAGTCCAGAGCCATCCTTAAAAGCAAACTCAGTGTGAGAACCAAAGAAACTTGGAGAGTGGCCAATTCTCTGAGCCTCACTCGTTCTCAGACTGGATTGAGAGGGGCAACACAAAATCTACGTGCTCTTATCAGCTAGGGTCTGGTGTGAAAAACACAGCTTGGTCTATCATGTGGAAAAACACAGCTTGGAAAAACACAGCTTGGAAAAACACAGCTCATCTGCAATGTCTCAACTGCAATGTCTAACTCCACATTAAAGCCAATAGGCAGCTAACCTACATACCAAATGTAATGTCTAATGCCATGTTAAAGCCAATAGGCAGCTAAACTGAATACAGAATGTAATGGCTAATGCCATGTCAAAGCCAATAGGCAGCTACACTGAATACAGAATGTAATGGCTAATGCCATGTTAAAGCCAATAGGCAGCTGAACTGAACACAACATGTAATGTTCTACTGGTGAACATTGAGCAACTAATATGCGTAATGGTGAAACACAAAGTCATTGGTCAAACACAATTAATAGCATCACACTCCACCCTATGACCAATTCATTTTTGTTTACATACCTCTTATTTCAAACAAAAACAAAAAACAAAAATATCAACACAAAAAACATTATGAGCAAATCAGATTTGAATGATAAAAGCAATCACTGTCAAGCAATGGAAGTGGATTAACATATTGATCTCATAACCTTTCACATGAGATACATCTACAATGAAAAGACTGAAAATTATATACTCTGATTGGGATAATAGTGTCTCTAAAAAGCAAGTGGATGTAGCATGAGTTCCACTCATGTAAAGGTGCACGGTCCACCTGAAAGGTTTGCTGGAATTTAAGCGAAAGTCAGAGTTCCATACGAAAACACACAGACAGTTAACTGTTAAGGTTGCTTAGTTCCAGTGGAAGAATGTAATAAAACAAGTTGAACTTGAACTGAAGGCGCCAATTGCACAAAATGGATCCATGGGGTTTGTACCTTACTCAATCAGGTTCAGGTTGGGGGTTCGGTCCCTCCCCCGACCCCACACGCACACACCCGAAGGGAGACCACACAGCACACTCATGTTCAGTGGCGAGACGTAGTAGGATCTGCAAAAGAAAAAAGTATGACTTTTCTTGCAAATAACGTTTGTCATCTGAAATGTGCCCTTCCTCTTCCTTTCCTTGCTTTATAATCAGCAGGATGTTTTTGGGGCCCCTTGTTATAATTTCTGCATGTTCAGGAGGGTCACCTGGGGCTTCAACCCACACCTTAGCACTGAGGTTTTTATCTGCTGCACCACAGCATCCCTTTCCTTGCACTGTCAGAAGGGCTGGGGCAGACTCATTCTTTACCAAACCTCCATTCACTGCACTTTTGACAAGTTGGGCCATTCTGTCTCCAATCTGTATGAATGAATCAGATTATTTTCTAGTTATCAGCATAATTTTGATTTCTCCTTGATAATCTGCAGCAATCACTCCCCCTAAAACCTGATCAATTTGCCATATCTGTCCTGGTGACTTTCCTCTCTCCAACTGATCTTTGACTGTTTGTGGGAAAGATTGCTGTTGTGCGTGCTGAATGACAGTTTTTATCAAATCTAGGGGAATGTGCATCTCTCTAATCTCTGCCCACCTGTAAGTGGCTTTTTCTCCCACATGTCCACATTTCTGGTGCACCCACTTAGCCATCCCTACTAAGTCAGAATTCTGGGTGGACACTTCTGTCTCTGAATTTTTCTCTTTAACATCTGCAAGGGAATTGAACCAGTTATGTACAAGCCATGTGGCAAACCAAACGGCTAAACCATTGGCAGTGAACCAAGAATCAGTGTAAAAATGACACTTCTCAAGCAGCTCTTGCTTTAAAGTCTGACACACATTGTACAACACGGTTCCTTCTCCTGTGCTAGACAACAACTCTTCAGTCAATGAATCATTAGTCAAACGAACATGCTTTTTATCCTCAGGGGACACGAATTCAAATGGTGCACTCAATTTCACTGGTGACCCTTTTAGCTGTGGTACTCCCTGCACCCTCTCCACGTCCTAAAAAGGGGCTTGTGACACCTGTTCATGTAGGGCTGCAATGACTCTAGCCCTGTCATGCATGTACCAGATCCAGTATATGATACTAGCCTCCTGTGCCTGTCTTAAACTGTGCCACCCACCTCCCATGTCGTACAATCAACTTACTTTGTGTGGCGAGGAGGACGTCCGCCAGGGAACGGGACCAGGCACTTGCACCACCGACAGCGCCCGCCATCAGGACACTGCCAGGCCGTGTTACAGGTTGTGTCCTTTTGGCGGGCGGGGCCGGTGGTGGAACCGCCTCTGCGCCTCCAACCGCTAGCATGACTACTGGAGGATTTCCACTCAAATTGTGGCCGAAATCCTTCAGTACTTGTAATATGGTGGTTGGAAGACTGCCAGCACTGGCGGTCTTCTGGCAGCCACGCCTGTGGCTTCGGCGGTCTTAGGAAAAGACCTCTGAAGTCATGATGAGGGCCTAGATTCTTCTGAATACTTTCTTTGCATTCTTTCCTTAAGTTCAAGGCAGACATCCCAAATAGTATTCTTGCTGGTAGGAGTTTCCACTTGTGGGAGGTTGTCAAATGCCTGCTAAACCTAGATGATTAAATAAAAGTGCTAGTTTTCTTATGGCAACTATAGCAGTCAAATAGTTCTCAAAAATGCGAAGCCACTGTTTACATTTTATTTCTGGTCTACCATTACTTTGAAGAAAAGGCAGAGACTGGACTACACTTTGATTTGTGGCCATTTTGTTAAGTTTTTGATGATCAAAAAAGCAGTATTTACCCAACACACCTCTTTTTTCAATAAATCGTGTTTGAGAATAAAACAGTATATAAAACAGACTTCTAACTGTAAACCCACCAGTGTTTGTCAGTTATGCTGCAACCAAATTGCGTATATTGGCCCAAACCAGTGTGCACCGAGACTCGACAACACCAGCACTGAGGTAATATTCATTAAGCATTGGATTCCCCAACTTGAAATGACCCCCGATGTCAGGGTATTGAGGTAAAACACTGTTCCATGTGGTCACTTTAAGTTTGAGCACTTCTCACATTCAGGTGTGCAGCAGAGCATGGCGTTCACATAACGTCAACACCATTCACGTCATCTAGAGGAATGAAGAACTCTTGGAGTTCAAACATGCACACATCAGACATCTAACCACGGCCATAAAAAAGTGCAGACATTTCTTCAACACAATCATAAGATTAGTCGTCAACCTTCCTCAAATGTGCTTCAAGTTGGTAGCAGTCATCTTCTTGAGATGCAGATGTTTCCTTAGTTTGTAGAGAAATCTCCACACATCTCAACCAAAGTTAACACACCAATGGCAGCTGCTCTCTACAACCCAAATTCTGGTACCAAATAAAGGGCCTGATTTAGAGTTTAGCAGAGGGGGTAACTCAGCGGCAGCTCCTCCGCTAAGGTGGAGGAGCATCTCCCAATTGATCTGAGCAGTGCAAAAAAGGAAAAATAAAATGATAATAACACAATGTTATCATCATTTTATTTTTCAGTGTGGAGCTAGATTAGGGCGGGGTGGGGTTGGGCTGTGTCACAGGAAGGAGGAGCGATAAGTGCACCATAAATGCACATGATGATTTCCAAACAGACATGTGCACTTAGCATTTCTCCACCCCGTTGTATTGTACAACTCAGTGGAGAACATGCACAGGCTTCCACTTCCTGTTTGAGTGCCGAACCAGGCTCCTCAGATCAATCACAACACTGCTGCCATTCTGGTGACAGCAGCATTGTGATTCACCTAGGGGAGTTTGGGAGCCTGTGTGCTTCCATGCTGCCGGGAGTCAGGAAGGAAAGAGAACGGAGGAGAGACGGCAGCCGTACAGAGGTGAATCTTCTTTTTTTTTTTTTTATCCCCCCACACCCCACCACCCCTGTTCCGTAGCAGCCACCACTAGGGTTACTCTGTCACAAAATGTGACAGATATCCCGTCCACCATGTTAGGATCCCATTAAAGTCATTGGAGATCGTAATACAACAGATGGGATATCCGCCACATTTGTTATGGAGTAACCTACCTGATATACTCTAAATCAGGCCCATAGTATTTTGGGTGGAAAGGAAGCGTGTGCAAAGAAAAGAGAACCCAGCCTGTATTTTCTGAAGGTTTATTCCATTATCTCATCCCGGTACAGCAAACAAGCCTGTATGGTTCCCACATCAGTAGCATCTGATCTGTTGAGATCCTGGTACCACAGTTATACTCTAAAAGCACATTGAACACCTTGCAATAACAAATTGAAATACCAAATTTTACAAGTACTATAAGCAAAAGCCTTCCAGGATCTAATCAATGACTTTTGGGTATAATATTGGATGCAGATGTGTGTTGTTTGTTTTTCAGTCTGTTGTTTATTTTCAAAAATATTTTGTTGCATATTTAATTACTTTAGTTCATAAACACAACATACTTTAATGCAGGTACAAATGGTGAATGATAATGATCACAAAAAAAACAATAGCAAGATGCAACTGGCCAGTCCTCTTACACTCTTGAATGAATAGTGCTGCCTCTTAGCATGGGACTCTTCTAGATTTATAGCATATTTAAGATTCTGTTTTAAGTAAACTAAACTAACTCAAAAGGAAACTACACACACTCAAAGGGCACTGGAAGTTATATTTTGTGCCATATGAGAGATTCCATATTTCTACATCAAATACAAGAAAAACTGGAATTAACATCTGGAACAATAAGAACAGGGTCCCAGATTCCGAACATATATACAACGCCAATCAGATTAGTTCAGGATGGACATCAGTGAATAATAAAGATGAAAGAAAGACTAACTGGGTTGTGTGGAGGTTCAACAAAACTATTAAAGGAAGCAAGCAAATAGATACGTGCAAAGAAAAAAAAACAAGCAGGATGAATGGCAAGGCTCTTTTCACATTATTCAGGGTAAAGAAACCGAAAACTGGATATATTGGAACATAAGTTTGGAGAGGGTACTGATTGAAAGTAAATGCAGGAAGAGAGGCGAACAAGCAGCATTGCAGGAATGAGGAATAAGATAAACCAACTGAGAGTAAGTGAGTTAAAGTGTCTACAAAAAAGAATGATTGGTCTAAATTCACAAACCTATTAGTTATGGTCAAAGTTTTTATGAAGGAATATGGAACTTGATACACTTTGGAAAATGTGTGAGTCAAAACTGTGATTTGCGTGACATTGTTCTGAAGGCAGTGGTGGTGGTTTTTAAACTACTGATTTGAAGTCTACTAATGACATGTCAGGGCAGTTGAGTAAACAACCCTGAGAGAGGAGATTAATACATTAACCAACGTATGTAAAAGATTATATTCTTCAATTAATTCTCAACTGTAACTAATTGAATTGTATTCATTTAGAAGTTATGCATATTTGTAGATATGGGATTGTTTTTTAGCTATTCCTTGTGACTCATCTATCTCTCTTCTTGCAAAGCAGATGCCCTCTTTATTTTCATGGTTAAGATTTTGGTTTGGAAGAAGCTCAGTTGTGGGACCTTCATGTAGTAAGGTTCTTAACAGAGTAAAACAGTTCATGCTACCCCTTCCGTAGTCTGTTGCTGACTGAGAGGTGAATGGGGCACATACAAATCAACTTAATTTGAATGTACATCTTATAGGCCCTCATTATGAGTCTGGCGGTCCACCCGCCATATTATGACTGTGGCAGAGCCACCATGGTCGGATCATCCCCACTGCCAGGCTGCCACCACCAGGCAGCCTGGTAGTCTCGGCGTTTCAAATCCGACAGGGCAGAGCTGTGATTATGAGTCCCATTCCACCAGCCTTTCCATGTCGGTTAACCCCGCCATGGAAAGGCTGGTGCAATGAGGGACTCAGGGGCCCCCCATGCACAGCCCCATCGTGTATTTCACTGCCTGAATTAGGAGCTGGGCGTCAATGTAAAGGTCCTGTTTCCTGCTGGGTTGGTGGGCAGAAACAGTGTATCCGCCCGCCAGCCCAGTGGGAAACTCAAAATAGGACCGGCAGGGACTTGACCAAATTGGCGGTCAAATTGCGGCACCCCCGCCTGCCAAACTCATAATGACTCCCATAGTCTCAGGGGTGTGGAATTTAATAAAATATCTACTTGTCCATGGGACAGGTTGCTTCATTAATCTACTTGTCCTGTAAAAAAAAACTCTACTTGTCCCTTTGGTGCCATGTGGTGCAGCAACAAATTATGGCAGTAACCTCATTATATGAGAGTTCTGATAATAACCTCTCTGATTATGCTGGGGCTAGTACTATAGCAGGGCTTGAATACTAGCAATTTTAAGTCCTATTATAGCAATTTGCTTATTTTGCCACTAGTTCTAGGGCTAGAATGCCTTTGAATCTGTCAAACCTACTAAAAAGCATGTTTTAAGGATTTTCACCAACTCTTCTCTAATATTCTCCACATCAAGAAAGGTTGGAAATTTACTCCTGACAAGGCCTGAAGTAGAAGTTCTTCCAGGGTTGGGAAAAAAGTGGTTGGAGGGAAAGTGAAGACACCACGACTGATATCGATGCCGGAATTTGACACCTTGGTAAAATCTGTGGTCCTGACCACCCAATCCACTCAAATACTCAATTCAAGGCTGACTGCCTACCAACACACGCCGAGACCAAGAGAGCAGGGAGGCCAACGGAGGACAGGCAAGAGCGGAGTCCGGTGGCTGTAGGCAGCTGCCGCCAAGAGTGTGCCCACAGCCTTGCAGAAGCGGCCCGGCAAGTGCTGGGTACGGTTTGCAAGGCTTTGTTGAGCCTCACTCCTAGTGCTTAGCCATTACTCTGCCCAGATCTCGCTCAGGCCCTGCTTGCCCCACCACCGACTTGCTATTCCTGATTACCTAAACCGTAGTTGACTTTGTCCATCCTGCCCATCTTTACCCACTTCTGTCTATCTCTGTCCATTTCTGTGATACAGATGCCAACACAGATGTCTGCAACACAGCCTGCAATGCAATGCAATGTAACGCATTCAACACTGCCTTCACTGCCTCCATAGCCCTCAAATGCATCCTCATTCATGGACACAAGCAGCGTTCAAACCATGCAAGGCCATAGATAACGGCATAAGAAAGCGCTCAGCCCCATTAAACAGATCAAACCCACACCTGCCTGCCTGGAAATTATCGTACTTACTGTCTTTCCAAAACTGATTTAACTAATGGCAAGGCCTCTCATGGCCAGACGGGCCTTTAACTCAGGACCATCGAGAACATTACTGAAAGTTCCCCAGAAAAATCCAGCAAAAGCAATCTCTGGAGGCTCATGCCCAGTTCTGTCCTAGCCCTGGAAGCCGTCCAACATCCTGAGGCTGCATCACTGGGACAATAACCAGCCCAAAGGCCTCACTAAAGTGACACTATTTAGCCCAGCGCAAAGCCACGATTTATTAACAGATAGATGCCTAAACAGGAACAGTGCTAAAGTAACAACAATAAGAGAGGGTAGGCCAGCTCAAAGAACAGCACAAAGAACAGTCTTGGACTTCTTTAAGAAAGCACCAAAACTACTGAAAGCACTCTTAGATTAGCCTTCCCCAGGTGTTACTCTAAGTGCCGTGAACCCCATTAAGCAACGCTCAGCAAAGCCCTTGGATCAGGCACACAATGGATCGGTCTAGCCGAAGGATGACACAATTATAGAAATATCAAACAATATTATAGACTCAAACCATACAAACTTTGATGAGTGGATTGAACACGGTATTAGAAATATTAGAAATGTCATCACAACCAGTTTTCTAAACCCTTCAGCTTCCCTGTGGGCTCCACACAAGTGGGAGCACAGGGACCCTGCAGCTGCGAATCCCACAGCACCCAGTCCATTGACTAGATACCCATCAGAGAGAGATTGCCCTCACCTCAGAGTGAAACCAACAGGGCCACTTGCTTACACGCAAGACCCATACGTCACCACGGAAGGCAGACAGGGGGTCAGCAGTGAAGGAAAGTACACTGACTCGCTTGAAACCCAGCACTAGTCGTCCAACAATCTTAGCCAGACGTGCTTACCAAGCACCCAGAAAAGGGTAGCCTCACTGATACTCCAAATGGATGACGACCAGAGCGATCTACTGGCATCAATCAATACAACCTTGACTGCCACAATAAATGTCTTTACTTCACAGTCGGACAAACTAGAGATGCTACTGGACCTCATACAAGTGCTAGCCAAATCCATCAATATGCTAGAGGCAAAGTTCACAGCTCTGGAACAAAGAGGGATTGGCATCAGCACTAAAGCACCCAGCATTACTACAGCTGCATGCCCTTGCACGCCAATAGTAGACAAACTATCTACCTTGCTGGAAGTACTGACTCCCCTGATATCCGAATGGAAAATAGCCCTGCAAAACTCAGGTTCTACTAGGCTGTCAGAGTCTGACCTAATGTGAGCCAAATCAGTGAATCAGACTTCAGAGGCCACACCAAAGTATAAAGCAATCCAAGATGTGCAATCATCTCCAACACCAATCCCATTTTCGGCCTTTCTGCTTCAGTCCAACAACTTGCCCAACGCCTCAAACACCAGAGAGAACATGCAAACAGAGCTCCATACTACTCCACAACAATCTTCCACTCCGCCCCAACAGGAGTTGGAGAGATATACAGCTGTTCCCACTGATCCCGCAAAGAACAGAGATCCACACTGGTCAAAGGCGCTATCAAAGAGAGCCAAAAAGAGATTTAAAAAGGCATAAAATAAAGCAACAAAGGAAAAACTGCAAGCTCAGCAAAGCATGGAACAAATCGGAGGGTTCCCTAAAGAAACAAGCACATATCCAATCTTTAAGTGCAGAACAATTGACAAAGAAAAACAGGAAAATCAGAAATCCCTGCAAGGGTTAGCCAATCAAACTATGCCGAGCTCTCTAAGAAACCAGTTACCAGCCCAAGCTTGCGCATATTATAATAGCAGTACATGTATGAAGCCCAATGAGCTGCCCAGCTATCTGACCTCAATAAAAGCTACACTAGATGCCAAATTTGTCACCTCCATTCACTCGGCTAAATCAGTTCTGGCCAGCGCCGATGTCGTGCCCTAAAAGCTCAAAGCCCAAAGGCCAGCGAATCCAGCACCTGGCATGTCATGACCTGATGTCACAGCTGGATTTAAATTGGGAAAATTAAAAGCTACCGAATTAAATAACCTGGAAGGAATGAATGCTCCACAAAACTGGCACAAACGCTGCCAAGCTAGTCCTTACACCCCAATACCGCTCAGAAGGCAACCATGATGTTCTGACTCGCTCAAACCTAATACGGTTACTTAAGGCACTACCAGAGGTGGCTAACATAAACTCTGATGAAATCTTGAGAGTAGCATTCAAGGTGCTACCATATTACAGTAAATACTGTGAATCAACTATATTGACCTTAAGCTCCTCTGCATTGGCCGAAGGGGTACTGATAAACCAGCTAACCCTCAAGGAATGGTGTATAATGATAGAGATGATTGCTCAGCCTAAATACCCCATCCCCTTAAAAAATCAAGAGAAATCTTACATCAAAAATCTAGCACTTATATTATTTTAAAAGGGATGGACTACTCCAAGCCACTGGGGTCCAACAATAATTTTTCCATATGTACTTACCTGACTACAATGAATTGCATTAGAAAGGTGTCCCTCGAGCCTGGAAATGAAAACAGCACAATTTGGAGGCCCACTACTTCCCACAGTAATACCCAACAACACTCCTAGCAACGACAACCAGGCGCTGACAACGGAACATCAGTTGTCAATTGTCTCTTGGAATGTGGCAGGCCTGACAAGACTTTTGAAAGAGGATACAGATCAACAGCTCTTGAGGAATGCTGACATATTATGTCTTCAAGAAACTTGGCTAACTTCCCCATGGTAATTCCTGGATTTCATGAAGTGCAACAACTCGCAACAAAAAGAAATATCTTTGGGCGACCTTCTGGTGGCCTTTTAATATATCTAAATGTCAATCAAGATTTTAAAGCCTGCAAGGTTTTAACCTAAGATCCAATGCTGCAAGCAATAAGGCTGGAAATCCTTACACCAAAAGGCCATACGCTAAAATCCCTAGTAGTTAACCTCTTCTTCAACTTCTTCAGCCAAGTTAGAGCAGAAAGGATGTCACAACTAGCAGAGACCTTGGATGTAGTGCTCTGCAACCATGCTGGCTACAATACCATTATCTGCAGGGACTTTAACCTTAGATCCTTAGGAACAAGGTCAGATGCTCACCAGCCGGTATTTTCAAAAGCCGAACAAGTTCAAAACATGTTCAGCAAACACGGCATCTTTTCTATCCAGCATATTCTAGAAACAAGCTCCCTTGCACAGACGTTTCCAAAACCTTTTCACGGTAAGAGCACCTTGGACTACATCTTCGCCTCAAAGAAAGTTATTAAATGTCCGGTAACCTTTGAAATTTTACAAATTAATGCCAGCGATCACCTCCCACTCATAGCAAATCTGGAGGTGAAGCCAACGCATCTGGAAACCCAAAAGTCAATAGTAACCTCTTGGGGGGATGAAGATTTACAGACAATTAGGCAAATAAAATGGGGACCGATTGCAACTCCTGGAAAACTTCCAATGGCTCCACTCCGTTGACAATGTCGGGCAAAACCCTTCAGACTAACTGGCCAGAAATCACTAAGGATCTTCTACAATGAGCAGGATCCTCCATCGCCCCACTACGGAGCCACATAAAGGGCATTCCTCAGCATCCCATAATGGAAAGCATGCGGAGACTTGGCAGACTGCAGAGATCATATGGCCCAACTAGGAACTCCTCAACAAAAACAGAGCTTGTATTAAGGCTATGGGCTCTTGCTAGGCAACACAAGCAGCTGATCTGGTCCCTAAAACGCAAACACATGGAAAGGGAGTCTGCCTACATTTACTCACTGCTAAACAAATATAATAATGGCGAATTGTGGAGATTTACCTATGAACTAATGTGACAAATGAAGACTCCTGGATAAAACATGTAAAAAAACTACAGGCAGCCGACCCATTCCCCATAGAACGACAGAAGGGATGAACCCTGCACGCATGATGATAACTACCCGGACCCGGGACTTGCCCCTTCTCCGGGCGAAATCACCATCATCCTGCTTAGAATGAGGGCATCTGGGGCCTGGGCCCCAATGTTACCCCAGCACTAATTTCCAAGGTAGATATGGAGCTTTAGTCACCAATACTTTCCTCCCTTTATTGCTCCTGCCTTGAGTCTCAGGAAATACCACCCAGATGGAGGGGCTCTATATTACATCCAATCTATAAAAAGGGGATAGGCAAGATCCAGCTAATTATCGACTTATTGCCCTGTTGGACATCAAAGAAAGGGGATTCTCCTCAGTTCTCCTAAAAGAATTACAAAGCTGTATGGAAGCCACAGGGAGAGTTTGTTTCTGCCAAACTGGTTTCAGGGCAAATTCTACGACCATAGACAACGTCGTGGCCCTCTCCTCTTTATTATATCAGGCTGCTGCTAAGAATCCCCCCCCCACGTTTTACCTGCTTTGTGGATTATTCTGCAGCCTTCGATAAGGTGGACATGAATCTGCAATGGAGCAAGCTCCTAAGCTGAGGAATCCCCAACAAGCTATTAAGGGCAATAATTTGACTTTCTACATCCACCTGTGTTAGGGTCAAACAGTTGAACTCTGCCATCAGAAAGGAGATCCCCACCACCAATGGGTTAAAGCACGGATACGTGCTAGCACCCCTTTTATTTAACCTTTATACAGCAGATATGCCCCAGGTACTAAGACATGCAAATCTGATTCCACCAAAAATGGGGAACCTTAAATTAGCCCTTTTATAATATGCAGATGATATTGTGTTGCTGGACCATTCAAGAATTGGGCTACGAAAGGCATTAACTGCCCTCCATGGTTATAACCTGGCAAACCCAATGTTCATCCACATCATCTGAAGATAAAGGCAGAATTCATAATAACCAGATTATGCCAGATAAATAATCTCATAGAAAGTCCTTCTCCAAGGCTAATTCTCCAAGAACTCAGAGCCTCCCTTCTCCCAGCCCTAAACTATGGCCACAAAGCATATCCAGGACAGTTCACCACACTGGGGGATAAGCTCCTAGTTAAATCTTACAAAAGAGTGTTACCGCAATACATAAGGACCCATCTGATAAGGCTAGAACTTGGTCTAGAAGGCCAGAATTGGGCCCACATGGGCGCCTACCTGAAATTCTACCATAGGATAATCATGGCCCCACCTAGCACTCTGAAATCATCTCTCTGCCCTATTTTTGAAACAAGAATGAATCCCTGGTCACAGTACCTAATTACAGCATTAACTGCCCTTCAAATAGATCAAGCAGAACTAACTAAATTGGTGCAGTCACGTATTTCTATCAAGTCTGTGCTAAAAAGACAGATAAAACCTCTTTCCCAGGTAATTGACCTGAAAAAACTGAGCAACACTCCTGCAGAAGAAGCGGTGGTGGCATCTTACATGAATGGTTCACAGCGCTTAGCAGCTCAGCCATACCTGGCCAGCACAATAAGGAAAGCTTGTGTGACACAGATCATCACTACAAAGCTGTTTGGCCTGAAAATAAAGGAGCTGAACCCAAAATTAGCACTCTCTTTCTAAAATAACAAATTGCAGGCTCTGCGGATATAAATCAGAGACATTTAACCATTTGTTATGCTGCTGTACGGCAATGACGAATGCACATCGCACTTTATTAAGACCACCCTTTCTTAACCACAGCACAAGATCCTGCAATGAGGCCAGATCACTAGTGTTTGCCCTAAAGGAGCCAGCTGAACTGGCCAAATTCGGGAAGTTCATTTTTCAGCTGCAAAGAAATCTGAACGAATGCTCCACGCTCACCCAGACTTTTTAATTTAAATCAGACATTGCGCTACAAATGCAAATTAAATATTGCCAAAGCTATGATACTATTAATTCTTTGTCATTTTTAATTGTGCTTTCTAATTTTGAAATGTGATAATATATGCAAAGGTTTTAATTAAGTATGCATAATAAACTTACTTACTACTTACTTACAGTTTACAAATATCATCTAGGAGTATGAATTCCTGATCTACTTCTGTAAGTTCTTGTGAATTCATGAAAGCCAGTAATGCAAAGACATATACCATAGGAGAACTTTTGTGACTTTATTTAAGAATTGGGGCCCCTGTTAGGTCTGACGTTAACCAAGACATTTTTGTTTTTATGAAAATTCTATTTCTCTCTCTATCCATCTATTGGCTGGCTTTACTGTGAGTGGTATCATTCTGCTCTTCCATGAGAAGCATATTGGCAAACAAAGTAGTTTGTTCAGTGCCAGGAACTATTGTGGCAAAGTGTGCTTTTTGCTACCATTGTGGTTTCTTTTTTTTGCTTTCTCCCAATGTTTGTTACAATGGTGAGGGCCTGGAAGCTCCCACAACAATAAACTGCTCCAGAAGTCATCAAAACAAGACAGGCATTGAAAAACCCAAAAGACTGACCACCAAATTCGGATTGGTTGGCTTAGCCAGTGCTTGTTTATTTCCATGATTCCCATATTCTTGTTGAAAATGGTTGCACTGATTTTCCATTATGAGTATTTTTTGGATCACAGTTTACTAAATAATGCTTCAATGAAATAGTGCCTAAAATGTTACAGTAATTTAGCATAGCAAAACGTGTTTTCCCTACTTGATTTTTTTCCTACCAATTTATTTTGAAAGCAAAGAAATAACAATCTTGCTTACAATCTTCTGCAAACATTTGCATTTAGTCAGAGAGCATTCTGGGAGCACTATAAGTAGCCTCACATTGTTAAACCTTTCAAATTTATGTACACCACACTTTGTACAATTGTGTAAGTAGTATTTTTTTAGGTTTCTACATACTTACAATTTATGGGTGAAATAAATGGGAACCCCATGGATTAACTCCAAAACCTAGGCATTTCTGAAAAATGACAATATTCAGAAATCATCAGTGGGTCAGTTTTGTAGATTGCTCAGGAGTTTCTCAAATAAACTAATAGTTGAAATAAAAAAGTGACATTTTACTGGGAAGAAACCAGTACCAGAAATACCAGTAGGCCCAGAACCATGAGGAAAAGAGCAGGGAGAATTAGAAGGATTAGCAGCAAGAGGACCAGGAACAGGCCTAGGAGGCTCAGTGGGACTACAACCATAGAGGCAGGCCCCTGAGTACCAAGCGGAGCAGAAAGACCAGGACCTGAGGGTAGCAGGACCAGGATGAGGAAGATCAGGAGGGCCAGGACAGCTAGAGCCAGGAGGATGACTAAAATTTCTGGACCTGGATTTCCAGGAGTACCAGGACCGAAATGAAGAGGCTCAGAGGGACTCAAACAAAGAGAACCAGGGCCATGTAGGCCCAGACCATTGAGTGAAGTGCCAGAAGCACCATAAGTACAAGGCACAGGAGGGCAAGGTTGATCCAAACTAGGAAGACAAGGGCTATGAGGACAATGCTTAAGAGGGCCAGGACAGAGGAGGCCAGGTAAAACGAGGAAAGCAGCAGGACTAGCAACTGATGCGGTAAAGAATCAGATGAGAAGGATGAGAAGGATCAGGGTGACCGGGGTCTAAATGAACAAAGGTCAAGAGGATGAGCAAAACAAATAACTGGATGGAGGGGGGCTGAAAAGACCTGGATGGTGAAGAAGGCCAGAACCAAGAGGATTAGGCATACAAAGACCCAAATAAGGAGGACCAGAAACAAAAGGATCAAGTCTAGTGGGCACAAAACCAGGAAGGGAACACTGATGGTGAGGACTAGGAATAGGAAGACCATTGCTAGGAAGACCAGACTAAGAATGAGGAAGACTAGGAGAGCAGGATGTGAAGAGTCAGAGCAGATGGTCAGGCAACCAGAACAAGAAGAACAAGAGCTAATAGGACCAGGGCATGGAGGGCAACAAGAATAAGGAAAAGGAAGCTCAAGCTACAGAAGCCAAGGAGTATCAGGACCTGGTATACCAGGACAAGGAAGGGCCAGGATGATGGGAGCCATGAAGACCAAGCTGGGTGTTTAGGAATAGGATGACCTGAACAAGGAGGATGATTACAGAGTGAGCAAGCCAGTCAATGATGACAACGAGCAGGAGGACCAGGGCCAAGAGTATCATGACATGTTGAAGAAGACCCAGAAAACTATTTGGGTCAGGAGCAGGTGGGCTAGGGCCGTTAAGACCAGGGGCCAGCTGGGGGGAGGATTAGGTGGACCAGAAGACTCAGGACCAAGAACAGGCCTAGGAGGACCTGAATGGTCAGCTCCAAGGGGACCAGGACTTGGCATTTTAGTGAAGCAGGAGGGCAAGGAACGGGGGTATTAGGACTGGCTAGCGAGGATCAGTGGAACCAGAACAAACAGAGCCATGAGGACCAATAGAATCAGAGCAGGACCAAAATGACCAGGCCCAACCCAAAAGGATCTAATAAGGAGGACCAGGACCAGTGAATGCGATACCAGGTGGACCACAAAGCCCGGGGAAAGGTGAATCAGGAGAAACTAAATCAGGAAGAGTAGCAGTTCCAGCCCTAAGTGAACCAGGACAACTGGGCTAGGGGGATAAATACTCAACAGACCAAAATGATCCAGTTGAGGATCAATATTACAAGATTAGGTGGCCCAGGAAGGGCAAATACGAGGATGAGCCAGAAGCAGTTCCTAGAAGGCAAGGGCTAGGAAGGCGTAGGGACTGAAGCTTGGTAGAGGAGTTTAAAAGTGGATGGATGAGAATGAGTGTAGTCTGTGAAGGATGGCAGAAAGGGTTTGAGAAACTCAGATGGCTGACGTCAGGAAAAATGGTTAATGGCTAACAAAGAGGTAAAAGGGTTATGGCAGCCAGCAAAAGAGAGCTCAAGAGTATGCGGTAGATAAAGAGATTTCTCTGAGGTGTCAACGTTAGTAACCAGGGCTGCTCTTTTGTCTGTGCCTGAGGTCTCCGTAGGAAGGCAGATGACAACCAGGTGCTGAGATCTCATGCTTCACTGTGTCCTTCTTTTGGATACTTCTGCCATCCCCTAGCACAAACGTTGTTTCTAAGCTTCTGCCAGAAACATATATTTGAAAGGAAATCATCCCAAATCAGTTCTGAAACCTCAATAATGTATCCACATCCCCTGTCTGAAAAATTAGTATTAAAGTGAAACTGTGAAATTATCAATCAATGGGTCAAAAGAATAGAGGTAACAAAATGTCTCTGTCCATTCAATGTCTTATTTCTTACACTAATTGTAATAAAGTAAATTAATAAAAATGTCTGTGAGGTTCTTTTCTTCTGTGTCCTTAATGCCTGTGTCTTTCTCTGATTTACTGTGAAACTTAATTCATATTCCAATGACATTCGGTTCAATTAACTATAGTCCCATTCCTTTGCTTGTGGCTCCTCATGAAATATTTCCTCTGATAGCCCAACAGAGTAGAGCCATCAGAGTTTTTTATCCTATTTGGACTAAAACCTGGCTGTAAGGGACAGGACAAAATAATGATCCAGTCATTTTGTTTTTCAGACACAAAACATTTTCAAAATATTTGTTGGCAAGGCCATCATGTCTAATGGTACTGTCTTTCAAACGTTTGTGCATAGACTAGAACTACCATGACAGCAGTTCCTGTCAATATAGGGAATTTTCCACAAGGCCAGTGGACAACTCTAAATTTGGAGATCATTATGGCGAATGTATTGCCCTCCTTCATCCTGACAGAGTTAACTCCATCCAGGAAACTCCAAATCAGGCTCATAGATGTTGTTCCTTCTATCAAGAGATTTAAATGAAACCTCTCAATTATAATGTTTGAGTCATTTCATGAGGAGCCCTATGTAATTGTTTCTATTTTGATTTAAAATAAATCACCCTAAATATAAGATGGCTCTATGTCAGTGGGATACACTATTTCCAGTTCTGGTTTTCGCTTTTGCATTTCAGGTGTTTTAGTCTGATGTGTTCAATTGAACTGAACCAGAATTACTAATTCAAGAATGTACTGATTTCCTGCAGGAAAAGAGGTGTTCTGTTAATATGGAGGATTTGGGTATTCCTACATCTGCCCCTGGTACGCTCCCATGCCTTTGTAAGAGTGAGTATACAGTTGAAGAAAAGTAAACAGTTTTAACTAGTGTTGCAAAGGTTCTAAAGATCTTTCTCATTAGTCACCTCTGAGGGTAAATATCAAGGATTGTAAGTATTTGTGGAGCATGGACAGCTCCATAAAGGCCCTTACAAGTCATTATGTCTTAGACCATGGTGTAAGGGAGAGGTATTCTGTGCCATGCCTATGAAAATAACTTGGACACATTCAAACATTTGGAACCTTTAGACCTCTAAGTTAGTGCTTGCATCAGTTTTGCACTTAGGGCTTCATGTCGTGAAATTGTTTTGGATCCACAAAAGTGCTTATCATTATATATAAAATCATTTTTATGAATTGGAAACTTCTTTCAGCTCGTAGACTACCTTTTGCAATTGTTTTTGAATTACAAGTAGTAGGGTTCATGAAAGGAGTTTCCTCCCTCCCGCCTCTTTCCAATGCAGAAAGGAATTTATTGATAGTTTGTGACTGCAATTGCTATCGCAAACCATTAAGGAGCTAATGACCGCTGAGTTGGGGTGGTAACTAATTTGCAAAGGAGAAGCTGTCCCTTTAGGACCCTTTGGAAATCATGCTGTCAGCCTCAGGGGGGGGAAGTTTTCCAAACCCCAAAACATTTTTTAAACCATCACTGGTTCCTATAAGGAATGGGCTGCTTTGGAAACAAACTGTTTTCCATTTCTTAGTTCAGTCATAGAGAAGGTGGTGTACTGTCCCTTGCTGGCAACCATCCCTGTGATTAAAGGCAATCACAAATGGTCGCAAATTGGCACCTGCATAATGAATATTGATTAGCCAGATTGTTCTGCAACCCTCTGTGATTCAGTATCTTGTAAACGACTTAAAAGTATATAGGTTCAAAATACTGTTGTATTCACTAAATATATGTGCAGAATATGCGACTACTTTTTGTGCAGGATATAATACACCAAAACCCGAACTTTCATATAAAGATGGATGCCAAGTGTGTTCACTACTTGTTGCAGATCTACCTGGCGTAAAAACAGGTTGAAGTCTGTATAAGTTATAATAAAATTAAATTTATGCTGTTTATACAGCAGTCGGGTGAACAGTGAAGTTCCTTTGCTATTTGCCTGGCTACTGGCTACTTTGTGCACACCATCTACTATTTAGCAAGCCACCAGATGAATAATTAAGTATCTTTTCAACTTATTTGCAAGGCCACCAGCAATACAGCACATCATTTCTGACACTTAGCCAGCTGCCAGGTAAATATTGAAATGTATTTGGTACTTGCCAGGCTACTGGTCAAAAATATATAATTTATACTATTTGACAAGCAGCCACATACATAGTTAGGTTTATTTGCTATTTGCATGGCTGGTGGCCTAATTGTGCATGCCTGTTGTTTTGCCAGCAGCTGGGTAATGAGTGAAGTTTTTTTGTTTGCTTGACTGCTGGCCAAATAGTCCAAAACCTCTGCTATTTAGCCAGTGGCCATGTAAATAGTGAGGTTTTCTTCTTGTTTGCACAGCTGCTGAAAAAACATAATAGAATCTTTATTATTTAGCCAGCTCCTGAGTATATAGTGACTTTTTCTGCTATTTTTACAGCCACCAGTTGAACACTGCATAACCTCAACTATTTAGCCAGTAGCTGGGTAAATAGTTGAATTTTTCTGCTATTTGCATGTCCGCCAGCCAAACAGTGTAGAATCTCTAACATTGAGCTAGCTGTGGGTAAACAGTGATGTTTTTCTACAAGTTGCACGATCACCAGCCAAACAGCAGCGAATCTCTATTATTAAGAAAGAGGCCAGGTAAATAGTGATGCTTCCCTTTCATTTTCGAGGCCTCCATCTAAATAGTAAATAATATTCACTATTTACTCAGCAGCCAAGTAAACAGCAGAGAAAATTCACTATTTAGCCAGCAGCTGGGTAAAGAGCCGCTACCAGGGAAATGACTTCCACGGGAAAACTTCAATAGCAAAATAGAGTCAAAATCGGGAGCCAGAAGCCCTTCCCTACACAAAGGCCCCAGTGCCACAGCGTCTGCTGCACTATTGATAGCTCCGCCCCTGCTTTGAGGGAGCCTGTTGTAATCTATCTGCTGGATTTTAACCACGCCCATCACTATCACTGGTTCATGAGCTTGCCTTTCAAAAATCCTTTGTTATAATTGGTAAATGCTTTACATTTGTTCCTCCTTTGGGCAGTTTTGTTACCGCATTGGCCACTGACCCTGTTACATGGGTAATTGCACGTTTGCTGATATTTTTGACTGTGAGCGAATGTCTTTTTCCTTTTGTTTCTTTCCTTTGCACTCATGTTCATGAGAGCCGTGGCGCTTTGAATGGGCTTGCTTATGTCACCTGTTTTACTTTTCATTTTCTATGTATGTGGCATGAAGAGTCCAGTTAGGTATTTACAATGCTAAAAGCTCTAGCTCGAGCAAGATCGAGACCCATTGCTTTGCAAATGCTTCTTTCGTTTTGCAGGTACAAGAACAGTACAAACAAACACAAGGCCTTATTACACAAACAAGTCCACAAGTATTTTATTTCATATACAACTGTACAAAAATATAAGACATTATGTGCATAAAAGAATACTCAGAACCAAGCGAGGAACTGAAAGTAGGAGGATCTATGATATGGAACTTTTCAGTTGCTTTTGTGAGAGCCATAGCGCTGCATATTTTTCTGGAAACTAATGGGTTAAGGTGCTATATGTGAATAGCGGTCCATATCAGCCTGCTGATGAGTTTCAATCAGTGATCACAATTCGTTCAACTAGGGCACGGACAGCTAAAGCAATTTACACAAGGGCAGTGGTGTGCTATGAGGCTGCGGGATCAGAACCCCAGATGCCCACTTCAAGCCCAATATTTTATCCAGCAGTCCGTTAAATCATAGGAATGCTAGCACATATCGAAGCACGTACACCAACTTATCGGCCTACTTCTATTTAGCTTTAGCGGTAAGTGATAGTGAGGCCTATATGTAGATGCCTTCTGTGGATCAAGATTTATCTTGACTCGAGGCCTAGGTGATTTATTGACGGGCATATCTTTAAAGGGAAAAGCAACATTTTATGTTGCAGAGATGGTAGCTTTATCTGACTTACTCAAAAATCAAGTTTTCTTGGAGCTACCAATCTAAGCAAGAACGAACAGAAATTATGTACTCTGCAGCACCGCAACTTGTTTTACTGCCTTAAGAAACAAAAGTACATTGCGTCCGGTTAGCGCTTTCATTTACACGCGTCTAGAGAGCAGCACCTTATCGAGGTCTTAGCGAGAGACCAGAGAGGATCGACTTCCGGGTTGCAAAGAGATGGATTATGAGAGTCCAGACAAAGGGAGGTGATGCCGGTCCTCATGCAGGCTTTCGGGCCAACACACAGTAGTACTCGGCTACAAAGTCCACCGTCGTGTCCATGGAAGTGACGCCCAAGGTCTCCAGAATCCTGTGATAAGAAAAGGGCACACATTTATAGACAAAAAAACACGTTTAGTGTTTTCAAATTTGGATAAAATGAGTCTCTTATTTAGAATTTGGCGGATGGGACACTCCATCACAAATGTGGCGGATATCACATCTGTTGCATAAGAACTGCATTACAGCCTATAGACCAACATGGATGAAATATACACCACATGTTGACATACTAATCCATTTGCCAAACTCTAAATGGGGCCCTAAGTTTTCTTTTGCATTATTCTGAGCACTGCCAGTCCCGATTTCCATGCTAAGGGCTCTGCAGACTGACAGAGGAATTTAAAAGGTTTTCTAATGAAGCATTAAACAGCTGCAGGCATTTATACTACTGTGTTAATGTTTTTGTAAGTGTATTGCATATGAGTAATGCATGTACTTCTCTTCTTTTAGTACTAAACCCATTAAGCATTGAAGTGCTACTTTAACCTCGTCACTTAGACAAAAGAAGAAATATACCATGTGCAGCTTATTTTTTTCAAAAACACAAAGTAAATATGAATAAATTCAAGTCAAATTAGCAAAAAATAAATATGGATATATACAGACATACAAGTGTAAAAAAATAATTCAATAAGCCCTAATCATAATATTGGAGAGCCAAATAATTGAGTTTCACACACGTGTAGTGTGCACTGGCCTGTATCACGCTGCATTGTTCAACCATGAAATCACTAAAACAAACACATGAAACATGTCTCTTTTCATGGGCACTGGAACTAGGGTGCTGGAGGTAATGCAGCACCCCCCAAAAGTTCAAGGAGTTTAGATAGAGAATGAACAATAAAGGGCCCCCTTCAAAGATTTTTCTTCTGGCAACATATTTTATTATCGAATGAAAGCTGTCAAAAATCCCCTGGGACTTTAATGAGGAGACTTTGTTGAGCAGCATCTCTACTCTTAATAAGGTTCCTGCACCACTGTCTCTTTTATACATATGTGCGAACATTTGTTTTTTTTCCTTTGGGCTGGTTTGTTTAGTGTCATCACTTTGCCTTTGTAACATTTCAGAACGCTAATAGACTATGGGAATGAGTGAGTGGATTTTTGAGGCTTGGTAAAGTTCGGTGCACATGCATGCGAGTGGTAGGAGTGAATAAAGTAATTTATTTTGGGTTAACAATTTAAATTCCAGTTTTGTATTCATTCTTGTAGGGGATTTTTATAGTAGTTCCGGTTAAAAAAGGTGTTTTAAAGCAGAGCTGGCAACCAGATTGTTTATTTTTTCAAATGTGGAGAGTTTCACAATATCGCTTTTTTAGAGAACCCCAACAGACATATGGACAATTTAGCTTATAGCTTGCCAGGCTAACTATACCCCCAATTAATTCAGATGTTAAAGTACATGTATCCATCTAAAAATTGACCGCAAACAAAAACATTAAACTTTTGTTGCTGAAAGTTAAGTTGCACCAAAGGTAGTTTTTTGTCCATTTCGTAGAAATTTTCAATTGGTAAATTCTGATGTATTTGGGTAAAAAATGTGTGGTGAAAACAAAGGTAATCGACTTTATGGTTGTTATTCTAAAGTCTCTGAACTACTGCTACCCAGTACCTAAGCACAACGTTTTTGAATACTCTATTTCTTACCTTTTTTGTGTTTTTGGCAGGAATTCTTTTGCTCCCTCTGGATCGAGAGCCTTGTAGGTCTGGTACATGTAGAGAGACTCAAGGAAACCCATCAGTTCTGTCACCGTCATAGGAAATGTCTCAGAAATGTCATCATCTCTGTAAGAAAAGGACTCGTATAAGGCTACAAGCTGAGTCAGTAAAAGTAGAGTAACACCAATCAGTTGGTGTGCCACTGAAGAGGAAGGGGTGCACAAACTTTCAGTGACATAAAGCAAGGTTTGGCCAAGGCAATTAATATTCTTCAAAACTTTTTTTACGTATTATATAATCAACAGTTGAATTAAAAGTATACATTCCTGCATTATGTAATTTAAAAATGGGTACTCTATCTTTTTTATTCTTAGTGGAAACAAAGAAACAGGCCAGGTAGGGAGTTATAAAATAATGACTACTGTAACTGAGTACCATTAAAAAATGGCCTCCATACTATCCAAGATGGTACCCACATTTGAGCGCCATACAAAGACAGCTCGTACGGCTATATTGCTACCCTGTTCAGTTCCTTTGTGGCTGCTACTGTCCTGAAAATTTGTAGTATACATGCTCACTAGCAGCTTTGCCTAGAATGAACTGGAGAACACAGTGCCTGCCACAGAGAAATACATAATCAGACGTGCACGAACCTAGGGACAGTCAGACACACATACATGGGCATCCAATGTATATTATCTTACTTCTTTTTGTCTGTATATGGTATAGCTTCATATATCAGCTGGTATTTGTTCCGAACATGGATAAAGCATTCATGAGCATACTGAAAGAGGAACTCCATGGCCTGTGGAGAAGAAAGCAAGGCAGTCAGTGCGCTGCAGCCTTATGGTGTTGCATTTCCCCAGCATTCTCTTGACTTCCAAGCCAACAAGTTGTCACATTTACTATTATAAAACATTTCAGTGCACGCTGTGTGGAAGAAGACAGCATGCATTTTATAAATTTACATTTGAAACTACATTCCATAATTAAAAATAAAAGTTGCAGGCAGATGCAAGCATTCCAAACAGTTTGGTAAAGATGATCATCTGCCATTGAGACGGTATTTCAATTTAAAGTTTCTACTAACTTGCATTTTGGAGTAGATTAATATTGTGGTGGGTAACAATCGGTCCTATTTTGACTTTAAAAAAAGTTGAACTGTAAAAAGTAGGATCATCTATGAACTATCCATGTGATGCTTGGGTCATAATTAGGGTCATAACAAAGTATATGAGCACTGGGCTGCATGATCTGTCATATTGCCTTGTTTAGTCTAGAAATGTGCTTAATCTGATGACAGATCTGCAGGAACAGATAGTTATTTTCTTTAATCCAAGAAAAGAGCACTGAGGATTCTCTCCAAAGCCGATTCACATGGAAAACAGTTTGTTAAAAAAATTTGCATTTTATTTTTCAGTTTGCATTATGACAGGTCTTAAGAAATCTTGATTGCTGTCAGCATGAGAGCCACGATGCTATGATATATCATCAGTATATACTACCGTTTAATTGTACACTTCTACTGTTTACCATCTGGGTGTCATTTTTATAAGGTACTGGGATTTTCATTAACTTGGTGACTTTGTGTGTAGGTGTGTTTCAGTAATGAAGATTGGGTGAGTCAATATATTATGTAGCAATAGTTCATACTAGTATTAAAAATAAAACGTGTCCAAGCCTTTAAGTGACCCTTGTAGGTGTACGTGTATGATGGATGTGCCAAAGGGCTTGCCAGTTTATTTTGTTCCATTGGGATGAACAGTTCTCCATTACCCGGCTTGAGAAAAGGAGTGTTTCCTGGACTCTGTCACAGCATAAATGCATTGTTGTGCACTTGAGGGTGTGACATGGTTAAGCGAACTTATTCTGTACTGTTATTAGATGGAAATACTTGTTCAGAATCCTTCGCCTCAAACCCTGTCCTATATTTTTGTAAATTGTAAAGCCAGAATAAGTTATTTTCCAGTCCTCACCTCCTTGAAGACGGCAGATATACGCTCTGATCGGTCCTTATAGTGCAGTGGAATGTACCCTGACAGGGTGTGCAAAGCTAGGCAGCCATTGGGTTTGAGGACACGATCCGCCTCCTTCATGAACTTCTCGAAGTTGAACCAGTGGACCGCTGTCGTAGAGGTGACCAAATCCACAGACCCATCTTCAAACGGCAGCTGGTCTGCTGTGGAGATGCTGTAAAAAGAGGTGAGAAGCTCTGAATGTGAACACGAGCGTTTACATCCATCATTATTTATAGCATAAAAAGACTCATTTTGTGGCTCTCCTCTCTGTGGAAGCTGATAGAGATACTGATATCTCCAGCACAAGGTTACAAGACAACTTCATGTCACCAAATCACATTGTACAATCCAGTAATTGTTCTGTATACCATTGTAATGCAGACATTTAGCTTAATTCATTCAATTATGTGGAACCAGGTCTACATCTCCCAGAATTAATTACATTGTAAAATGAAAGCTTAGGGCAAGAAAGTGATGGTAATTCTATCATGGTGTTATCCAAGAGGGTGGCTGATCCATAGGAGCATAGGGGAGTTGACACCCTACTGTGAGCAGCTGCGCCCCTGACAGACTTTATATCGTGATGCATTTCGTTCCTGTACGGTAGGGGCGGGGCTATGGAGCATGTGGCGTGGGTTGACTGTGGCTGTGTCATTAGCTCCCATGTAGTGTGTATTATGGAAGCCAGAACTGTGCATGTCAGATTGTCTGTGTTGTTTGCGGTGGCCAGCATGACATGCACAGTTCTGGCTTCCATAATGAATGCTGCATGGGAGCGGGAAGACACAGCCCCATCCCTCTCCAACAGAGCGCCTTGTTTCCCTGACACAGCCAATCCTGGCACTGCACTTATGCTGATGGTATTAAAAACAGCATGACAGCAGTGCTTGGATTTGCTGGGATGATACTGCCAGCATGCACAGCTTCGCCTTGCAGCATGAGTCGGGAGGACCACCTCATCAAGGTATGGATATTTTTCTTTATGTTTACGTATTTGAATTAAAGTTAAATTAGTATTTCAAATATGATGGGTACACATTCTATATAAATAAAATATACCTATAAATATAAATATAAATAGAACGTGCCCCGACCAGCTCTGCAATACAAATGTAAGCATGTCCGTTCTTTAAAAATTAATTTAACTTTGATGTGCTGCACACGACCACCGCCATTAGCGTTATCTATAACCTTACCCCATGCGCTCCCATAGCTCCTGACTGATGAATTAGGAAGATACTTGGCAGTCATTGCACATTTTGGATAGTCATCATATTGCTTTGGGTGAGCCACTAGGTGAGGATGAAGAGGCCCAGAGGATGACTGCAGTGTCACCATATACTGTGCAACAGTGAAACCTCATGACAGTTCGTGGTGTAGCACTGGCCGAAGTCATTTGGTAGTGTGCAGAGAGAAACTGTGCTTTAGTGACTCCAGGTGTGCATTCAGAATATGATATCACTGAAGCCCTGAAAGCGCTCACAGACGTGTGCAGGTGTCTGGCATTGGTTAATACCCCGGGAGGCCTGCAGGCTGCTTCTTGGAGACAGAGAAGTTTGAGGCCTGTACTGGCTCTGGAAACATGGGAAAAAGGTAGTGGATAGAAATAATGATCTGCAAGAATACACCCATCCTGACCTACTGCCATTCCCATTGCCATGCAAGGACAAGAAAACTCGAGTGGCCAGACGTGACATGAAAAATGCTTTCTTTATCACAGTAAAATACATTTTCTTGTAAGAAACATAGAGTTCAACATTTTTACATGTCATTAAATGAATTGATGTAATGAAGTTGAAGGGGGGTGTTCATTTTACATATATATATATTTATATATATATATATATAGAGAGAGAGAGAGAGAGAGAGAAAGAGAGAGAGATGAATTTCTAAGCTGTACATGTAGTACGGTAAGAGAACTTGAGATCTTTTTTAGTAAAAAGTAGCGGACGCCCCGTCTGCTGTATTTAGAATGCCGTGGACAACAATGCACTTGTAATACGGTGAACAGGACCTCTGCAACTTCTTGTAAGGCGTCCTTAATCTGCCCTACTCTAAATCGCTATTTACAGTCTCATTTATAGTACTTTGATGATTCCATCAAAAGATTAGACCTACCAGTAGGAAATGTTGGAGTCCAGGGTGTTTTGTTTTGCTTCTGAGATCTGAGCTTCACTTACATCTACTCCAATCACTTTCTCAAAGTATGGTGCCAGGCCTCTTGTGCTCTGTCCTGATCCGCAGCCGACATCAGCCACAAGAGCAAAGGGAGGCTGTCTCTATAGATGGAAAAACAGAATACTGCATCAAGGTGCTTTCCTTTTTGATTGCTGTTCAACCTCAATGACGCTGCTGTGAAAGTTATACAGACTCTAAATGCTTCCTAACTTAGGGCCAATTCACAAAGTAAACTGTAAACTTCATACTTTTATAGCACTCTTTTACCCTGAGGGAATCTTGGCACTTTTACACATACCACTGTGGAACCCTTTCTGGCTTTCCCTGTGAAGTGCCCACTTCTGGGCACCCCCAAGGGGGAGCCAGGCATCCCTAGCACTGTTGGGGCCGTTGTGGAGATTAAGCAAGCTATTGCCCAGAGTTACAGAGTGGGACCCCATGATTAGATTGGCACCGACGCGAGAGTTATCAGGTCTGAGGAAATTGAGCCCAAGACCCACCAAGGCAGGAATTGAACCCTGGTCCCAGGTCACACCTCTGCATCAGGGTCTGCTGCTCTAACCATTGAGCCACACTTCTCCACCGTGCATTTTGTAGAACGCCAAGTCATACTACAGTGGTACTCCTCATATATTATCAAAATGCAAATTACAACCCTATGTCACGAGACCTGCGCTTCTGTGTCTTTTCTGGGCGGAAATATCCACACAGGCAGCGGCAGCTGCAGCCAATAATGCTTAGTGGGGCAGCGTGCGGGGGGAATAATAATTTTTTTAAAAAACACTTACCTGCTGCTGCCAGATGCAGCCACGGTGTTCCTCGCCGCCTCAGTGCGCTACCCAATCCAGATGCTTCTCCCATGCTGTTACTGAGTATGAGAGAATAACTGGGATTGGTTTGAGCGGGCTGAAATGCCACTCAGTTGTAGACTGGGAACCTGCGCTGATTCTCCACCCGGCTGTGCAACACAGCTCGGGTGAAGAGTTCTAAGTGCGCATGTCGGTTTGGCGGCCTTAGACGACTGGCCAAAGCAACTTGCACACTTAGAGTGCACCTACCACTCATCCTACCTGATGCTGACGCAGAGTATGGCCCTACCCTAGACTGGCAGACTGGATAAGTGAAAAATAAAATGCTAATAAAATAGTTTTATTATTATTTCATTTTTCTGCTTTCTGTAGCCTTTCAGCAGTGGGGCGACCCTCCTCTGCTATAAGTGAGGGGATGCCCCCGCACGCAGGTATGCAAACATGTGATAATAGATAAAGGACACCGATGATATGCGTACGAAAAATGTGGAATTATTGTTAGTAAATTGGAAGAGGTAGGAATGTTTAAACAGGGGTTTGGGAGGGACATACTAGTAGCAATGTGGTGCCTGTGGAGTCTGTTTTGGGAAAGAAAGGTGACGTGGTTTGCAGTTTGGGAGTCCCAGGAAGTGCTGTGCTCCTATCATTTTAATGTCTGAAAATATAAATGTATTGGACTGCCCCACAGGCAAATGTGAAGATTCCCATCTATTTCTGTTGCCTCTGTCTCCTCCCGATTTCCCTCATCTGCCCTTTACAACTCATCCTCATCTCACCTTTTCCTTGAGATAATTGTAGACCATTTCAGGAATCTCCGGCGAGGGGGCAAACCGGAACTTGCGGTAGAGATGTGCATGTTCTTCACTCTTGTGTGAGTGGATGCTTGGGTTCGAAATAGCCTGCTCCTGCAAAGGTTCAAATAAGAAGTCATATTTCCCTACTTTACTAGTTAAAACAAATACTCTATTATGTCAATTTCACAATTCACATAAAAGTGTAATAAATAACACGCATTGTGAATGCCACATGTGACCTGCTGGTTTCAGACTGAGGGGCATATTTACAAGAAAGTGTTGCATCACTCCTGACCTGACAGGCCTTACTGAGGCCATTCTAAAAGTCAATCAAACTTACAGAAACTCTTCATGTTGGGTTCACAAAATTACTTCTGGATAAGATGCAGATCATTCAAAACTCGAGTGATCTCAGTGTTGATAAATTTGATCACATCACGCCTTTGGAGCCACCCATAGAATTAGCATCCCAGGGAAAGGAAACTCCTAAAGTCACATGTAAGACCCCCCTCCGCCCCCTCCCCCGGGGCATCTACGATACCAGACCCTCTTTTGTGGTGAAAAATGGGAGCTCTTTTCAGCACAGAAGGTGCTTTACCCTCACTCACCGTTTACATAAAGTGGTAAGATATCATATAGGGAGGTTTATAGTTACAACGTTTTCTTTCATTACTTTACGTTGGGGAACATTGACTTACTGCTTGACTGCAACTTTTCGCCGTTTACAATGATATGAAAAACATTGAGCCCTATCATGGTGCAGTTTAATGTTTAATGCAAATGCCGTCTGTGCGTTTGTTTTTGCTGCCATTGCGCGGACACCACGGCATACATTAATTTGACAAATCGACGACTCAGCACACGGGCTGCAGATGTCACAGCTCAGACACAGAGAGCACTAACTACAAGTTACCGAACTGTGCCCCTGGATGTTTTTCATCAGTTAATAGATATTATTTGCAGTTACATTTTTTACTGAGGCTTCACTGTGAAATCATTGCAAACTATTGATAAACATATAAGATGACATGTATCAGAGTTTCACCCTTTACGTGAAAATAAAAGAGTACTATTGCAATTACTAATATCAACTACTGTTGAAGTACCTGCTACAAGAGAGCATAGTTTTGGACTGTTTGCTGCACAAAAAAGGAGCTATAACACAGCAATAGGTTTTGCTCAGTACATGATATCAATTATCACTATTATGCTATTAGTTCTTCTAGCATGCTAAGCACAACTTACCTTTGGTACATAGCTTTCGGGTTGCGGGAAGAAGCGATCTGGATGTGCTCGGATCTCGGAGCCCAAATTCTGCATTCTGAGGAGAGATGGTGCTTCAAGCAGTGTCTTGCAGGCACTAGAAGGTGAGACCGTGCTATACCTGCTGCTCCTGCAGGCATATATGTGTAAGGGAAAGAAGGGCGGGCCGCGGAAAGAGTGGGATTGCTTGGGTGTGGGCGCCCAATGGTTCTGGGCAGATCAGCATCAGGCAGCCAGCCAGGAAGACAGGCCCTCAAACTAGGGTTTTCCCAACATGATGCCAGGAATCCTGACAAGGAAAAACAGCCCACGTTAACTTTTATTCCTAATTTACTTCCGTGACATGCTTTGCATAGACTTTTGGTAAGACACTTTGGGCTAATTTACAAGAATCTGGTGCATTCGCTTTAGATACGTCAGATTTTCTTGCGCTGCCCTGCGACCCCCTAACGATGCAATGGATGCACTGTATTTACAATCCAGAACTCCATGACGCACGTTTTCCCAGATGCATCAGGAATTCTGACGCATCTGTGGTGCTAAACTCACACATTGCTGGACTAGTGTAAAATAAATGATGCTACTCCAGCAATACCAGGAGGCCCCTATTGAGAAAAGCCATGTGTCAGTTTTACGCCTGCTCCGAGCTGGCAGTAAAATTCTGACTCACTGAAGTTGCAGAATAACGCAGTGAAATATAAGGCTTTACAAAACGACGCATTGGGCCCAATGCATCCGTTTGTAAATCTGGAGCAGTGTAGAGCACTGCTTGCGCTACTGTTGCATTAAAAAAATGACACAACCGTGGCACAAAGGCCTTGTAAATGAGGCCCTTTTTGTCTTTATTAATGACCATCTCTGTATATATATAATGATGATGTTGCAAATGTATTGAGGTGCTAGATTTTAAAAGAAGTGAAAGTCATCATTGCAGAAGATCATTTCATTTCATGACAATAAATTAATGAAATAATACATGTTGCAGCCAATTTAACACGTATTTTCATGATGGTAAAGATAACAACCAATCCTAATCCTATTCCGCTGTGAATATTGCTTGTTCTAGGAGGAGCGGTTTTAACTTAGATAGTGCACACTTTTTCAGCTCCTTGGGACCTCAGTGCGTTAGTAATATGTTCTAGACATCAGCAAGCAGTTAGTCAGCTCTAGAGTAGTGGTTCTTAACCTTTTGACTTTTGTGGACCCCACTGAATAATTAATGGAAACCGAGTCCCCTCCCACCCCCGTTTACAATTTTGATGATTTGAACCTCAAAACCGTGCACAAAAATACAGGAACAAACAAACATTCATAAAAAAATACACAAATAACAAAATCCTTTAATAAATTCACAAAAATATTTCAGGCGTTTCTAAATGTAACTGAATCCACCTATCATTGATACTATATTCTATTTGATGCACCTGCACTGCTCCCACAAATCAATCTGAGAGCAATACCTTAATTTAGTCTCCAATTTCAAATTCCCTGCATTTATAGAATGACCTAAAATGTTCAATTGCACATTGTGCTTCTTTATTTATATACAAAGCTTTGTTCTTTGAATATTTGATTTTATAAGTCATATTGAACCACTTGAGTAGGCTTTACAGACCCCAAGGGTCCCCAGAACACAGGATAAGAAGTGCTGCTCTAGAAAATGGTCTGTTAGTTACTGACAGTAATGGCAGCATAGGAGTGAGATTACATTCCTGAGTGAAAAAAAGGTATTGGATATTGTGTGGGTTTACACCAGCTGCTCATAGGAGTACCTCTTGACAAATCAATCTTTCATCACACCACTGAGTAGTGTCTGCCGCACAGCAGCAAAACTAACAAGGAGAATGAGAAAGTATAACTAGATTACCACATAACTGCACTGTCTCCCCCTGCAAACCTGAATCACTTTCAAGAACTGCTGCACATACAAAACTCCATGCTTCTGGCAGGTAATATCTCTGATGGTGCACACCACCATCATAATAAGCCATGGCATGTCCAGGCTTCAAGCAAAGAAAGAAAAGATCAGGAGATAGCTCCCTCCATGCTACACACCAGAACTCTGGAATTTCGTCACAGCATAGATCCGACAATTAGCTTCACTCCTCCACTTCTGGAAGAAGCTGAAAACTCTCCTTTTCACGAAACAACTTATCCATAAGCAGATCTACTGTGTGCCCATCACGGAAGAACTGTAAGCCAGGTTTACTTGACCTCTACTATTGTACAGTGCTCCATTGCTCTTTATATACTTGCTGACTATATAAGCATCCATGAATTCATACAAACAGATGCAGTGAAAACAGTCACGTAATAAAGCGAGTCTCAAAGTCCCAAGTACCAGTTATGTCTGCTCACTAGTAAAGGATGCAGAGAGGCATCGACTACAGAAAGTTATCGTAGTTCATTCTTGTATGAGAAGATGCCATGTATGATATGTGCCAACCACATTTCAAGTTGGCTTTGACACTTTAACATGTTGGCAGCCATTTTCGATTAATTTGATAAACACGAAGAGAAAGTGATGTAATGAAGACATGGAACAATTAAAGAGGATTTTTTACTTCCACATTGAAGATGGGAGGAATGTTGCACCAAAGCAGAGGATTGAAGAAACAACCAACTGGTTAAGCCCTCATGCTGAAGTAGTTTTCCAGATCACCCAGGCTCTAGGCCACTGTGAGGCCTTCGTTTTGGGTCCTGGGAGAGTCCCTGAGTAGTATTTGTAATGGGTACTGTCAGTTGTCACCAGTGTCCTAGTGACTGATGCTCTTAGTTGGTTAATCAAGGTACTCTCTTTGAGCATTTGACTTTTCAGGTATAGCAAAGCAGACTGGTCAAGACTTCTTCTCTGAGAAAATAATTGTTACAAACGTAGATCAGATTCTAAATGACACACTTCATTCAAAGCAGGTCTTTATTTACTGTTGATACTGGAGCACCTTAAAGTGTGTTGTGCATAAAGCAAGCAACTTCCTGGGCCAGGTTTCGACCCTGAAAACATTTATGACTTTACACGCTAGCTTTTGTTATATATAACAGAGGGCCCAATTACCAGTATTATCCTTTGAGGTAAACATTGGGGCCACATTCTCTCGTCATTTTTATATATTTACACAAAGGTTTAAATCCACGTTTGGAATACTTATGCACGTTTTCGTATTCTAAGTAATGTTCAGTAGCACCCACTGGACGTCGAAACAGACAAGGCGTATATCATGCATAAACATTTACATATTCCGAAACTTACATGGTGATTTTGTGTGAATGCTTAGCAAAAGGGCATTTTTACATGGTAACGTTTCTTTGTTTGTCCATGGCCGAAAAATGTTCCCAGGAAGAAAGCACTTCTCCTGAAATAACTACCAATTTTATAATATCCCCATCCCATTGTCAGCCTGGATGTAGATTTACTTCTACCTTTGACAAGAGTAAATCTTCTATCATATCCAGGATGGAAATGTGCCACACAAGGATGTTTGTGCATTCCCACCGTCCAAACCAACCCCTTCTGCGAAAAGCAGATTTACTCCCACATAAGGAGTAGCAGTATTTGTAAATAAATACATTTATGTTTGCAAATTTATATTTTGTGAATTGCAAATACACATTCATTTGTAACTGCTGCCATTTGTGCACCTAGGTTGCGCTTACCTGCTCAAATGTCTTTTTTGGAGCAGGTGTGTTTGTGGTTGCTTTTGGAAATCTTTGATTGTTTTATTTATTTATTTATTTATTTCGCTCTTAGTCAGTGAAGCAGAGGTGCCAGACATAGAGAAACAAAGGGGCAAGTTTATGAAAAGTGGTGCATCATGTCATGAAGCGCCACTTTTCTTGTACCCCATTGTGACCCCTAACGCCACCATGTGTGCGCCGTATTTATGATATGGCGAATGCAAGTTATGGAACTAGCGTAAAAAATGTTGACGCTAATTTGGCGCTTTGCAGGATTATTGCCAATAATATTGACTCTAAACCTCTAAAGTGAAGGGAGGCCCATTGAAAACAATAGGAGCCTCATTTTAATGCCTGTTTTAGCAGGCTTTAAAAATTACGCTAGTAATGGCGCAGTGGAATCTCACAGATTCCACTGTGCCATTTTTCTGGGCCTTCTAATACAGAAAAACTCCCCTTGCATACATTATGCCTGGTGCAGGCATAATATGACGCAGGGGTTTACAAAGTGGGGCAATGCTCATATTGCGCCATTTTGTAAAAATGGCATGGCATTTTAGCCAACCTAATGCCACATTAGCGTAAAAAAAAAATACGCAAATGTGTCCCAAGGTGGCACTCGGGCCTTCTTAAATTTGGCCCACAATATCAAGCTGTATAAGATCAGCCCTCTACACTAAGGGCCTCATTTACAAGAAAACTGCACATTGTGATCGATGCACCAGTTTAGTCAGGGAGTTCTGAAGCACTCAGGCAGTCACTGGAAGTACATTGTGCAGATGTACTGGTTGCTATTTATAGTTGGCTCCTACAATTATACCCTATGTGGACCCCACAATTCAGGTGTCTTTATTAAAGCGATGTCTCAAGGTAGTCAAGATTTTAAGTTGGCTGAGACACTAAAAGAACAGGTCAGGATAGGACAGGGGAATTTCTTAGACATTACATGACACGGGGAATTCATTAAACATTAAGTTCCATAGTCCATACTTGAAACAGGTATTTATGGTCAGTTGTATACCTCCACTTTAATTGCGACACATCGCGGGAGCAGATACGGCTAGGAAGACTATCTAATGCTTCTGGAAACAAGACAATGTGCTTGGGTACTATCTAATGCCCTAGGGTGAAAACACCTGCATGTCTACGGTCTGAGGTCGAACTTGGTACAAACCTGGACTCACAACTCTGGAGTGCATTTCTGTAACTCCTCAACCTCTTGTGATGCAGTTTCCTGTGGACATTCTGGCCAACTGAGTTGCAGGTTCTTCTTGCCATAGGCAGTACAGCTGCTTGAGGCGTTATCCATGCAGATATATGCCAGACGGACGTTGCTCTTTGTCCTCTTGGTAAAGAACCTGTTCCTATCCCTTCACAATGAAAGCCAGCTTTCCTTTCTTTCAAGCCAAAGTGCTCCAGAAGGATGACAGCAGCAAACAGGAGCACTGGTGAAGAACCAGAGCCAACCAAAATGGAAGCTTCATATAAAAACCAAATTCTCAAACAGTTCAGTGTGTGTTTTCCAAGTTTTTTACACAGGGTTTCTTTCTTTTTAGGCTATCCCAAGTACAACCCCAGGAAAACAGAAAAAGTGTATTTTTGATAAAGTAGAGGAACACCGGTTTGGCATGCCTACATCTATTTTTCCCAAAAGACAATTACAGTTTTGTAGCAGTGAACCAGTAAACAAAAATAAGATTTGTGGCATTTTGTCAGTTGGTTATGATGTTGTGCCCCCTGAATATCAAATCAACAGTATTGATGGGGCAAAATATTGAAAAGAGAATATCAAAAACAACATATTAACAGGTAAGTCTAGATGTTCTATACCAAACTTCACACATATGTACCTACACTGTGCACATATCTTCAAGGTATGTAACACCTGGCGACCAACAACTAATACCAACCCTACAGTCGCTGGAAAGCACACTCCAGGCCCACTCCTCACAATTCGAAAAAGTGCGAAAGGCAATTATGGACACTAAATCCTCATTGGAAAACAGAATAGATATGGTATCGCAAGACCTGAACCTACTCAGAGTAGACCATCGCAAACTATCTGAGAGAGTGAAGTCAACGGAAGAGGTGCTAAGTGAACTGCCTCCCACGGTATCGGACAACCAAAAACAAATTCTCCACCTAGATGCAGAAGTGAAGACACTGTTGAGAAGAGCGGAGGAGGCGGAGGGCAGATCCCGTCGCAACAACGTACGGTTCCTGGGATTCCCTGAAAAATCACTGGATCAAAACTCGGAACTCTTGCTGGAACACTGGCTAATCAAAGAAGTTCTGAATGGGGCACCATCGAAGTTCTTCTCTGTGGAAAGGGCGCACAGGATCCCGGGAAGACCCCCGGCTCCGAGCCAATCACCAAGACCGCTGATAGCCAGGTTCCTAAATTTCGGAGACCGCGATGCAATACTGCAGCAGTTCCGCAACAAAGGCCCCTTCAGATATGAGGACTCAGTCGTCAGCGTCTACCCAGACTTCACTCAAGAGGTACAAAAACAATGCCACTCCTACGTCCAAATAAAGCAGCGTCTACGTGAGCATGACCTAAAGTACGCCTTACTGTTCCCCGCTAAATTAAGAGTGTCAACCGATGAACGCACCCACGTGTTCACCTCCCCGTAGGATGCCTGGACGTGGATCCACGCCAAGGGGCTCGCTCGCCCCCAGGAGGGCGATGGCACCGGCGAGGACTGGCTAATATCCTCCCCACGGAAACGCACCAAGAGGCGCACCAGGGGACAACCCACGGAGAAACAGGCCGCAGAATAAAGAGCCAAGGTCCTGAAAGAAACCCCCTGCTAACACAGAACTCTTTTGAGGCTCTCAGGTCACGCCCCGAGGATGGCTCGGAGTAGGACTCGATCAGTTTGGACTCTACACTAACAGATGTGCTAAAGGGTCCGGAGTTTACCCCCAGAACCGCAGACACACTTTGACTGTGTACCGCTGAGTCACCCCTCCGCCTGAACTGATTGCCAAAACTGAGGAACAGCGCAGGACAATGTGTGCGCTACTAGATGTGGGTGGCTACCACATCTGTAGCTATGTATCTTTTGAAAAATGTTCCTATACCCAAATGGCGCACTGTTGGCAGCAATGGAGTACGGGGGAGGGAACAGCCTACCCCGGGAGCGCCCAATACTATTTGCAGACCGGGTCTGCGGAAAGATGTGAGCCCCATAACGAACGACATCCAGTTGGTAAAAATGTTCCCCCACAGACATCCACATGGACACAGTTTTGCTCACACACCCGTGGGGTGTGTAGTTTGTTACGAGTTCACAGTAGGGTAAGGGATCCAGTTGGAGAGGGAAGGGGGGTAATAGTTAGTTTGTACACTACAGACCCGCTCATAATGCAGGGAACATTGCCGAGACTGATGGGGTCAACCACAGACATGTCAGGGCTGGGAGGTGCCGGCTGGGCCTTAACTGGCGGCAGAGTGTCAGGTGCAGTCTCGCAAATCAAAACATGGCTCAAACCGCAATCCACATCACGCATCAATATGAAATAGTCACCTGGAACGTCAGGGGACTGGGGACGCCGAGTAAAAGATCCCGGGTGTACGCACGCCTCAGGCACCAGGGTATACACATTGCAATCCTACAAGAGACCCACCTATGGGACCCCGACCTGCAAGAACTGCGGGGCAAATGGGGGGGACAGATAATAGGCACATGATATTTGGCCTTCGCTAGAGGGGTCCTCATATGGATAGCTGGTGGCGTCCCCTTTCTCCAAACATCGCATAGGATAGACCAGGGAGGCAGGTATGTGGCAGTGGAAGGTCGGCTTGACGGCAGACAATTATCGCTAATCGGGATATATGCCCCCAATAACGCGTCATCTGAATTTCTGGGCACACTCACCCCAGCATTACTGGTGAATCCTGAAGCACCCGCCATATGGGGCGGGGACTTCAACTGTATACCGAACCCGGCGCTGGACAGGTCAAACCCCCCCACACAAGCGACAGCTAATAGAAACGCCAGACGCCCACTCCAGACGTGGGCTGGCGATATGGGTCTACATGATATATGGCGCGTGAAACATCCACTGCAAAGGGAATGCTCATTCTATTCAATACCACATAAGGTACACACCAGAATAGACATATTGCGGGGCACCCAAGAAATCTGCACAATGGCCAGCGGGACAGAATACCTAGCTAAAACACTATTGGATCACTCAACGCTTAAAATGACACTGAACTGGGGTAGGAAGCGCCCGGCGATCCCCACGTGGAGACTACAGGTGGAAGCCCTTCACGATCAGGCATTCACAGACACGCTGAACACAGCACTGAAACAGTACTGGGAAATAAACGTTGGATCCACAAATCTAAGAGCAGTAGAGTGGGATGCACATAAAGTAGTGGTCCGCGGCCACTGTATTTCAACTACCTGGGGGGTGAGACACACACTTCACCCTGAGGTCAGCAAGCTGGAAAAAAAATTAAGAGCATTAGAAACTGCAGTAGCTCGCAATGAAATGCCTTACACGGTGCTAAAAGACGCGTGCGCAGAATATGCTGACGCTGACGCCACACTCCGCCGACATGATTATAAATACCACTTGATGCGACTACAAATGGAAGGCGACAGATCGGGCAGGCTACTCGCGTGGCTCCTACGCGAAGACCGGCAGCGCTCACCTATCGGGGCCATAGAGACAGGCGCAGGCACAATGGCTATCACGCAGGAAGAAATAAACGACACGTTCAGGGAATATTACACAAATTTATACACCAAACGCACATCATGTACCAGCCAACAACTTGTGTCCTTCCTGGCGGGCTCACCCCTGCCCCTACTCTCACAAGCAGACAGGGAGACACTAGAGGCCCCCCTAAACTTGGCCCTGGCACAACTGCCTAGGAATAAAGCGCCAGGCGCAGACGGCCTTCCACTAGAATACTACTCTACTTTTGCGACATGCTTAAACTCCCATCTCCTGAAAGTATTCAAGGAGGCGTGTGCCAGTGGGACCTTACCCCCAACGCTGAGAGAGGCAATGATAGTGGTCCTTCCTAAACAAGGACGCGACCCCACCGATGTTAAATCCTACAGGCCTCTGTCGCTGCTAAACTTAGATTGTAAAATACTTGGTAAAATACTGGCCAACAGGTTAGCCCCCTACATGCACACCCTGGTACACGAAGACCAAAACGGGTTCATCCCAAAAAGCAACACTTTTCTTAATAACCGGAGGCTGCTGAGTGTGCTGGGTGCAACACTCTCCTGCATGCATACGAGGAAATGGTCATCTCACTCGACATCAAGAAAGCATTCGACACACTAGAATGGGATTTCTTGTTCGCCACCATGCAGCAAATGGGCAATTGGTCCTAAATTCACACGCTGGGTACGGACATTGTACACCAACCCACAGGCTAGGGTGAAGACGAGTGGGGTCATATTAGGGAGTTTCCCGATCAACAGGGGCACACGACAGGGCTGCCCCCCTATCCCCCCTGCTGTTTGCCTTAGCAATGGAACCACTGGCTGCACGCGTTCGCGCGATGAAGGAAAGGTGGCGGATAATTAGGAACGGGACCTACCATGCAATATCACTATATGCAGACGACGCCTTGATATATGTACGGAAAGGAGGAGAGGTGCTGCCCTCAGTGATATCGCTACTGTCTGAGTATGGAGGGATCTTGGGCCTAGTGGTAAACTGGGGAAAATCCTGTGTATTCCCACTAACCAGCTGGCCCCTACCGAAACAAGAAAACGCCCCAGTGGGCCGCCTGAAATGGTGCTTCGACACATTTAAATACCTAGGAGTTAACATCTATCATAGAACAGAGGACCTCAGGGATGGTAACCTAGGGAGAGCTATGGCCTCCATGAAGGGGTCAATGTGATTCTGGAATAAACTACCACTTTCACCACTGGGCAAGGTGGCCTCAGCAAACATGCTGATACTGCCTAGATTGCTATACTACTTTGCGGCACTGCCGCTCATTATCCCTAAGAGTTTCTTTAATAATTTAAACGCTGTCTTACTACAGCTTATATGGGGAGAGGGCAGAAGGCGGGTCACAATTTCCACGCTACAGCGCCCGGTCGACACGGGTGGACTGGGCGCCCCTAACTTTGAACTTTACTATGCGGCCGCGCAGCTACAGTGGATACTGAACTGGATTCATAGGCCTAATATGGCGCAAACCACCTGGCTTTCGACCCGACTCCAAGGGCCCCCCCTGCTCGCATGGCTCACAAATAAAAAAATAAAGAGCGCACGCGAAAACCCACTGATGGTAGTGGCCCACGCATGCTGGAAGAGGTACATCCAAAGAGATGCAAAGGAACTCCCCTACTCGCCGCTCATCCCACTGGAACGGCTTTCCGGATGGGCCGAGACTGGATTACATTCGCCCGCAGCCTGGGCGGAACCGGGCATACACACAGTGGGAGACTGCTTTGAGGAAGGTAAATTAATGTTGTTTGAATCCATGCAAGCCCTCACAGCGGTGAGCCCGGGACAATTCCTGGCCTACCACGCCATATGTCACTCAATCAGAAAAACATGAGCGGCTGGAAAACTAGAGCCAGAGACCTCCCCCGCACTACACCACATGCTGAGCTGCGACGCCCAAGCAAAAGCAGTCTCGAACTCATACAAACTCCTGAATAAGCCCCTTGCACCAATTTGGTAAAAGCCAGGGAGAGGTGGAACGCCGTCTTGCCGGCTTTGATCTCACAGGAAGAATGGTTAAACGCCTTATACCACACCCGTGAGGTGTCAAGAAACCCCAGATTCCGCTACACGCAGTTCAATTACATACACCAAACATATTTAGCACCAGCTAGGCTCAAACGTATGTTCCCCGGGTCGGACCCGGCCTGCCCCAGATGTAATGCCCCAGAGCCACAGTTTTACCACATGGTCTAGGAGTGTCCCCGTGTACAAAAAGAATGGGCCGGGGTGGTAAAAACAATAGCAGAAACGACGGGCCTCGTCCTGGACATGGACCCCAAGTCCTGCCTGCTAGGACTCAGGACAAGGGCGCAAAAAACACAAACACTTACATAAGTTTGCAGACCTGGCATACGTAATGTACAAAAGACTGATAGCCATGAACTGGAAAGCTTCCAATGCGCCCGACTTGAAAGCTTGGCACACCCTCACGCTGCAATGGTCCCGCACAGAGTACCAGGTACTAAAGAAATTTGCGTGCGAGGGACTGCGACATGCGGGTTGTGAAATATGGAGCACATTAGTATCTAAGCTAGAGGCAAAAAACGATGAGAAACCTCCATAATTTGTGAAATAACACAAACATCCAGACAGTCATTGGTATGCAGCTGGCTACGACACAACATCCCAACAGGGGACACACCCAACTTCATCTGCAACACTTCACACCCATTGACAATACACCAGACACCGAACGCACGTGCCCCATGCAGTACCCACTCGCCTGCACAACCTAAACACTCGACACTAGCACCCCAACAACCGGTACCCCCCCGCTCAACATTAATGAGTCAACCCTGGGCAGCGTGGAGCCACTCCACACCAAAATACACCATTTAACGGCACAGGCAATAATTTAAAAATACTGGATAGATAATTCGGACCTAGATGTGTACAATCTGTTTCAGTTGTTTGGTTGTTTTAAGTTGTGCAAATTTAAAAGATTTGTTAGATCACTAACATCCTGTCATTGATAACACACGTATGTAGCACAATGTTTGGTTTTGAAAAATTCTATAAAAATATTTTTAAAAAAAAATAAAATCTTCAAGGTACGTAGAAGTGAGTTAGGAATAGTAAATCTATTATTCCCTATATGCACCCCAGACTGGAGAAAGGTTGCACCTACGTTTCTAGAAGAATTCAGCAAGTGAAAAGCAAGTTTCCAGAAGTGCCACTGTTCAAATTCCTCAGGTCGGTTACAGGTCCTATAGTCAGGGAGTTCTAAAGCACTCAGGAAGTCAATGGAAGTACATTGTGCAGACGTACTGGTTGCGATATGCATTTACCTTTCTATATTTTGTCTCTCAATATTCTGTCCTCGATATTACTATGTCACTATATTCTTGGTGTTGATATTCAATAGGACGATTGTTGAGATCATGTGTAGAACAATGGCTATGAGAAAAATCAGATACCTCATAGGGTGTTTGTCCTTAATCATTCCACTAAATGGACAAGCAAAATACCATTAAATGTTAGATGTAAGAATGTCTGTAGCATCCCATTAATTTAGATGAATATGGTCGAAAATCCATATGCCGTATTGCGTAGGTACATCACATGATCAAGGAAGCGTTTCTCCTTATTGCAAGGCCTACCATTACTCTTATCACAACCATTATGCTATAAAGGAGACCATTATTCCTGCTGGTATCTGTACAATTTGCACCAAGCTTTCCTACCACAAAACTTGATCCAAGCTGTTATTTCGCCCCCAAAGCCAAGCATTTGCACACATATGGAAGGACGAGACGGGTGTTGGTTAGTGTGGCTTAAGTGTAGAGCGGAAGAAATCTGGGTGATTACTGGAGAGTTGTACCTGCTGTTTTTCAGAGTGCATTTTACAGATGCATGTACAGAACCTATTGTTGAGAAGGTGTGACGCTGGTACCACACGTGTTAAAAAATGTGGCAGGGAGTTGTGTGTGAATGCAGGTGAGTTCTGCAAGTGTAAGCACTTTCGCCATCATGACTCACCAGGTGTGATGTGCAGCTATGTGGTGGGACAGATCAACAGATGCTGGCGAGCAATATGAAGGTTGGTTGCGTGTGAGTGTTGCATTGAGAGGGTGCAATTAATTTTATTTGTTGATGCTGTGCTTGAGAGTCAGATAAAAATTCATATAATGACACCACGAAGGGTGACTTCAGTTGGGAACAAAGGAGTGCATTCTGAATACAAACTAATTGTTTTTTGCTTCGCTGGAGTGTTGTCACACCTGCCGTAATGTGAGTAGGACCATTAACGTCTTCAAATATTTGCCCCAAATATTGTTCCCTGTGTTAACTGACCATGATAGGCTGTTACCTCTTTGCAGGGTAATATAACCATGCATTTTATGATTTTACCTCTGAATTTTCCTAAAATAAGAATATATACACTACATTGTCTGCAACATATATGCCAAAATTGTATTTTTGAACATCAGGTCATGGACTTTTTAGGTCTGGCCTTTAAGGCAGCTTTAGCTGTCTTGCAAAACTATTGTTAAAAAAAAAAAAAGTATTAATGTCCATAATTTGAGTCTTTTTGGTCGACGAGCTTCATCCATTGGCCTGTTCAATTGTCATTCACATTGTGCTTCTGCCCACAACATCATATAGAATAAGCATAGGACAATTGGTCAGCCCACTTGGCCCATTGGCTTCCTTCACTTTGAGCAACTGCACAAAGACAGAGCACATCCTTTACATCACCTTAAAATTAACTTCCTTCTCTTCAGAGACAACCCATTTCCAAGTGGGCTTTTTTTTTTTTTTCTTACCATATCCTTAAATAGTGTCTATTTATTTTGCCTACATTTTGAGTGCCCGATTGGATGGTGATTTATTTTCTGTCACCTTTCCAACGTTTTAAAATGTTTAGGTGATATTGTAACAGTGTAGCTGCCTGCGACTTCAGTATTTGGCTAAGTGGTGGTTCATTCATTTATATTTTACAATTAAAACTAAAACTCATGGCACATACTGTAAAGCTTTGATATAAAAAGCATCACTAATAAACCGGAAGCGCTAGTGTTTTTTTTTATTTACATTTTTTAATTGATCCATGTGTTCCCAAGGTGCATTAATTTTACTTAATGTTATATTTACTTTAAAAAGGGGCTATTTATTTTGCCTGCACTGGTAGGCAATGCTTTATTATTCTATATTTTCTCTTGTTATTCTATAGCAAATCTTCCAGTTTTGGACCACTGAGTAATCTACCAAGTGCCATGGATCTAAAATAATCTTTAACTGCTTTTCAGTTGGAGATTAAATGGAGGTTAAAAATGTAAAAACAAACGCCTAGCCTGGTGAAGGATTTACATCAACCCGAGGATAATATATTTCCTGAGAAACCTGGGCGTTATGTGTGAAAAATGTAAAACAGTTGAAGACTACGCATTAGATTATTAAGAGCTTCTCTAAATGTTGGCAAGGGATTTGCCCTTTTTGTGCAAAACGATTGTTCTGCGTGTAAATAAAATTCCAATCATCTCCCAATATTGGTGGGCAGGCATTGCAGCTAATTCTACTCCCAACTTTAAGATGAGAAATGATCTTATTTGTGCTATATACACTAGCTACGTACCCATCCCTTAAATTAATAGTGGTAAGAAGCCAGTGGTCCTGCTCACAATGAGGGGACATCACTAATGTTTCAGCAATATTCTCAATACCTAACTATGTCCGTGCCCTTTATTGTTGAGTCCTCTTGAGTGGGTGGATATTGTGGTCCACTGCGAACAGGTAAACCTGACTTGGCTGGCCATCATGTGGGTATCCGCTAAGAGCATAATGTTTACTTTTGAATCAGATATCATTTGCAGGACAGACTTTGTTGGCGGAATGATCTAATAGTCTGTTTTCATTCTAGGAAGCAAATGAAAGATTTTTAGCGACCAGGCTCCAAGCACAATTGTTGAAAACTTAGTGGGAAGACTGGTCATGGCCAAAAAATAATCATAAAAACATTTATTTTTTTAACTTTTTCGCTCCCATTGTAGAAAAATGTGTAACTTCCAGTCTGTGCCTTCCCCCTCCCCTTTTTAAGCTAAGGTCCTACAGAAAAACTCCTTCCCAGTGTGCTGCAGCACCACTGAGCCCCACCAGACCCCTGGGCTGATGCGTGTGGGTGCATTGGGTGATGATAAAGGCTAGAGCCACCTCCAGAATCAACATCTCCCTCAAAATACTTGTATTTATGACATCACTGTTTTAAATTAGTACTGATCGTTATTAACATGTGAAACTGCTTCTTTTGACATGAGGATTCTAACGGATAACAAGAGTTTGAGCAAGTATTTCTTTATTACATTTAATTATGATTTAGCTCATTGGTACACCAAATAATGTTACATGCGGCAAGTGCTTAATTCGTGAATGAATGAGTGCTGGTGCCCGAATCTCTGCTCTAGCCATTTAAACATTGGTGCACGGCAGTTAGTAATTTGTGGTTGTTGTTTCCGGTGCGGCACTTTTTTCTGAGGGCAGGCGCTTAGTTTTCTGTCTCAAGCATTACTGCGAGCAAAAGACACGTGGGAAAGGAAGAGAAAAAGGGAAAAGCGCCAGAAAGGGAGAAAGCAGGAAGCTGCAAAAGTTAGCTGACGGGGCAGGGAGTGGGTGTAAATTAATTGAAGAGGCCCGAGGTGGCTCCAGGATTACGCTGCCTCAGTATTATGTGCTCGCACTTTTGCAGCAGCCACCTGTTTAAGAGGGAAGCTTTGAGTACCGGCACATTTTAGTTACAAATTAAGTACTGGTGCGCAGAGTACCAAAGATTGTGGTTTTGAATCCACTACCAGACACTCTAGGCCCCTTTTCTCGCTCTAGCAGGTCCCTTTCTTTCTCCCTTTGAGACGGTTTTGCAGTTTTGATTTTCCTCCGACTTTCCAATCTGTGCATTTCCCTCTCTTGCGCTCGGTTAAAATCTGATGCAGAAAATTAATGTCGGTCCCCAAAAATAATTGCCGAAGGCCCCCACCAGTAACAACCTGCTCAAATTAAGCATTGCTCGTGGCTGTTAGTAATTTCAGCAATCTCCCCGCCCCCCCCCCCCCCCCAAATTAAAAGCGGCGAAGGAAGAAAGAAGCTTCGAAAAGGAATGTGAAAGAGTGAGCTAAAGTGCTAAGAAGTACGGGCCAGGTGTAGAAAAGGGTTTTACCCTTTTTTTGTCCATGGGAAAATATGTGTTCGTACATATGGCCCTATAGGTTGGCGGAAAAAAACAGAGGGGCGCAGGTTTTCTAAAGACTTGGTAGTCCGGTTATTCGGCGACGCGACTGCTCTCTCCATTGATCCCCGAGAGCTTGAGACACTGAAGGACAGTTTCTGATGCCCCACAGACGCCGCCTTTGTCCCTCTCTCCGGCTCACAGAGGGAGGGAGAGAGAGTGCAAGAAAGGAGGGAAAGAGACAGATATGAGGGAAAGAGAGCGGGCGGTATGAGAAAGTACGAGAGAATGAAGAGAGGAGGCAAGGAGAGAGGCAGAGAACGGATGGATGGGAAGAGAGATTGGGGGAAGGGGCTGGTGCAGCTCTGAACATGTTTTTTGAGTGCGCTGCTTTTGTTTCCCAGTCAAGACCTCCATTTGGCTGGGCCGACAACAGGCACCTAAGAAAAACCTCGGGCTCCTCCACTTATTAGTTGTTTATTTATGTAAGTACTAACTAAGCACTGGGGAAATTACTGGATACATTTGCATACTTATGGCTGCCAGTTACCATATTGTGTGTACTTCAGTTGATGGCTGCATTCTCGAGGCTCGCTATTCTAAGGACCCTCTGAAGACCATTGTTTAAGCTTCTTCCTAAAGTCTTTGGTGGTTCTGCGTTGTTTGCTCAATGGTGGGAGAGCTCCTTCTGCCTGCCTCGTACCCCTGGAGGAGTTCAACTCCTACATCTTATTATTGAGTGTTGCCAGTTGATAATCTGTGCAAAGCGCTGGATCTGTTTTCTACCTTTGATGTGTAGTTCTGAATAGTTTGCTTTTACTACTATTTAAAGAAGTGTAAAGTTACTTCTCTGTTCCACGTGGAACAGGCGAAGGACTAAAAAGGCCCCCTTCAGGAGGTCAGGTTTATTTAATTTATGTAATTGTTTAGTGACCATATTGTATGAGTCCATGTGGGATTCTGTTTTTTTCTGTTCTAATGTCTTTTAGTCTTTTTCTTCAATGTTTTTCCTTTGTGTTTTTAAGATGTGCTTGCAAAATTACTTCATGCAGGTGTCAGTTTGATTTTAATCCATGTGTCTCCCATTGATGTATGAGACTGGGATTCGTTATGTGCATGCCACTATGAAAGGCATTTATTAAATTGGAGCAGGTGTGTCCTGCAAAGACCCTGAAGGCCCGAATTCATGCCACATTTTTAGGGTCGAGCCTGCTTTGCATGCGCTCGCGCATATAGCAGGGAGAGTCTTTTGTATTTATAAAAGGGCTCTGAGCCCTGTCAACTTCACGTCAGTGCTTTTTATTGGTTCGTGGGCTTCCCTAATTAAATCTGCTTGCTTTCATTAGTCGAAGGCACGCATATGGCATGCCTTTTCCGGTGGCAAGCCCTCCTAGAGCGCAGCTACCAAGTACAGAAAACATGCGAGGCTCGCTGTTTTCCATCGAGCTTGTGGACTTTTTTTTCTCTAATTTAGGAGCCCGATCTCGCTTGGCAGAAGTCGAGCGCTTTACCTACTTGATTTAACTTTTTTGGGTTACGTGCATAAATGCACTTTTGCCCGATAGGTGAAAAGTCGGGTTAGGAGTTTACAACGCGATCGGCTCTAACACGAGCAAACGCGAGACCCGATGCATTGTAAATGCTTGTTAGAACGGTCACTGATTTTCTGAATGAGTTCTTTGTAGAGTAATTGTATACAAAACAGTCTTATGTAGACATCCTAAAAAACTGACATGGATTTGGCCATTCTGGACCTACAATGAACACTCCTACATTATAGAGATTTTCAAATTTTCCTTTCAGACATCTCCGATTATTTAGCACGTTTGAATTTAATGTTTCAAGTTTCTAATCATGATGGAGTCGCACAACATGAATTTGCTGTCTTAGTATGTCACCCCCAGTAGAGTTAAGAGAATGTGTCAGAATATGTCCTTGCAAGAGAACTTGGCCAGGAAGGTTTGAGGAGCAGAGGGCCCTTTAAGTTCAATTAGGGCGAGTATGAGTGCTAATTAGAAGGTCCTTAGGTAGGTAGTAGATATTAGGCTAAGGGCGATTCTTTGGAGGGACTCAAAGGGAAAAGAAACCTGAAACGTGATGTGAGTTTTGGAGGAACCATGGTTGAGGAAGTAATCTTGAGGTGTATGGGGGGTGGGGAAATGCTTCCTTGGTGTATGCTGTGTGAAGAGTGAGAGATAGTTAAGGCCACAAAAGAGTATGATTGCTAGAATAAGAAACATGGATTTAGGCCTTTCAGTGGTGAAGGGGGATTTTCCAGAATTTGAGTTGGAGATTGAAAGCAGAGGAAATGAAGGTGAGCATACACACTTATATCTTGCTATGTGTTTGAGAGATGTATGAGAGATATGCAGTTAAGAGGTGAAATTGTTTTAAAATTAGTTTGGAGAAGCTAAGCATTAAGCAATTGGTAACCATCCCCAGTATCATATGGAGGTCAGCCATCTGTGCTTGAAGTGGTGCTTGAAGTGTCTTTTTCTCTCCAGCACTAAAATTTGCCTGACAAACACCCATCCTCAGCCAATCCACCATATGCATATTTCCATACTTGCAAAGTGTCTGTTGCTGTTCCGGAACATAACACCTAGTCTCAAAATGGTACCCGACCAACATCCTGACCTCCCCTAGCAACTACCATGGTGACACTCAGCATTAGCACCTGTGCTTCTCCCGACTAGTCAATCTGGACTGCAACATCTCCATTGCAGAATACACAGTGTGGTATCTGCCTGGTGGCAGTGTGATGTGGGAAGGCTCAGATAGCTACATGCTGGTGGAAGTTGGGGGAGATTTTGATCTGTGCCAGGTCCCCACTGGTAATTTGGGCACACTAGCCACTTCACTGCAGTTTCAACATTGTCAGCTCTTTGCCTCAGCTGCATCCTGCTAGTCTCATGGCTACTTCTCCTGGTGGGCCCTTCACGTGTGCCTGACAGTCCACAAGTAAACAGATCATCTTGCTCCACAGCATTAACGTACCCCTTGTTTCAACACTTTAAAATTCAGTATACCATAAGATTACACCCCCCACAGTTTCTATAAAGAAGACAAACATGAACAAGGAAATCATTTCGTTTTCATTTTCTGGGCAAACCGATTTGTGACACATGGGTTCAGACATGGTAATGAGGCTTTTAACTCAGATCTCTCTAGGCACTTCCTAATTATTTTACACCATTGCGCAAACAAAATTTGAATTGCAAAAGTACATAAGTGTAGGAGTAGGCGAGGCAAGGTTTTGAGGTTGCTACAGATGCAGGCGTCGTCCCTGGACAAAGTGTTTTTTAGAGAGATAAATGCTTGAACGGAAGCAGATTGGAGACTTTCAATTGCTCAACACGTGCAGGAAATACCAATAAGGTTTAAATATTTATAGAACAGATCTAATTATTATTTTCCCACACCACCAGGACGGGAGACTTAAACACTCTGAGCAGCCTCAACTCAGTTTCTCTTTGGGGTCTGTAGGAATCCTTCCAAGATTTCCCTGAAATGCAAGCATCAGTGAAAGGAGAGTAAAGGATCGGAGAAATGCAGGTTACTGACGTAGACAGGGTGACATAGTAGATTCATCCAGATTGTCTAGGCTTACCTGGATATTTGTATGTACACCCCTTTAAACATGGGATCCATAATATCGAGGTGCCACTATCTGCGAGGCATGACATCAGTCTATTATCCAACTCTTTCCCTAAAAGCAAACATGTCCTTCAAACCATTTATTTATCAGTTTCTGCTTCTAAACCATTAGCAGAGGTAAATATGCAACAGAAAACATTTCTAAGAGCAACTGTACATAAGTCGGGACCAAAATATGGAACTGCTGTGTGATAGCACTGGAAACAGATTCACTCAGGACTCCGCCATGTATTGAGATGGTCTAGGAGGCTGGCCTGGTGTGTAGTGGGTACCTATGGTACTTACACCTCACACCAGGTCCACTTATCCCTTATAGTGTAGGCAGTGTCTAGAAGCCAGGCTCTCTAGAGGTAGCTGTGGATGAGCAGCCAAGGCTTATCTAGGAGACGTGCAAAGCTCATGCAATACCACTGTAGTCACACTTAGTACTTACACACATGAAAGAAAACACTCAGTGTTATAAAAATAAAGGTACTTTATTTTGGTGACACAAATACCAAAAATACAATAGAGACTTTACTCCCTTAGTAGGTAAGTAATATACAAATGACATACACTAGTATGCAGAAATAGGCATAACACAGTTAGAAAACAGTGCAAATAGTGAAAATCACAATAGTTAGAAATGGGCCTAGAGGGAGCACAAACCATATACTAAGAAAGTGGAATGTGAAAGTCGGTTCCCCACCTAGGCAAGTGTAGTGTTTAGAGGGGAGCTGGGAGTACTAGGAAAGCCCAAAGGTAAGTACCACAACCCACCCCGGCGACCAGGATTACAAGCGTAAATCACAGAAAGTTTCCCAGGACACACAGAGAAGTAAAGAAGAATATTGCAAAATCCAGAAGAGACTGCAAGACACCAACAGTGGATTCCTGGATAAGAAGACCTGTGGAAGAAGGGGACCAAGTCCAAGAAGTACAGAAGATTCCAGGAAGGGCTCGAGCTCATACCCATCAGGATGAAAGTGCAAAAGGTGAACCACCGGCGAGGAAGAAGAGTCAGCACTGCACCCAAAGAAGATGAAGTCGGGTTCCTGGAGGGTGCAGGTGATGTCCCACGCCGGATGGAGGATTGCAGTCGGATTTGCTTCGTCGGATTCTGCCAACAAGACTTGGCATACGCAAAGCTCATGGTTAGCAAAAAGTTGCGCTGCCAGGGACCAGGAAGGACCAGGTGAACTCTGCCCAGAAGGGGGAGTTGGAAGGGGCCCTCAGCAACACAGACAGCCCACAGAAGACCAGGCAGCACAAAAGTTGCAGAGGAGGCCCATGCAGCACTACAAAAAAGGCTCCCATACCTCCGGAGAACCACTCAGCGAGCTGTGCGTCTAGGATAGCGTGGTGGGACCTGGAGCTTCAAGATGCACAAAGATCTTGGAAGACCGATGCCAACAAGCCTTGGCAGCTGCAAAGGACGTGGAGCATGGGGGTACTGTCCTGTGTGGGGAGGCTAGGGCTTACCTCCACCAAAGTTGGACAGTTGGAAGAGAAAACCGTTGGGACCACTCCAGTCCACCACCTGTGATGCAAGATCCCTGCAGCTTAGCAGGAGAGGGGATCCATGCAGCCGGTCGTCATTGCAGTTGGTGCCTGCAGAAGCAGGGGAGTGACCCCTTCACCCCAAGGGAGATTCCTCTGTTCTTCTGATGCAGGCAGAAGGCGGGCTGTTCTCAGAGGATGCACAACCGGGGAAATGTTGCAGTTGCTGGAAGGAGCTGGAGTTACAATGTTGCAGAAGGTGTCTTGTTTCTTTGTTGCAGCTTGTGGGGTCCTAAAGAGTCCAGATGCAGTTTATTCGGTGATAAGTTGAAGTGCAGGATGCAGAGGATTCCTGCTGGAGTCTTGCAATCTGAATCTGAGGAGTCACCCTAAAAAAAACTCTAAATAGCCCTGAAACAGGGATTGGCCACTTAGCTGAGTGACCACCTATCAGGAGGGGGCTCTGACATCACCTCCTCGCACTGGCCACTCAGATCTCCCAGAGTTCCCTGCCAAACTTGAATCCAAGCTGGCAAAATGCAGGGACCCTCTGGAGGAGCACTGAGTACGACCCCTGGGGTGGTGATAGACAGGGGAGTGGTCACTCCCCTTTCCTTTGTCCAGTTTCATGCCAGAGCTGGGACCGGGGGTCCCTGAACTGGTGTAGGCTGGTTTATGCAAGGAGGGCAACAAATGTGCCCTTCAAAGAATTTCCAGTGGTTTGGGGAGGCTACTGCTCCCAAGCCTGTAACACCTATTTCCAAAGGGAGAGGGTGTAACACCCCTCTCCCAAAAGAAATCCTTTGTTCTGCCTTCCTGGGCTCGAGCTTTTCAAGCAACAGGGGGACAGAAACCTGAAAACCCTCAGAAGGCTGAAATGGCAATACTGGAGGTCCTCTAAGGAACCCCTAGAGTGCATGGAATCATACAACCAGTGCTTGCAGAAACCTTGGGGTATGATTCCAACATGTTTGATACCAAACATGGCCATGTTCGGAGTTACCATTATGTAGCTGGACATAGGTAGTGACCCATGTCAAGTACACGCGTAAAATGGTGTGCTCGCACTAAACCAAGTCTGGGAAAATGGGCCTGGAGTTGGTGGGGGTACCTCTGCTAGTGCAGGGGTCCCCTCACACACAGGTTCTTTGCACCCTGCCCTGTGGGCTAGAAGGCCTACCATAGGGTGAGTTATAAGTGACCTGGTTTAGTGAAAAATGGCAGTAAACCCTTTCACACAGGCTGCAATGGCAGTCCTACAGCAGCCTTTGCATTGGCTGTCTATGGGTGGCACAATGTTTGCTGCAGCCCATAGGGATCCCTTTGAACCCCAATGCCCTGGGTACCTAGGTACCATATACTAGGGACTTATAAGGAGGCACCAGTGTGCCAATTGTGGGTGAAATACTGTGATAATAGTAACGAACAACTACATTTACGGGAGAGAGCATAACTACTGGGGTTAGCAGGATCCCAGTAGACACAGTCAAACACATTGACAAACAGGCCACAAGTGGGGGTAACCAAGATAGAAAGAGGCTACTTTACTACAGATGGTGCACTGGTTCACTCACCACATTCATGAGTGCCTGCCACAGTCACCTACATGTTTCCTTCCTTTGAATTATCCCACAGTGTTTCTGCCGGCCAGGGTGCAGAGGGGTTTCACAAAGGGCCCCATCATGGATTGTGAATGGTGGGCTTGTCACTTACCTCATCCTGACAGGTACTCGTAAGATGGTTACTTTATTAAAAATCAATAGCCATGAGATGGGTAGTCTTTTCTCCATCCTCTGGTGTGCACTTGCTGCCAATGGCAGTGACTTTCAGCATGTGCTCATAGGGCTTTGCAGTTCTGTGAATGGCTTAATGAAATGCTCAAGTACTTTGACATCTATTATTCTTGCTGAATATTATAGGTGTAGAAGCCACTTTACTTATTGTAAGGAAATGCCTCCTTGGCATGGTTACCCCCTGACTTTTTGCCTTTGCTGATGCTATGTTTTGAATTGAAAGTGTGCTGAGGCCTGCTAACCAGGCCCCAGCACCAGTGTTCTTTCCCTAACCTGTACTTTTGATTCCACAATTGGCACACCCTGGCATCCAGATAAGTCCCTTGTAAGTGGTACCCCTGGTACCAAGGGCCCTGATGCCAAGGAAGGTCTCTAAGGGCTGCAGCATGTCTTATGCCACCCTGGAGACCCCTCACTCAGCACAGACACACTGCTTGCCAGCTTGTGTGTGCTGGTGAGAACAAAACGAGTAAGTCGACATGGCACTCCCCTCAGGGTGCCATGCCAGCCTCTCACTGCCTATGCAGGTATAGATAAGTCACCCCTCTAGTAGGCCTTACAGCCCTAAGGCAGGGTGCACTATACCATAGGTGAGGGCACCAGTGCATGAGCACTGTGCCCCTACAGTGTCTAAGCAATACCTTAGACATTGTAAGTGCAGGGTAGCAATAAGAGTATATGGTCTGGGAGTCTGGTTTACACGAACTCCACAGCACCATAATGGCTACACTGAAAACTGGGAAGTTTGGTATCAAACTTCTCAGCACAATAAATGCACACTGATGCCAGTGTACATTTTATTGTAAACTACACCCCAGAGGGCACCTTAGAGGTGCCCCCTGAAACCTTAACCGACTATCTGTGTAGGCTGACTGGTTCCAGCAGCCTGCCACAACCGAGACATGTTGCTGGCCCCATGGGGAGAGTACCTTTGTCACTCTGAGGCCAATAACAAAGCCTGCACTGGGTGGAGATGCTAACACCTCCCCCAGGCAGGAGCTGTCACACCTGGCAGTGAGCCTCAAAGGCTCACCCCTTTGTGCCAGCACAGCAGGACACTCCAGCTAGTGGAGTTGCCCGCCCCCTCCGGCCACGGCCCCCACTTTTGGCGGCAAGGCCGGAGAAAATAATGAGAATAACAAGGAGGAGTCACTGGCCAGTCAGGACAGCCCCTAAGGTGTCCTGAGCTGAAGTGACTCTAACATTTAGAAATCCTCCATCTTGCAGATGGAGGATTCCCCAATAGGATTAGGGATGTGACCCCCTCCCCTTGGGAGGAGGCACAAAGAGGGTGTACCCACCCTCAGGGCTAGTAGCCATTGGCTACTAACCCCCCAGACCTAAACACGCCCTTAAATTTAGTATTTAAGGGCTCTCCTGAACCTAAGAATTTAGATTCCTGAAACTACAAGAAGAAGAAGACTGGCGAGCTGAAAAACCCCTGCAGAGGAAGAACAGAAGACACCAACTGCTTTGGCCCCAGACTTACCGGCCTGTCTCCTGCCTTCCAAAGAAACCTGCTCCAGCGACGCTTTCCAAAGGACCAGCGACCTCTGAATCCTCAGAGGACTGCCCTGCTTCAAGAAAGACAAGAAACTCCCGAGGACAGCGGCCCTGCTCCAAAAAGACTGCAACTTTGTTTCAAAGGAGCAGATTTAAAGACCCCTGCAACCCCCCGCAAGAAGCATGAGACTTGCAACACTGCACCCGGCGACCCCGACTCGACTGGTGGAGAACCAACACCTCAGGGAGGACCCTCCGGCGACTCCAAGACTGTGAGTAACCAAAGTTGTCCCCCCTGAGCCCCCACAGCGACGCCTGCAGAGGGAATCCCGAGGCTCCCCCTGACCGCGACTGTCTGAACTCCATTTCCCGACGGCTGGAAAAGACCCTGCACCCGCAGCCCCCAGCAACTAAAGGAACGGAACTCCTGTGCAGGAGTGACCCCCAGGAAGCCCTCTCCCTTGCCCAGGTGGTGGCTACCCCGAGGAGCCCCCCCCTTGCCTGCCTGCAACGCTGAAGAGATCCCTTGGTCTCTCATTGATTTACATTGAAAACCCGACGCTTGTTTCTACACTGCACCCGGCCGCCCCAGTGCCGCTGAGGGTGTACTTTTTGTGTGGACTTGTGTCCCCCCCGGTGCCCTACAAAACCCCCCTGGTCTGCCCTCCGAAGACGCGGGTACTTACCTGCTGGCAGACCGGAACTGGGGCACCCCCTTCTCTCTATTGAAGCCTATGTGTTTTGGGCACCTCTTTGACCTCTGCACCTGACCGGCCCTGAGCTGCTGGTGTGGTAACTTTGGGGTCGCTCTGAACCCCCAACGGTGGGCTACCTTGGACCCAAACCTGAGACTTGTAAGTGATTTACTTACCTGACAAAACTAACAAAAACTTACCTCCCCCAGGAACTGTGACAATTGCACTGTGTCCACTTTTAAAACAGCTTATTGTGTTTTATGTAAAAAGTATACATGCTAATGTAATGATTCAAGGTTCCTAAAGTACTTACCTGCAATACCTTTCAAATGAGATATTACATGTAGAATTTGAACCTGTGGTTCTTAAAATAAACTAAGAAAATATATTTTTCTATAACAAAACCTATTGGCTGGATTTGTCTCTGAGTGTGTGTTCCTCATTTATTGCCTGTGTGTATGTACAACAAATGCTTAACACTACTCCTTTGATAAGCCTACTGCTCGACCACACTACCACAAAATAGAGCATTAGTATTATCTCTTTTTGCCACTATCTTACCTCTAAGGGGAACCCTTGGACTCTGTGCATACTATTCCTTACTTTGAAATAGTGCAAACAGAGCCAACTTCCTACATTGGTGGATCAGCGGTGGGGTACAAGACTTTGCATTTGCTGGACTACTCAGCCAATACCTGATCACACGACAAATTCCAAAAATTGTCATTAGAAATTGATTTTTACAATTTGAAATTTTTCTAAATTCTTAAAAGTCCTGCTAGGGCCTTGTGTTAGTCCCTGTTAGCATTTCCTTTTAGAGTTTAAAAGTTTGGTAAAAGTTTGAATTAGATCCTAGAACTAGTTTTAGTTTCTTAAAAAGTATTCCAACTTTTAGAAGCATAATGTCTAATACAGATGTGAATGTGGTGGAACTCAACACCACACCTTACCTCCATCTACAGATGAGAGAGCTAAGGTCACTCTGTAAACTAAAGAAAATAGCAATGGGCTCCAGACCTTCCAAACTACAGCTCCAGGAGCTGTTGGCAGAGTTTGAAAGAGCCAACCCCTCTGAGGATGGCAACACAGAGGATGAGTATAGTGACTTGGAGGGTGATTCCCCCCCACCAGTCCTATCTAGGGAGGACATGGCCTCTCAAGCCCTGACTCCACAAATAATAGTCAGAGATGCTGGTTCCCTCACAGGAGGGACCAACACTTCTGAAATCACTGAGGATTACTCCAGTGAAGAGGACATCCAGTTAGCCAGGATGGCCAAAAGATTGGCTTTGGAAAGACAGATCCTAGCCATAGAAAGGGAAAGACAAGAGATGGGCCTAGGACCCATCAATGGTGGCAGCAACATAAATAGGGTCAGAGATTCTCCTGACATGTTGAAAATCCCTAAAGGGATTGTAACTAAATATGAAGATGGTGATGACATCACCAAATGGTTCACAGCTTTTGAGAGGGCTTGTGTAACCAGAAAAGTGAACAAATCTCACTGGGGTGCTCTCCTTTGGGAAATGTTCACAGGAAAGTGTAGGGATAGACTCCTCACACTCTCTGGAAAAGATGCAGAATCTTATGACCTCATGAAGGGTACCCTGATTGAGGGCTTTGGATTCTCCACTGAGGAGTATAGGATTAGATTCAGGGGGGCTCAAAAATCCTCGAGCCAGACCTGGGTTGACTTTGTAGACTACTCAGTAAAAACACTAGATGGTTGGATTCAAGGCAGTGGTGTAAGTAATTATGATGGGCTGTACAATTTATTTGTGAAAGAACACCTGTTAAGTAATTGTTTCAATGACAAACTGCATCAGCATCTGGTAGACCTAGGACCAATTTCTCCCCAAGAATTGGGAAAGAAGGCGGACCATTGGGTCAAGACTAGGGTGTCCAAAACTTCCACAGGGGGTGACCAAAAGAAAGGGGTCACAAAACCTCCCCAGGGGAAGGGTGGTGAGACAGCCAAAAACAAAAATAGTAAAGAGTCTTCTACAGGCCCCCAAAAACCTGCACAGGAGGGTGGGCCCAGAGCCTCTTCACAAAACAATTCTGGGTACAAGGGTAAAAGCTTTGATCCCAAAAAGGCCTGGTGTCGTAGCTGTAGTCAGTCTGGACACCAAACTGGAGACAAGGCCTGTCCCAAGAAAGATACCACTTCTAACTCCAATCCAGCTAAAACTGGAATGGCCATTCTCCAAGTGGGATCAACAGTGTGCCCAGAGCAAATCAGGTGTCACACGGAAGCTACATTAGTCTCTGAGGGTGGGGTGGATTTAGCCACACTGGCTGCCTGGCCCCCTAACATGCAAAAATACAGGCAGCAGCTCTTAATTAATGGGACAAGTGTAGAGGGCCTGAGGGATACAGGTGCCAGTGTCACTATGGTGACAGAGAAACTGGTTTCCCCTGGCCAATACCTGGCTGGACAAACTTATCCAGTCACCAACGCTGACAATCAGACTAAAGTACATCCCATGGCTATGGTAACTTTAGAGTGGGGAGGGGTCAATGGCCTGAAACAGGTGGTGGTCTCCTCAAATATCCCAGTAGACTGTTTGCGTGGAAATGACCTGGAGTCCTCAGCATGGGCTGAGGTAGAACTGAAAACCCATGCAGCCATGCTGGGTATCCCTGAACTGGTGTGTGTCAAGACAAGGGCACAGTGCAAGGCACAGGGTGAAAAAGTAGAGCTGGAGTCTGGAAGAAAGGCCCAGCCTACCAAGAGAAAAGGAAAGTCAGCTGGGAAACCAGCTGCAACACAACAAGAAAAAGAGAACCTCTCTTCTCAGGAAGAAGTTCTGCCCTCTGAGGGAACTGAGCCTATGGAGCTGGAACCTTATCAGGTTGAGCTCTTAGGCCCAGGGGGACCCTCAAGGGAAGAGTTGTGTAAGGGACAAGAAACCTGTCCCTCTCTTGAAGGCCTTAGGCAGCAAGCTGCTGAAGAGTCCAAAGGCAAGAAAAATGGAACACATAGGGTCGATTGGGAAGATGGACTCCTGTACACTGAGGCAAGAGATCCCAAACCTGGTGCCACTAGGAGAGTGGTAGTGCCTCAGGGTTTCAGAGAGTTTATTCTGACCTTAGCCCATGATATCCCCCTTGCTGGGCATTTGGGACAAACCAAGACGTGGGAGAGGTTAGTCAACCACTTCTACTGGCCCAATATGTCCCAGAAGGTTAAGGAGTTTTGCCTCTCCTGCCCCACCTGTCAAGCCAGTGGTAAGACAGGTGGGCATCCAAAGGCCCCCCTCATTCCACTTCCAGTGGTGGGGGTCCCCTTTGAAAGAGTGGGTGTGGACATAGTTGGTCCACTAGAACCTCCCACAGCCTCAGGAAATATGTACATCCTAGTAGTAGTGGATCATGCTACTAGGTATCCTGAAGCTATTCCCCTTAGGTCGACTACTGCCCCTGCAGTAGCCAAGGCCCTCATTGGTATCTTTACCAGAGTGGGCTTCCCTAAGGAAGTGGTGTCTGACAGAGGTACCAACTTCATGTCAGCATACCTAAAACACATGTGGAATGAGTGTGGAGTGACTTATAAGTTCACTACACCATATCATCCACAAACTAATGGCCTTGTTGAGAGATTCAACAAGACATTAAAGGGCATGATCATGGGGCTCCCAGAGAAACTCAAAAGGAGATGGGATGTCCTCCTGCCATGTCTGCTTTTGGCTTACAGAGAGGTGCCTCAGAAGGGAGTAGGGTTCTCACCCTTTTAACTTCTGTTTGGCCACCCTGTAAGGGGACCACTTGCTCTTGTTAAAGAAGGCTGGGAGAGACCTCTTCATGAGCCTAAACAAGACATAGTGGACTATGTACTTGGCCTTCGCTCAAGGATGGCAGAGTACATGGAAAAGGCAAGTAAAAACCTTGAGGCCAGCCAACAACTCCAGAAGTTGTGGTATGACCAAAAGGCTGCACTGGTTGAATTTCAACCAGGGCAGAAAGTCTGGGTTCTGGAGCCTGTGGCTCCCCGGGCACTTCAGGACAAATGGAGTGGCCCTTACCCAGTACTAGAGAGGAAGAGTAAGGTCACCTACCTGGTGGACCTGGGCACCAGCAGGAGCCCCAAGAGGGTGATCCATGTGAACCGCCTTAAGCTCTTCCATGACAGGGCTGATGTAAATCTGTTGATGGTAACAGATGAGGACCAGGAAGCTGAGAGTGAACCTCTCCCTGATCTCCTCTCATCAGACCCTAAAGATGGCTCAGTGGATGGAGTGATCTACTCAGACACCCTCTCTAGCCAACAGCAGTCTGACTGTAGGAAGGTCCTGCAGCAGTTTGCTGAACTCTTTTCCCTAACCCCTGGTCAGACACACCTGTGTACCCATGATGTGGACACAGGAGACAGCATGCCTGTCAAAAACAAAATATTCAGACAGTCTGACCAAGTTAAGGAAAGCATCAAGGTGGAAGTCCACTAGATGCTGGAATTGGGAGTAATTGAGTACTCTGACAGCCCCTGGGCTAGCCCAGTGGTCTTAGTCCCCAAACCTCACACCAAAGAAGGAAAGAGAGAGATGAGGTTTTGTGTGGACTACAGAGGTCTTAATTCTGTCACCAAGACAGATGCCCATCCCATTCCTAGAGCTGATGAGCTGATAGACAAATTAGGGGCTGCCAAATTCTTAAGTACCTTTGACTTAACAGCAGGGTACTGGCAAATCAAAATGGCCCCTGGAGCAAAAGAAAAGACAGCATTCTCCACACCTGATGGGCATTATCAGTTCACTGTTATGCCCTTTGGTTTAAAGAATGTCCCTGCCACCTTCCAAAGGTTGGTGAATCAAGTCCTTGATGGGTTGGAATCCTTTAGTGCAGCTTATCTTGATGATATTGCTGTCTTCAGCTCCACCTGGCAGGATCACCTGGTCCACCTGAAGAAGGTTTTGAAGGCTCTGCAATCTGCAGGCCTCTCTATCAAGGCATCCAAATGCCAGATAGGGCAGGGAACTGTGGTTTACTTGGGACACCTTGTAGGTGGAGGCCAAGTTCAGCCACTCCAGCCTAAGATCCAGACTATTCTGGACTGGGCAGCTCCAAAAACCCAGACTCAAGTCAGGGCATTCCTTGGCTTGACTGGGTACTATAGGAGGTTTGTGAAGGGATATGGATCCATAGTGACAGCCCTCACAGAACTCACCTCCAAGAAAATGCCCAAGAAAGTAAACTGGACTGTAGAATGCCAACAGGCCTTTGACACCCTGAAACAAGCTATGTGCACAGCACCAGTTCTAAAAGCTCCAGATTACTCCAAGCAATTCATTGTGCAAACAGATGCCTCTGAACATGGGATAGGGGCAGTTTTGTCCCAAACAAATGATGATGGCCTTGACCAGCCTGTTGCTTTCATTAGCAGGAGGTTACTCCCCAGGGAGCAGCGTTGGAGTGCCATTGAGAGGGAGGCCTTTGCTGTGGTTTGGTCCCTGAAGAAGCTGAGACCATACCTCTTTGGTACTCACTTCCTAGTTCAGACTGACCACAGACCTCTCAGATGGCTGAAGCAAATGAAAGGTGAAAATCCAAAACTGTTGAGGTGGTCCATCTCCCTACAGGGAATGGACTTTATAGTGGAACACAGACATGGGACTGCCCATGCCAATGCAGATGGCCTTTCCAGGTTCTTCCACTTAGAAAATGAAGACTCTCTTGGGAAAGGTTAGTCTCATCCTCTTTCGTTTGGGGGGGGGGGTTGTGTAAGGAAATGCCTCCTTGGCATGGTTACCCCCTGACTTTTTGCCTTTGCTGATGCTATGTTTTGAATTGAAAGTGTGCTGAGGCCTGCTTACCAGGCCCCAGCACCAGTGTTCTTTCCCTAACCTGTACTTTTGATTCCACAATTGGCACACCCTGGCATCCAGATAAGTCCCTTGTAAGTGGTACCCCTGGTACCAAGGGCCCTGATGCCAAGGAAGGTCTCTAAGGGCTGCAGCATGTCTTATGCCACCCTGGAGACCCCTCACTCAGCACAGACACACTGCTTGCCAGCTTGTGTGTGCTGGTGAGAACAAAACGAGTAAGTCGACATGGCACTCCCCTCAGGGTGCCATGCCAGCCTCTCACTGCCTATGCAGGTATAGATAAGTCACCCCTCTAGTAGGCCTTACAGCCCTAAGGCAGGGTGCACTATACCATAGGTGAGGGCACCAGTGCATGAGCACTGTGCCCCTACAGTGTCTAAGCAATACCTTAGACATTGTAAGTGCAGGGTAGCCATAAGAGTATATGGTCTGGGAGTCTGGTTTACACGAACTCCACAGCACCATAATGGCTACACTGAAAACTGGGAAGTTTGGTATCAAACTTCTCAGCACAATAAATGCACACTGATGCCAGTGTACATTTTATTGTAAACTACACCCCAGAGGGCACCTTAGAGGTGCCCCCTGAAACCTTAACCGACTATCTGTGTAGGCTGACTGGTTCCAGCAGCCTGCCACAACCGAGACATGTTGCTGGCCCCATGGGGAGAGTGCCTTTGTCACTCTGAGGCCAGTAACAAAGCCTGCACTGGGTGGAGATGCTAACACCTCCCCCAGGCAGGAGCTGTCACACCTGGCGGTGAGCCTCAAAGGCTCACCCCTTTGTGCCAGCACAGCAGGACACTCCAGCTAGTGGAGTTGCCCGCCCCCTCCGGCCACGGCCCCCACTTTTGGCGGCAAGGCCAGAGAAAATAATGAGAATAACAAGGAGGAGTCACTGGCCAGTCAGGACAGCCCCTAAGGTGTCCTGAGCTGAAGTGACTCTAACTTTTAGAAATCCTCCATCTTGCAGATGGAGGATTCCCCAATAGGATTAGGGATGTGAGCCCCTCCCCTTGGGAGGAGGCACAAAGAGGGTGTACCCACCCTCAGGGCTAGTAGCCATTGGCTACTAACCCCCCAGATCTAAACACGCCCTTAAATTTAGTATTTAAGGGCTCCCCTGAACCTAAGAATTTAGATTCCTGAAACTACAAGAAGAAGAAGACTGCCGAGCTGAAAAACCCCTGCAGAGGAAGAACAGAAGACACCAACTGCTTTGGCCCCAGACTTACCGGCCTGTCTCCTGCCTTCCAAAGAAACCTGCTCCAGCGACGCTTTCCAAAGGACCAGCGACCTCTGAATCCTCAGAGGACTGCCCTGCTTCAAGAAAGACAAGAAACTCCCGAGGACAGCGGCCCTGCTCCAAAAAGACTGCAACTTTGTTTCAAAGGAGCAGATTTAAAGACCCCTGCAACCCCCCGCAAGAAGCGTGAGACTTGCAACACTGCACCCGGCGACCCCGACTCGACTGGTGGAGAACCAACACCTCAGGGAGGACCCTCCGGCGACTCCAAGACTGTGAGTAACCAAAGTTGTCCCCCCTGAGCCCCCACAGAGACGCCTGCAGAGGGAATCCCGAGGCTCCCCCTGACCGCGACTGCCTGAACTCCATTTCCCGACGGCTGGAAAAGACCCTGCACCTGCAGCCCCCAGCACCTAAAGGAACGGAACTCCTGTGCAGGAGTGACCCCCAGGAAGCCCTCTCCCTTGCCCAGGTGGTGGCTACTCCGAGGAGCCCCCCCCTTGCCTGCCTGCAACGCTGAAGAGATCCCTTGGTCTCTCATTGATTTACATTGAAAACCCGACGCTTGTTTCTACACTGCACCCGGCCGCCCCAGTGCCGCTGAGGGTGTACTTTTTGTGTGGACTTGTGTCCACCTGAAAGGTTTGCTGGAATTTAAGCGAAAGTCAGAGTTCCATACGAAAACACACAGACAGTTAACTGTTAAGGTTGCTTAGTTCCAGTGGAAGAATGTAATAAAACAAGTTGAACTTGAACTGAAGGCGCCAATTGCGCAAAATGGATCCATGGGGTTTGTACCTTACTCAATCAGGTTCAGGTTGGGGGTTCGGTCCCTCCCCCGACCCCACACGCACACACCCGAAGGGAGACCACACAGCACACTCATGTTCAGTGGCGAGACGTAGTAGGATCTGCAAAAGAAAAAAGTATGACTTTTCTTGCAAATAACGTTTGTCATCTGAAATGTGCCCTTCCTCTTCCTTTCCTTGCTTTATAATCAGCAGGATGTTTTTGGGGCCCCTTGTTATAATTTCTGCATATTCAGGAGGGTCACCTGGGGCTTCAACCCACACCTTAGCACTGAGGTTTTTATCTGCTGCACCACAGCATCCCTTTCCTTGCACTGTCAGAAGGGCTGGGGCAGACTCATTCTTTACCAAACCTCCATTCACTGCACGTTTGACAAGTTGGGCCATTCTGTCTCCAATCTGTATGAATGAATCAGATTATTTTCTAGTTATCAGCATAATTTTGATTTCTCCTTGATAATCTGCAGCAATCACTCCCCCTAAAACCTGATCAATTTGCCATATCTGTCCTGGTGACTTTCCTCTCTCCAACTGATCTTTGACTGTTTGTGGGAAAGATTGCTGTTGTGCGTGCTGAATGACAGTTTTTATCAAATCTAGGGGAATGTGCATCTCTCTAATCTCTGCCCACCTGTAAGTGGCTTTTTCTCCCACATGTCCACATTTCTGGTGCACCCACTTAGCCATCCCTACTAAGTCAGAATTCTGGGTGGACACTTCTGTCTCTGAATTTTTCTCTTTAACATCTGCAAGGGAATTGAACCAGTTATGTACAAGCCATGTGGCAAACCAAACGGCTAAACCATTGGCAGTGAACCAAGAATCAGTGTAAAAATGACACTTCTCAAGCAGCTCTTGCTTTAAAGTCTGACACACATTGTACAACACGGTTCCTTCTCCTGTGCTAGACAACAACTCTTCAGTCAATGAATCATTAGTCAAACGAACATGCTTTTTATCCTCAGGGGACACGAATTCAAATGGTGCACTCAATTTCACTGGTGACCCTTTTAGCTGTGGTACTCCCTGCACCCTCTCCACGTCCTAAAAAGGGGCTTGTGACACCTGTTCATGTAGGGCTGCAATGACTCTAGCCCTGTCATGCATGTACCAGATCCAGTATATGATACTAGCCTCCTGTGCCTGTCTTAAACTGTGCCACCCACCTCCCATGTCGTACAATCAACTTACTTTGTGTGGCGAGGAGGACGTCCGCCAGGGAACGGGACCAGGCACTTGCACCACCGACAGCGCCCGCCATCAGGACACTGCCAGGCCGTGTTACAGGTTGTGTCCTTTTGGCGGGCGGGGCCGGTGGTGGAACTGCCTCTGCGCCTCCAACCGCTAGCATGACTACTGGAGGATTTCCACTCAAATTGTGGCCGAAATCCTTCAGTACTTGTAATATGGTGGTTGGAAGACTGCCAGCACTGGCGGTCTTCTGGCAGCCACGCCTGTGGCTTCGGCGGTCTTAGGAAAAGACCTCTGAAGTCATGATGAGGGCCTAGATTCTTCTGAATACTTTCTTTGCATTCTTTCCTTAAGTTCAAGGCAGACATCCCAAATAGTATTCTTGCTGGTAGGAGTTTCCACTTGTGGGAGGTTGTCAAATGCCTGCTAAACCTAGATGATTAAATAAAAGTGCTAGTTTTCTTATGGCAACTATAGCAGTCAAATAGTTCTCAAAAATGCGAAGCCACTGTTTACATTTTATTTCTGGTCTACCATTACTTTGAAGAAAAGGCAGAGACTGGACTACACTTTGATTTGTGGCCATTTTGTTAAGTTTTTGATGATCAAAAAAGCAGTATTTACCCAACACACCTCTTTTTTCAATAAATCGTGTTTGAGAATAAAACAGTATATAAAACAGACTTCTAACTGTAAACCCACCAGTGTTTGTCAGTTATGCTGCAACCAAATTGCGTATATTGGCCCAAACCAGTGTGCACCGAGACTCGACAACACCAGCACTGAGGTAATATTCATTAAGCATTGGATTCCCCAACTTGAAATGACCCCCGATGTCAGGGTATTGAGGTAAAACACTGTTCCATGTGGTCACTTTAAGTTTGAGCACTTCTCACATTCAGGTGTGCAGCAGAGCATGGCGTTCACATAACGTCAAAACCATTCACGTCATCTAGAGGAATGAAGAACTCTTGGAGTTCAAACATGCACACATCAGACATCTAACCACGGCCATAAAAAAGTGCAGACATTTCTTCAACACAATCATAAGATTAGTCGTCAACCTTCCTCCAATGTGCTTCAAGTTGGTAGCAGTCATCTTCTTGAGATGCAGATGTTTCCTTAGTTTGTAGAGAAATCTCCACACATCTCAACCAAAGTTAACACACCAATGGCAGCTGCTCTCTACAACCCAAATTCTGGTACCAAATAAAGGGCCTGATTTAGAGTTTAGCAGAGGGGGTAACTCAGTGGCAGCTCCTCCGCTAAGGTGGAGGAGCATCTCCCAATTGATCTGAGCAGTGCAAAAAAGGAAAAATAAAATGATAATAACACAATGTTATCATCATTTTATTTTTCAGTGTGGAGCTAGATTAGGGCGGGGTGGGGTTGGGCTGTGTCACAGGAAGGAGGAGCGATAAGTGCACCATAAATGCACATGATGATTTCCAAACAGACATGTGCACTTAGCATTTCTCCACCCCGTTGTATTGTACAACTCAGTGGAGAACATGCACAGGCTTCCACTTCCTGTTTGAGTGCCGAACCAGGCTCCTCAGATCAATCACAACATTGCTGCCATTCTGGTGACAGCAGCATTGTGATTCACCTAGGGGAGTTTGGGAGCCTGTGTGCTTCCATGCTGCCGGGAGTCAGGAAGGAAAGAGAACGGAGGAGAGACGGCAGCCGTACAGAGGTGAATGTTCTTTTTTTTTTTTTCATCCCCCCACACCCCACCACCCCTGTTCCGTAGCAGCCACCACTAGGGTTACTCTGTCACAAAATGTGACAGATATCCCGTCCACCATGTTAGGATCCCATTAAAGTCATTGGAGATCGTAATACAACAGATGGGATATCCGCCACATTTGTTATGGAGTAACCTACCTGCTATACTCTAAATCAGGCCCATAGTATTTTGGGTGGAAAGGAAGCGTGTGCAAAGAAAAGAGAACCCAGCCTGTATTTTCTGAAGGTTTATTCCATTATCTCATCCCGGTACAGCAAACAAGCCTGTATGGTTCCCACATCAGTAGCATCTGATCTGTTGAGATCCTGGTACCACAGTTATACTCTAAAAGCACATTGAACACCTTGCAATAACAAATTGAAATACCAAATTTTACAAGTACTATAAGCAAAAGCCTTCCAGGATCTAATCAATGACTTTTGGGTATAATATTGGATGCAGATGTGTGTTGTTTGTTTTTCAGTCTGTTGTTTATTTTCAAAAATATTTTGTTGCATATTTAATTACTTTAGTTCATAAACACAACATACTTTAATGCAGGTACAAATGGTGAATGATAATGATCACAAAAAAAACAATAGCAAGATGCAACTGGCCAGTCCTCTTACACTCTTGAATTAATAGTGCTGCCTCTTAGCATGGGACTCTTCTAGATTTATAGCATATTTAAGATTCTGTTTTAAGTAAACTAAACTAACTCAAAAGGAAACTACACAGACTCAAAGGGCACTGGAAGTTATATTTTGTGCCATATGAGAGATTCCATATTTCTACATCAAATACAAGAAAAACTGGAATTAACATCTGGAACAATAAGAACAGGGTCCCAGATTCCGAACATATATACAACGCCAATCAGATTAGTTCAGGATGGACATCAGTGAATAATAAAGATGAAAGAAAGACTAACTGGGTTGTGTGGAGGTTCAACAAAACTATTAAAGGAAGCAAGCAAATAGATAAGTGCAAAGAAAAAAAAACAAGCAGGATGAATGGCAAGGCTCTTTTCACATTATTCAGGGTAAAGAAACCGAAAACTGGATATATTGGAACATAAGTTTGGAGAGGGTACTGATTGAAAGTAAATGCAGGAAGAGAGGCGAACAAGCAGCATTGCAGGAATGAGGAATAAGATAAACCAACTGAGAGTAAGTGAGTTAAAGTGTCTACAAAAAAGAATGATTGGTCTAAATTCACAAACCTATTAGTTATGGTCAAAGTTTTTATGAAGGAATATGGAACTTGATACACTTTGGAAAATGTGTGAGTCAAAACTGATTTGCGTGACATTGTTCTGAAGGCAGTGGTGGTGGTTTTTAAACTACTGATTTGAAGTCTACTAATGACATGTCAGGGCAGTTGAGTAAACAACCCTGAGAGAGGAGATTAATACATTAACCAACGTATGTAAAAGATTATATTCTTCAATTAATTCTCAACTGTAACTAATTGAATTGTATTCATTTAGAAGTTATGCATATTTGTAGATATGGGATTGTTTTTTAGCTATTCCTTGTGACTCATCTATCTCTCTTCTTGCAAAGCAGATGCCCTCTTTATTTTCATGGTTAAGATTTTGGTTTGGAAGAAGCTCAGTTGTGGGACCTTCATGTAGTAAGGTTCTTAACAGAGTAAAACAGTTCATGCTACCCCTTCCGTAGTCTGTTGCTGACTGAGAGGTGAATGGGGCACATACAAATCAACTTAATTTGAATGTACATCATATAGGCCCTCATTATGAGTCTGGCGGTCCACCCGCCATATTATGACCGTGGCAGAGCCACCATGGTCGGATCATCCCCACTGCCAGGCTGCCACCACCAGGCAGCCTGGTAGTCTCGGCGTTTCAAATCCGACAGGGCAGAGCTGTGTTTATGAGTCCCATTCCACCAGCCTTTCCATGTCGGTTAACCCCGCCATGGAAAGGCTGGTGCAGTGAGGGACTCAGGGGCCCCCCATGCACAGCCCCATCGTGTATTTCACTGCCTGAATTAGGAGCTGGGCGTCAATGTAAAGGTCCTGTTTCCTGCTGGGTTGGTGGGCAGAAACAGTGTATCCGCCCGCCAGCCCAGTGGGAAACTCAAAATAGGACCGGCAGGGACTTGACCAAATTGGCGGTCAAATTGCGGCACCCCCGCCTGCCAAACTCATAATGACTCCCATAGTCTCAGGGGTGTGGAATTTAATAAAATATCTACTTGTCCATGGGACAGGTTGCTTCATTAATCTACTTGTCCTGTAAAAAAAAACTATACTTGTCCCTTTGGTGCCATGTGGTGCAGCAACAAATTATGGCAGTAACCTCATTATATGAGAGTTCTGATAATAACCTCTCTGATTATGCTGGGGCTAGTACTATAGCAGGGCTTGAATACTAGCAATTTTAAGTCCTATTATAGCAATTTGCTTATTTTGCCACTAGTTCTAGGGCTAGAATGCCTTTGAATCTGTCAAACCTACTAAAAAGCATGTTTTAAGGATTTTCACCAACTCTTCTCTAATATTCTCCACATCAAGAAAGGTTGGAAATTTACTCCTGACAAGGGCAGAAGTAGAAGTTCTTCCAGGGTTGGGAAAAAAGTGGTTGGAGGGAAAGTGAAGACACCACGACTGATATCGATGCCGGAATTTGACACCTTGGTAAAATCTGTGGTCCTGACCACCCAATCCACTCAAATACTCAATTCAAGGCTGACTGCCTACCAACACACGCCGAGACCAAGAGAGCAGGGAGGCCAACGGAGGACAGGCAAGAGCGGAGTCCGGTGGCTGTAGGCAGCTGCCGCCAAGAGTGTGCCCACAGCCTTGCAGAAGCGGCCCGGCAAGTGCTGGGTACGGTTTGCAAGGCTTTGTTGAGCCTCACTCCTAGTGCTTAGCCATTTCTCTGCCCAGATCTCGCTCAGGCCCAGCTTGCCCCACCACCGACTTGCTATTCCTGATTACCTAAACCGTAGTTGACTTTGTCCATCCTGCCCATCTTTACCCACTTCTGTCTATCTCTGTCCATTTCTGTGATACAGATGCCAACACAGATGTCTGCAACACAGCCTGCAATGCAATGCAATGTAACGCATTCAACACTGCCTTCACTGCCTCCATAGCCCTCAAATGCATCCTCATTCATGGACACAAGCAGCGTTCAAACCATGCAAGGCCATAGATAACGGCATAAGAAAGCGCTCAGCCCCATTAAACAGATCAAACCCACACCTGCCTGCCTGGAAATTATCGTACTTACTGTCTTTCCAAAACTGATTTAACTAATGGCAAGGCCTCTCATGGCCAGACGGGCCTTTAACTCAGGACCATCGAGAACATTACTGAAAGTTCCCCAGAAAAATCCAGCAAAAGCAATCTCTGGAGGCTCATGCCCAGTTCTGTCCTAGCCCTGGAAGCCGTCCAACATCCTGAGGCTGCATCACTGGGACAATAACCAGCCCAAAGGCCTCACTAAAGTGACACTATTTAGCCCAGCGCAAAGCCACGATTTATTAACAGATAGATGCCTAAACAGGAACAGTGCTAAAGTAACAACAATAAGAGAGGGTAGGCCAGCTCAAAGAACAGCACAAAGAACAGTCTTGGACTTCTTTAAGAAAGCACCAAAACTACTGAAAGCACTCTTAGATTAGCCTTCCCCAGGTGTTACTCTAAGTGCCGTGAACCCCATTAAGCAACGCTCAGCAAAGCCCTTGGATCAGGCACACAATGGATCGGTCTAGCCGAAGGATGACACAATTATAGAAATATCAAACAATATTATAGACTCAAACCATACAAACTTTGATGAGTGGATTGAACACGGTATTAGAAATATTAGAAATGTCATCACAACCAGTTTTCTAAACCCTTCAGCTTCCCTGTGGGCTCCACACAAGTGGGAGCACAGGGTCCCTGCAGCTGCGAATCCCACAGCACCCAGTCCATTGACTAGATACCCATCAGAGAGAGATTGCCCTCACCTCAGAGTGAAACCAACAGGGCCACTTGCTTACACGCAAGACCCATACGTCACCACGGAAGGCAGACAGGGGGTCAGCAGTGAAGGAAAGTACACTGACTCGCTTGAAACCCAGCACTACTCGTCCAACAATCTTAGCCAGACGTGCTTACCAAGCACCCAGAAAAGGGTAGCCTCACTGATACTCCAAATGGATGACGACCAGAGCGATCTACTGGCATCAATCAATACAACCTTGACTGCCACAATAAATGTCTTTACTTCACAGTCGGACAAACTAGAGATGCTACTGGACCTCATACAAGTGCTAGCCAAATCCATCAATACGCTAGAGGCAAAGTTCACAGCTCTGGAACAAAGAGGGATTGGCATCAGCACTAAAGCACCCAGCATTACTACAGCTGCATGCCCTTGCACGCCAATAGTAGACAAACTATCTACCTTGCTGGAAGTACTGACTCCCCTGATATCCGAATGGAAAATAGCCCTGCAAAACTCAGGTTCTACTAGGCTGTCAGAGTCTGACCTAATGTGAGCCAAATCAGTGAATCAGACTTCAGTGGCCACACCAAAGTATAAAGCAATCCAAGATGTGCAATCATCTCCAACACCAATCCCATTTTCGGCCTTTCTGCTTCAGTCCAACAACTTGCCCAACCCCTCAAACACCAGAGAGAACATGCAAACAGAGCTCCATACTACTCCACAACAATCTTCCACTCCGCCCCAACAGGAGTTGGAGAGAGATACAGCTGTTCCCACTGATCCCGCAAAGAACAGAGATCCACACTGGTCAAAGGCGCTATCAAAGAGAGCCAAAAAGAGATTTAAAAAGGCATAAAATAAAGCAACAAAGGAAAAACTGCAAGCTCAGCAAAGCATGGAACAAATCGGAGGGTTCCCTAAAGAAACAAGCACATATCCAATCTTTAAGTGCAGAACAATTGACAAAGAAAAACAGGAAAATCAGAAATCCCTGCAAGGGTTAGCCAATCAAACTATGCCGAGCTCTCTAAGAAACCAGTTACCAGCCCAAGCTTGCGCATATTATAATAGCAGTACATGTATGAAGCCCAATGAGCTGCCCAGCTATCTGACCTCAATAAAAGCTACACTAGATGCCAAATTTGTCACCTCCATTCACTCGGCTAAATCAGTTCTGGCCAGCGCCGATGTCTTGCCCTAAAAGCTCAAAGCCCAAAGGCCAGCGAATCCAGCACCTGGCATGTCATGACCTGATGTCACAGCTGGATTTAAATTGGGAAAATTAAAAGCTACCGAATTAAATAACCTGGAAGGAATGAATGCTCCACAAAACTGGCACAAACGCTGCCAAGCTAGTCCTTACACCCCAATACCGCTCAGAAGGCAACCATGATGTTCTGACTCGCTCAAACATAATACGGTTACTTAAGGCACTACCAGAGGTGGCTAACATAAACTCTGATGAAATCTTGAGAGTAGCATTCAAGGTGCTACCATATTACAGTAAATACTGTGAATCAACTATATTGACCTTAAGCTCCTCTGCATTGGCCGAAGGGGTACTGATAAACCAGCTAACCCTCAAGGAATGGTGTATAATGATAGAGATGATTGCTCAGCCTAAATACCCCATCCCCTTAAAAAATCAAGAGAAATCTTACATCAAAAATCCAGCACTTATAGTATTTTAAAAGGGATGGACTACTCCAAGCCACTGGGGTCCAACAATAATTTTTCCATATGTACTTACCTGACTACAATGAATTGCATTAGAAAGGTGTCCCTCGAGCCTGGAAATGAAAACAGCACAATTTGGAGGCCCACTACTTCCCACAGTAATACCCAACAACACTCCTAGCAACGACAACCAGGCGCTGACAACGGAACATCAGTTGTCAATTGTCTCTTGGAATGTGGCAGGCCTGACAAGACTTTTGAAAGAGGATACAGATCAACAGCTCTTGAGGAATGCTGACATATTATGTCTTCAAGAAACTTGGCTAACTTCCCCATGGTAATTCCTGGATTTCATGAAGTGCAACAACTCGCAACAAAAAGAAATATCTTTGGGCGACCTTCTGGTGGCCTTTTAATATATCTAAATGTCAATCAAGATTTTAAAGCCTGCAAGGTTTTAACCTAAGATCCAATGCTGCAAGCAATAAGGCTGGAAATCCTTACACCAAAAGGCCATACGCTAAAATCCCTAGTAGTTAACCTCTTCTTCAACTTCTTCAGCCAAGTTAGAGCAGAAAGGATGTCACAACTAGCAGAGACCTTGGATGTAGTGCTCTGCAACCATGCTGGCTACAATACCATTATCTGCAGGGACTTTAACCTTAGATCCTTAGGAACAAGGTCAGATGCTCACCAGCCGGTATTTTCAAAAGCCGAACAAGTTCAAAACATGTTCAGCAAACACGGCATCTTTTCTATCCAGCATATTCTAGAAACAAGCTCCCTTGCACAGACGTTTCCAAAACCTTTTCACGGTAAGAGCACCTTGGACTACATCTTCGCCTCAAAGAAAGTTATTAAATGTCTGGTAACCTTTGAAATTTTACAAATTAATGCCAGCGAGCACCTCCCACTCATAGCAAATCTGGAGGTGAAGCCAAGGCATCTGGAAACCCAAAAGTCAATAGTAACCTCTTGGGGGGATGAAGATTTACAGACAATTAGGCAAATAAAATGGGGACCGATTGCAACTCCTGGAAAACTTCCAATGGCTCCACTCTGTTGACAATGTCGGGCAAAACCCTTCAGACTAACTGGCCAGAAATCACTAAGGATCTTCTACAATGAGCAGGATCCTCCATCGCCCCACTACGGAGCCACATAAAGGGCCTTCCTCAGCATCCCATAATGGAAAGCATGCGGAGACTTGGCAGACTGCAGAGATCATATGGCCCAACTAGGAACTCCTCAACAAAAACAGAGCTTGTATTAAGGCTATGGGCTCATGCTAGGCAACACAAGCAGCTGATCTGGTCCCTAAAACGCAAACACATGGAAAGGGAGTCTGCCTACATTTACTCACTGCTAAACAAATATAATAATGGCGAATTGTGGAGATTTACCTATGAACTAATGTGACAAATGAAGACTCCTGGATAAAACATGTAAAAAAACTACAGGCAGCCGACCCATTCCCCATAGAACGACAGAGGGATGAACCCTGCACGCATGATGATAACTACCCGGACCCGGGACTTGCCCCTTCTCCGGGCGAAATCACCATCATCCTGCTTAGAATGAGGGCATCTGGGGCCTGGGCCCCAATGTTACCCCAGCACTAATTTCCAAGGTAGATATGGAGCTTTAGTCACCAATACTTTCCTCCCTTTATTGCTCCTGCCTTGAGTCTCAGGAAATACCACCCAGATGGAGGGGCTCTATATTACATCCAATCTATAAAAAGGGGATAGGCAAGATCCAGCTAATTATCGACTTATTGCCCTGTTGCACATCAAAGAAAGGGGATTCTCCTCAGTTCTCCTAAAAGAATTACAAAGCTGTATGGAAGCCACAGGGAGAGTTTGTTTCTGCCAAACTGGTTTCAGGGCAAATTCTACGACCATAGACAACGTCGTGGCCCTCTCCTCTTTATTATATCAGGCTGCTGCTAAGAATCCCCCCCCCCCCACGTTTTACCTGCTTTGTGGATTATTCTGCAGCCTTCGATAAGGTGGACATGAATCTGCAATGGAGCAAGCTCCTAAGCTGAGGAATCCCCAACAAGCTATTAAGGGCAATAATTTGACTTTCTACATCCACCTGTGTTAGGGTCAAACAGTTGAACTCTGCCATCAGAAAGGAGATCCCCACCACCAATGGGTTAAAGCACGGATACGTGCTAGCACCCCTTTTATTTAACCTTTATACAGCAGATATGCCCCAGGTACTAAGACATGCAAATCTGATTCCACCAAAAATGGGGAACCTTAAATTAGCCCTTTTATAATATGCAGATGATATTGTGTTGCTGGACCATTAAAGAATTGGGCTACGAAAGGCATTAACTGCCCTCCATGGTTATAACCTGGCAAACCCAATGTTCATCCACATCATCTGAAGATAAAGGCAGAATTCATAATAACCAGATTATGCCAGATAAATAATCTCATAGAAAGTCCTTCTCCAAGGCTAATTCTCCAAGTACTCAGAGCCTCCCTTCTCCCAGCCCTAAACTATGGCCACAAAGCATATCCAGGACAGTTCACCACACTGGGGGATAAGCTCCTAGTTAAATCTTACAAAAGAGTGTTACCGCAATACATAAGGACCCATCTGATAAGGCTAGAACTTGGTCTAGAAGGCCAGAATTGGGCCCAGATGGGCACCTACCTGAAATTCTACCATAGGATAATCATGGCCCCACCTAGCACTCTGAAATCATCTCTCTGCCCTATTTTTGAAACAAGAATTAATCCCCGGTCACAGTACCTAATTACAGCATTAACTGCCCTTCAAATAGATCAAGCAGAACTAACTAAATTGGTGCAGTCACGTATTTCTATCAAGTCTGTGCTAAAAAGACAGATAAAACCTCTTACCCAGGTAATTGACCTGAAAAAACTGAGCAACACTCCTGCAGAAGAAGCGGTGGTGGCATCTTACATGAATGGTTCACAGCGCTTAGCAGCTCAGCCATACCTGGCCAGCACAATAAGGAAAGCTTGTGTGACACAGATCATCACTACAAAGCTGTTTGGCCTGAAAATAAAGGAGCTGAACCCAAAATTAGCACTCTCTTTCTAAAATAACAAATTGCAGGCTCTGCGGATATAAATCAGAGACATTTAACCATTTGTTATGCTGCTGTACGGCAATGACGAATGCACATCGCACTTTATTAAGACCACCCTTTCTTAACCACAGCACAAGATCCTGCAATGAGGCCAGATCACTAGTGTTTGCCCTAAAGGAGCCAGCTGAACTGGCCAAATTCGGGAAGTTCATTTTTCAGCTGCAAAGAAATCTGAACGAATGCTCCACGCTCACCCAGACTTTTTAATTTAAATCAGACATTGCGCTACAAATGCAAATTAAATATTGCCAAAGCTATGATACTATTAATTCTTTGTCATTTTTAATTGTGTTTTCTAATTTTGAAATGTGATAATATATGCAAAGGTTTTAATTAAGTATGCATAATAAACTTACTTACTACTTACTTACAGTTTACAAATATCATCTAGGAGTATGAATTCCTGATCTACTTCTGTAAGTTCTTGTGAATTCATGAAAGCCAGTAATGCAAAGACATATACCATAGGAGAACTTTTGTGACTTTATTTAAGAATTGGGGCCCCTGTTAGGTCTGACGTTAACCAAGACATTTTTGTTTTTATGAAAATTCTATTTCTCTCTCTATCCATCTATTGGCTGGCTTTACTGTGAGTGGTATCATTCTGCTCTTCCATGAGAAGCATATTGGCAAACAAAGTAGTTTGTTCAGTGCCAGGAACTATTGTGGCAAAGTGTGCTTTTTGCTACCATTGTGGTTTCTTTTTTTTGCTTTCTCCCAATGTTTGTTACAATGGTGAGGGCCTGGAAGCTCCCACAACAATAAACTGCTCCAGAAGTCATCAAAACAAGACAGGCATTGAAAAACCCAAAAGACTGACCACCAAATTCGGATTGGTTGGCTTAGCCAGTGCTTGTTTATTTCCATGATTCCCATATTCTTGTTGAAAATGGTTGCACTGATTTTCCATTATGAGTATTTTTTGGATCACAGTTTACTAAATAATGCTTCAATGAAATAGTGCCTAAAATGTTACAGTAATTTAGCATAGCAAAACGTGTTTTCCCTACTTGATTTTTTTCCGACCAATTTATTTTGAAAGCAAAGAAATAACAATCTTGCTTACAATCTTCTGCAAACATTTGCATTTAGTCAGAGAGCATTCTGGGAGCACTATAAGTAGCCTCACATTGTTAAACCTTTCAAATTTATGTACACCACACTTTGTACAATTGTATAAGTAGTATTTTTTTAGGTTTCTACATACTTACAATTTATGGGTGAAATAAATGGGAACCCCATGGATTAACTCCAAAACCTAGGCATTTCTGAAAAATGACAATATTCAGAAATCATCAGTGGGTCAGTTTTGTAGATTGCTCAGGAGTTTCTCAAATAAACTAATAGTTGAAATAAAAAAGTGAAATTTTACTGGGAAGAAACCAGTACCAGAAATACCAGTAGGCCCAGAACCATGAGGAAAAGAGCAGGGAGAATTAGAAGGATTAGCAGCAAGAGGACCAGGAACAGGCCTAGGAGGCTCAGTGGGACTACAACCATAGAGGCAGGCCCCTGAGTACCAAGCGGAGCAGAAAGACCAGGACCTGAGGGTAGCAGGACCAGGATGAGGAAGATCAGGAGGGCCAGAACAGCTAGAGCCAGGAGGATGACTAAAATGTCTGGACCTGGATTTCCAGGAGTACCAGGACCGAAATGAAGAGGCTCAGAGGGACTCAAACAAAGAGAACCAGGGCCATGTAGGCCCAGACCATTGAGTGAAGTGCCAGAAGCACCATAAGTACAAGGCACAGGTGGGCAAGGTTGATCCAAACTAGGAAGACAAGGGCTATGAGGACAATGCTTAAGAGGGCCAGGACAGAGGAGGCCAGGTAAAACGAGGAAAGCAGCAGGACTAGCAACTGATGCGGTAAAGAATCAGATGAGAAGGATGAGAAGGATCAGGGTGACCGGGGTCTAAATGAACAAAGGTCAAGAGGATGAGCAAAACAAATAACTGGATGGAGGGGGGCTGAAAAGACCTGGATGGTGAAGAAGGTCAGAACCAAGAGGATTAGGCATACAAAGACCCAAATAAGGAGGACCAGAAACAAAAGGATCAAGTCTAGTGGGCACAAAACCAGGAAGGGAACACTGATGGTGAGGACTAGGAATAGGAAGACCATTGCTAGGAAGACCAGACTAAGAATGAGGAAGACTAGGAGAGCAGGATGTGAAGAGTCAGAGCAGATGGCCAGGCAACCAGAACAAGAAGAACAAGAGCTAATAGGACCAGGGCATGGAGGGCAACAAGAATAAGGAAAAGGAAGCTCAAGCTACAGAAGCCAAGGAGTATCAGGACCTGGTATACCAGGACAAGGAAGGGCCAGGATGATGGGAGCCATGAAGACCAAGCTGGGTGTTTAGGAATAGGATGACCTGAACAAGGAGGATGATTACAGAGTGAGCAAGCCAGTCAATGATGACAACGAGCAGGAGGACCAGGGCCAAGAGTATCATGGCATGTTGAAGAAGACCCAGAAAACTATTTGGGTCAGGAGCAGGTGGGCTAGGGCCGTTAAGACCAGGGGCCAGCTGGGGGGAGGATTAGGTGGACCAGAAGACTCAGGACCAAGAACAGGCCTAGGAGGACCTGAATGGTCAGCTCCAAGGGGACCAGGACTTGGCATTTTAGTGAAGCAGGAGGGCAAGGAACGGGGGGATTAGGACTGGCTAGCGAGGATCAGTGGAACCAGAACAAACAGAGCCATGAGGACCAATAGAATCAGAGCAGGACCAAAATGACCAGGCCCAACCCAAAAGGATCTAATAAGGAGGACCAGGACCAGTGAATGCGATACCAGGTGGACCACAAAGCCCGGGGAAAGGTGAATCAGGAGAAACTAAATCAGGAAGAGTAGCAGTTCCAGCTCTAAGTGAACCAGGACAACTGGGCTAGGTGGATAAATACTCAACAGACCAAAATGATCCAGTTGAGGATCAATATTACAAGATTAGGTGGCCCAGGAAGGGCAAATACGAGGATGAGCCAGAAGCAGTTCCTAGAAGGCAAGGGCTAGGAAGGCATAGGGACTGAAGCTTGGTAGAGGAGTTTAAAAGTGGATGGATGAGAATGAGTGTAGTCTGTGAAGGATGGCAGAAAGGGTTTGAGAAACTCAGATGGCTGACGTCAGGAAAAATGGTTAATGGCTAACAAAGAGGTAAAAGGGTTATGGCAGCCAGCAAAAGAGAGCTCAAGAGTATGCGGTAGATAAAGAGATTTCTCTGAGGTGTCAACGTTAGTAACCAGGGCTGCTCTTTTGTCTGTGCCTGAGGTCTCCGTAGGAAGGCAGATGACAACCAGGTGCTGAGATCTCATGCTTCACTGTGTCCTTCTTTTGGATACTTCTGCCATCCCCTAGCACAAACGTTGTTTCTAAGCTTCTGCCAGAAACATATATTTGAAAGGAAATCACCCCAAATCAGTTCTGAAACCTCAATAGTGTATCCACATCCCCTGTCTGAAAAATTAGTATTAAAGTGAAACTGTGAAATTATCAATCAATGGGTCAAAAGAATAGAGGTAACAAAATGTCTCTGTCCATTCGATGTCTTATTTCTTACACTAATTGTAATAAAGTAAATTAATAAAAATGTCTGTGAGGTTCTTTTCTTCTGTGTCCTTAATGCCTGTGTCTTTCTCTGATTTACTGTGAAACTTAATTCATATTCCAATGACATTCGGTTCAATTAACTATAGTCCCATTCCTTTGCTTGTGGCTCCTCCATGAAATATTTCCTCTGATAGCCCAACAGAGTAGAGCCATCAGAGTTTTTTATCCTATTTGGACTAAAACCTGGCTGTAAGGGACAGGACAAAATAATGATCCAGTCATTTTGTTTTTCAGACACAAAACATTTTCAAAATATTTGTTGGCAAGGCCATCATGTCTAATGGTACTGTCTTTCAAACGTTTGTGCATAGACTAGAACTACCATGACAGCAGTTCCTGTCAATATAGGGAATTTTCCACAAGGCCAGTGGACAACTCTAAATTTGGAGATCATTATGGCGAATGTATTGCCCTCCTTCATCCTGACAGAGTTAACTCCATCCAGGAAACTCCAAATCAGGCTCATAGATGTTGTTCCTTCTATCAAGAGATTTAAATGAAACTCTCAATTATAATGTTTGAGTCATTTCATGAGGAGCCCTATGTAATTGTTTCTATTTTGATTTAAAATAAATCACCCTAAATATAAGATGGCTCTATGTCAGTGGGATACACTATTTCCAGTTCTGGTTTTCGCTTTTGCATTTCAGGTGTTTTAGTCTGATGTGTTCAATTGAACTGAACCAGAATTACTAATTCAAGAATGTACTGATTTCCTGCAGGAAAAGAGGTGTTCTGTTAATATGGAGGATTTGGGTATTCCTACATCTGCCCCTGGTACGCTCCCATGCCTTTGTAAGAGTGAGTATACAGTTGAAGAAAAGTAAACAGTTTTAACTAGTGTTGCAAAGGTTCTAAAGATCTTTCTCATTAGTCACCTTTGAGGGTAAATATCAAGGATTGTAAGTATTTGTGGAGCATGGACAGCTCCATAAAGGCCCTTACAAGTCATTATGTCTTAGACCATGGTGTAAGGGAGAGGTATTCTGTGCCATGCCTATGAAAATAACTTGGACACATTCAAACATTTGGAACCTTTAGACCTCTAAGTTAGTGCTTGCATCAGTTTTGCACTTAGGGCTTCATGTCGTGAAATTGTTTTGGATCCACAAAAGTGCTTATCATTATATATAAAATCATTTTTATGAATTGGAAACTTCTTTCAGCTCGTAGACTACCTTTTGCAATTGTTTCTGAATTACAAGTAGTAGGGTTCATGAAAGGAGTTTCCTCCCTCCCGCCTCTTTCCAATGCAGAAAGGAATTTATTGATAGTTTGTGACTGCAATTGCTATCGCAAACCATTAAGGAGCTAATGACCGCTGAGTTGGGGTGGTAACTAATTTGCAAAGGAGAAGCTGTCCCTTTAGGACCCTTTGGAAATCATGCTGTCAGCCTCAGGGGGGGGAAGTTTTCCAAACCCCAAAACATTTTTTAAACCATCACTGGTTCCTATAAGGAATGGGCTGCTTTGGAAACAAACTGTTTTCCATTTCTTAGTTCAGTCATAGAGAAGGTGGTGTACTGTCCCTTGCTGGCAACCATCCCTGTGATTAAAGGCAATCACAAATGGTCGCAAATTGGCACCTGCATAATGAATATTGATTAGCCAGATTGTTCTGCAACCCTCTGTGATTCAGTATCTTGTAAACGACTTAAAAGTATATAGGTTCAAAATACTGTTGTATTCACTAAATATATGTGCGGAATATGCGACTACTTTTTGTGCAGGATATAATACACCAAAACCCGAACTTTCATATAAAGATGGATGCCAAGTGTGTTCACTACTTGTTGCAGATCTACCTGGCGTAAAACCAGGTTGAAGTCTGTATAAGTTATAATACAATTAAATTTATGCTGTTTATACAGCAGTCGGGTGAACAGTGAAGTTCCTTTGCTATTTGCCTGGCTACTGGCTACTTTGTGCACACCATCTACTATTTAGCAAGCCACCAGATGAATAATTAAGTATCTTTTCAACTTATTTGCAAGGCCACCAGCAATACAGCACATCATTTCTGACACTTAGCCAGCTGCCAGGTAAATATTGAAATGTATTTGGTACTTGCCAGGCTACTGGTCAAAAATATATAATTTATACTATTTGACAAGCAGCCACATACATAGTTAGGTTTATTTGCTATTTGCATGGCTGGTGGCCTAATTGTGCATGCCTGTTGTTTTGCCAGCAGCTGGGTAATGAGTGAAGTTTTTTTGTTTGCTTGACTGCTGGCCAAATAGTCCAAAACCTCTGCTATTTAGCCAGTGGCCATGTAAATAGTGAGGTTTTCTTCTTGTTTGCACAGCTGCTGAAAAAACATAATAGAATCTTTATTATTTAGCCAGCTCCTGAGTATATAGTGACTTTTTCTGCTATTTTTACAGCCACCAGTTGAACACTGCATAACCTCAACTATTTAGCCAGTAGCTGGGTAAATAGTTGAATTTTTCTGCTATTTGCATGTCTGCCAGCCAAACAGTGTAGAATCTCTAACATTGAGCTAGCTGTGGGTAAACAGTGATGTTTTTCTACAAGTTGCACGATCACCAGCCAAACAGCAGCGAATCTCTATTATTAAGAAAGAGGCCAGGTAAATAGTGATGCTTCCCTTTCATTTTCGAGGCCTCCATCTAAATAGTAAATAATATTCACTATTTACTCAGCAGCCAAGTAAACAGCAGAGAAAATTCACTATTTAGCCAGCAGCTGGGTAAAGAGCCGCTACCAGGGAAATGACTTCCACGGGAAAACTTCAATAGCAAAATAGAGTCAAAATCGGGAGCCAGAGGCCCTTCCCTACACAAAGGCCCCAGTGCCACAGCGTCTGTTGCACTATTGATAGCTCCGCCCCTGCTTTGAGGGAGCCTGTTGTAATCTATCTGCTGGATTTTAACCACACCCATCACTATCACTGGTTCATGAGCTTGCCTTTCAAAAATCCTTTGTTATAATTGGTAAATGCTTTACATTTGTTCCTCCTTTGGGCAGTTTTGTTACCGCATTGGCCACTGACCCTGTTACATGGGTAATTGCACGTTTGCTGATATTTTTGACTGTGAGCGAATGTCTTTTTCCTTTTGTTTCTTTCCTTTGCACTCATGTTCATGAGAGCCGTGGCGCTTTGAATGGGCTTGCTTATGTCACCTGTTTTACTTTTCATTTTCTATGTATGTGGCATGAAGAGTCCAGTTAGGTATTTACAATGCTAAAAGCTCTAGCTCGAGCAAGATCGAGACCCATTGCTTTGCAAATGCTTCTTTCGTTTTGCAGGTACAAGAACAGTACAAACAAACACAAGGCCTTATTACACAAACAAGTCCACAAGTATTTTATTTCATATACAACTGTACAAAAATATAAGACATTATGTGCATAAAAGAATACTCAGAACCACGCGAGGAACTGAAAGTAGGAGGATCTATGATATGGAACTTTTCAGTTGCTTTTGTGAGAGCCATAGCGCTGCATATTTTTCTGGAAACTAATGGGTTAAGGTGCTATATGTGAATAGCGGTCCATATCAGCCTGCTGATGAGTTTCAATCAGTGATCACAATTCGTTCAACTAGGGCACGGACAGCTAAAGCAATTTACACAAGGGCAGTTGTGTGCTATGAGGCTGCGGGATCAGAACCCCAGATGCCCACTTCAAGCCCAATATTTTATCCACCATTGCAGTCCGTTAAATCATAGGAATGCTAGCACATATCGAAGCACGTACACCAACTTATCGGCCTACTTCTATTTAGCTTTAGCGGTAAGTGATAGTGAGGCCTATATGTAGATGCCTTCTGTGGATCAAGTTTTATCTTGACTCGAGGCCTAGGTGATTTATTGACGGGCATATCTTTAAAGGGAAAAGCAACATTTTATGTTGCAGAGATGGTAGCTTTATCTGACTTACTCAAAAATCAAGTTTTCTTGGAGCTACCAATCTAAGCAAGAACGAACAGAAATTATGTACTCTGCAGCACCGCAACTTGTTTTACTGCCTTAAGAAACAAAAGTACATTGCGTCCGGTTAGCGCTTTCATTTACACGCGTCTAGAGAGCAGCACCTTATCGAGGTCTTAGCGAGAGACCAGAGAGGATCGACTTCCGGGTTGCAAAGAGATGGATTATGAGAGTCCAGACAAAGGGAGGTGATGCCGGTCCTCATGCAGGCTTTCGGGCCAACACACAGTAGTACTCGGCTACAAAGTCCACCGTCGTGTCCATGGAAGTGACGCCCAAGGTCTCCAGAATCCTGTGATAAGAAAAGGGCACACATTTATAGACAAAAAAACACGTTTAGTGTTTTCAAATTTGGATAAAATGAGTCTCTTATTTAGAATTTGGCGGATGGGACACTCCATCACAAATGTGGCGGATATCACATCTGTTGCATAAGAACTGCATTACAGCCTATAGACCAACATGGATGAAATATACACCACATGTTGACATACTAATCCATTTGCCAAACTCTAAATGGGGCCCTAAGTTTTCTTTTGCATTATTCTGAGCACTGCCAGTCCCGATTTCCATGCTAAGGGCTCTGCAGACTGACAGAGGAATTTAAAAGGTTTTCTAATGAAGCATTAAACAGCTGCAGGCATTTATACTACTGTGTTAATGTTTTTGTAAGTGTATTGCATATGAGTAATGCATCGTACTTCTCTTCTTTTAGTACTAAACCCATTAAGCATTGAAGTGCTACTTTAACCTCATCACTTAGACAAAAGAAGAAATATACCATGTGCAGCTTATTTTTTTCAAAAACACAAAGTAAATATGAATAAATTCAAGTCAAATTAGCAAAAAATAAATATGGATATATACAGACATACAAGTGTAAAAAAATAATTCAATAAGCCCTAATCATAATATTGGAGAGACAAAATAATTGAGTTTCACACACGTGTAGTGTGCACTGGCCTGTATCACGCTGCATTGTTCAACCATGAAATCACTAAAACAAACACATGAAACATGTCTCTTTTCATGGGCACTGGAACTAGGGTGCTGGAGGTAATGCAGCACCCCCCAAAAGTTCAAGGAGTTTAGATAGAGAATGAACAATAAAGGGCCCCCTTCAAAGATTTTTCTTCTGGCAACATATTTTATTATCGAATGAAAGCTGTCAAAAATCCCCTGGGACTTTAATGAGGAGACTTTGTTGAGCAGCATCTCTACTCTTAATAAGGTTCCTGCACCACTGTCTCTTTTATACATATGTGCGAACATTTGTTTTTTTTCCTTTGGGCTGGTTTGTTTAGTGTCATCACTTTGCCTTTGTAACATTTCAGAACGCTAATAGACTATGGGAATGAGTGAGTGGATTTTTGAGGCTTGGTAAAGTTCGGTGCACATGCATGCGAGTGGTAGGAGTGAATAAAGTAATTTATTTTGGGTTAACAATTTAAATTCCAGTTTTGTATTCATTCTTGTAGGGGATTTTTATAGTAGTTCCGGTTAAAAAAGGTGTTTTAAAGCAGAGCTGGCAACTAGATTGTTTATTTTTTCAAATGTGGAGAGTTTCACAATATCGCTTTTTTAGAGAACCCCAACAGACATATGGACAATTTAGCTTATAGCTTGCCAGGCTAACTATACCCCCAATTAATTCAGATGTTAAAGTACATGTATCCATCTAAAAATTGACCGCAAACAAAAACATTAAACTTTTGTTGCTGAAAGTTAAGTTGCACCAAAGGTAGTTTTTTGTCCATTTCGTAGAAATTTTCAATTGGTAAATTCTGATGTATTTGGGTAAAAAATGTGTGGTGAAAACAAAGGTAATCGACTTTATGGTTGTTATTCTAAAGTATCTGAACTACTGCTACCCAGTACCTAAGCACAACGTTTTTGAATACTCTATTTCTTACCTTTTTTGTGTTTTTGGCAGGAATTCTTTTGCTCCCTCTGGATCGAGAGCCTTGTAGGTCTGGTACATGTAGAGAGACTCAAGGAAACCCATCAGTTCTGTCACCGTCATAGGAAATGTCTCAGAAATGTCATCATCTCTGTAAGAAAAGGACTCGTATAAGGCTACAAGCTGAGTCAGTAAAAGTAGAGTAACACCAATCAGTTGGTGTGCCACTGAAGAGGAAGGGGTGCACAAACTTTCAGTGACATAAAGCAAGGTTTGGCCAAGGCAATTAATATTCTTCAAAACTTTTTTACGTATTATATAATCAACAGTTGAATTAAAAGTATACATTCCTGCATTATGTAATTTAAAAATGGGTACTCTATCTTTTTTATTCTTAGTGGAAACAAAGAAACAGGCCAGGTAGGGAGTTATAAAATAATGACTACTGTAACTGAGTACCATTAAAAAATGGCCTCCATACTATCCAAGATGGTACCCACATTTGAGCGCCATTCAAAGACAGCTCGTACGGCTATATTGCTACCCTGTTCAGTTCCTTTGTGGCTGCTACTGTCCTGAAAATTTGTAGTATACATGCTCACTAGCAGCTTTGCCTAGAATGAACTGGAGAACACAGTGGCTGCCACAGAGAAATACATAATCAGACGTGCACGAACCTAGGGACAGTCAGACACACATACATGGGCATCCAATGTATATTATCTTACTTCTTTTTGTCTGTATATGGTATAGCTTCATATATCAGCTGGTATTTGTTCCGAACATGGATAAAGCATTCATGAGCATACTGAAAGAGGAACTCCATGGCCTGTGGAGAAGAAAGCAAGGCAGTCAGTGCGCTGCAGCCTTATGGTGTTGCATTTCCCCAGCATTCTCTTGACTTCCAAGTCAACAAGTTGTCACATTTACTATTATAAAACATTTCAGTGCACACTGTGTGGAAGAAGACAGCATGCATTTTATATATTTACATTTGAAACTACATTCCATAATTAAAAATAAAAGTAGCAGGCAGATGCAAGCATTCCAGTTTGGTAAATATGATCGTCTGCCATTGAGACGGTATTTCAATGTAAAGTTTCTACTAACTTGCATTTTGGAGTAGATTAATATTGTGGTGGGTAACAATCGGTCCTATTTTGACTTTAAAAAAAGTTGAACTGTAAAAAGTAGGATCATCTATGAACTATCCATGTGATGCTTGGGTCATAATTAGGGTCATAACAAAGTATATGAGCACTGGGCTGCATGATCTGTCATATTGCCTTGTTTAGTCTAGAAATGTGCTTAATCTGATGACAGATCTGCAGGAACAGATAGTTATTTTCTTTAATCCAAGAAAAGAGCACAGAGGATTCTCTCCAAAGCCGATTCACATGGAAAACAGTTTGTTAAAAAAATTTGCATTTTATTTTTCAGTTTGCATTATGACAGGTCTTAAGAAATCTTGATTGCTGTCAGCATGAGAGCCACGATGCTATGATATATCATCAGTATATACTACCGTTTAATTGTACACTTCTACTGTTTACCATCTGGGTGTCATTTTTATAAGGTACTGGGATTTTCATTAACTTGGTGACTTTGTGTGTAGGTGTGTTTCAGTAATGAAGATTGGGTGAGTCAATATATTATGTAGCAATAGTTCATACTAGTATTAAAAATAAAACGTGTCCAAGCCTTTAAGTGACCCTTGTAGGTGTACGTGTATGATGGATGTGCCAAAGGGCTTGCCAGTTTATTTTGTTCCATTGGGATGAACAGTTCTCCATTACCCGGCTTGAGAAAAGGAGTGTTTCCTGGACTCTGTCACAGCATAAATGCATTGTTGTGCACTTGAGGGTGTGACATGGTTAAGCGAACTTATTCTGTACTGTTATTAGATGGAAATACTTGTTCAGAATCCTTCGCCTCAAACCCTGTCCTATATTTTTGTAAATTGTAAAGCCAGAATAAGTTATTTTCCAGTCCTCACCTCCTTGAAGACGGCAGATATACGCTCTGATCGGTCCTTATAGTGCAGTGGAATGTACCCTGACAGGGTGTGCAAAGCTAGGCAGCCATTGGGTTTGAGGACACGATCCGCCTCCTTCATGAACTTCTCGAAGTTGAACCAGTGGACCGCTGTCGTAGAGGTGACCAAATCCACAGACCCATCTTCAAACGGCAGCTGGTCTGCTGTGGAGATGCTGTAAAAAGAGGTGAGAAGCTCTGAATGTGAACACGAGCGTTTACATCCATCATTATTTATAGCATAAAAAGACTCATTTTGTGGCTCTCCTCTCTGTGGAAGCTGATAGAGATACTGATCTCCAGCACAAGGTTACAAGACAACTTCATGTCACCAAATCACATTGTACAATCCAGTAATTGTTCTGTATACCATTGTAATGCAGACATTTAGCTTAATTCATTCAATTATGTGGAACCAGGTCTACATCTCCCAGAATTAATTACATTGTAAAATGAAAGCTTAGGGCAAGAAAGTGATGGTAATTCTATCATGGTGTTATCCAAGAGGGTGGCTGATCCATAGGAGCATAGGGGAGTTGACACCCTACTGTGAGCAGCTGCGCCCCTGACAGACTTTATATCGTGATGCATTTCGTTCCTGTACGGTAGGGGCGGGGCTATGGAGCATGTGGCGTGGGTTGACTGTGGCTGTGTCATTAGCTCCCATGTAGTGTGTATTATGGAAGCCAGAACTGTGCATGTCAGATTGTCTGTGTTGTTTGCGGTGGCCAGCATGACATGCACAGTTCTGGCTTCCATAATGAATGCTGCATGGGAGCGGGAAGACACAGCCCCATCCCTCTCCAACAGAGCGCCTTGTTTCCCTGACACAGCCAATCCTGGCACTGCACTTATGCTGATGGTATTAAAAACAGCATGACAGCAGTGCTTGGATTTGCTGGGATGATACTGCCAGCATGCACAGCTTCGCCTTGCAGCATGAGTCGGGAGGACCACCTCATCAAGGTATGGATATTTTTCTTTATGTTTACGTATTTGAATTAAAGTTAAATTAGTATTTCAAATATGATGGGTACACATTCTATATAAATAAAATATACCTATAAATATAAATATAAATAGAACGTGCCCCGACCAGCTCTGCAATACAAATGTAAGCATGTCCGTTCTTTAAAAATTAATTTAACTTTGATGTGCTGCACACGACCACCGCCATTAGCGTTATCTATAACCTTACCCCATGCGCTCCCATAGCTCCTGACTGATGAATTAGGAAGATACTTGGCAGTCATTGCACATTTTGGATAGTCATCATATTGCTTTGGGTGAGCCACTAGGTGAGGATGAAGAGGCCCAGAGGATGACTGCAGTGTCACCATATACTGTGCAACAGTGAAACCTCATGACAGTTCGTGGTGTAGCACTGGCCGAAGTCATTTGGTAGTGTGCAGAGAGAAACTGTGCTTTAGTGACTCCAGGTGTGCATTCAGAATATGATATCACTGAAGCCCTGAAAGCGCTCACAGACGTGTGCAGGTGTCTGGCATTGGTTAATACCCCGGGAGGCCTGCAGGCTGCTTCTTGGAGACAGAGAAGTTTGAGGCCTGTACTGGCTCTGGAAACATGGGAAAAAGGTAGTGGATAGAAATAATGATCTGCAAGAATACACCCATCCTGACCTACTGCCATTCCCATTGCCATGCAAGGACAAGAAAACTCGAGTGGCCAGACGTGACATGAAAAATGCTTTCTTTATCACAGTAAAATACATTTTCTTGTAAGAAACATAGAGTTCAACATTTTTACATGTCATTAAATGAATTGATGTAATGAAGTTGAAGGGGGGTGTTCATTTTACATATATATATATTTATATATATATATATATAGAGAGAGAGAGAGAGAAAGAGAGAGAGATGAATTTCTAAGCTGTACATGTAGTACGGTAAGAGAACTTGAGATCTTTTTTAGTAAAAAGTAGCGGACGCCCCGTCTGCTGTATTTAGAATGCCGTGGACAACAATGCACTTGTAATACGGTGAACAGGACCTCTGCAACTTCTTGTAAGGCGTCCTTAATCTGCCCTACTCTAAATCGCTATTTACAGTCTCATTTATAGTACTTTGATGATTCCATCAAAAGATTAGACCTACCAGTAGGAAATGTTGGAGTCCAGGGTGTTTTGTTTTGCTTCTGAGATCTGAGCTTCACTTACATCTACTCCAATCACTTTCTCAAAGTATGGTGCCAGGCCTCTTGTGCTCTGTCCTGATCCGCAGCCGACATCAGCCACAAGAGCAAAGGGAGGCTGTCTCTATAGATGGAAAAACAGAATACTGCATCAAGGTGCTTTCCTTTTTGATTGCTGTTCAACCTCAATGACGCTGCTGTGAAAGTTATACAGACTCTAAATGCTTCCTAACTTAGGGCCAATTCACAAAGTAAACTGTAAACTTCATACTTGTATAGCACTCTTTTACCCTGAGGGAATCTTGGCACTTTTACACATACCACTGTGGAACCCTTTCTGGCTTTCCCTGTGAAGTGCCCACTTCTGGGCACCCCCAAGGGGGAGCCAGGCATCCCTAGCACTGTTGGGGCCGTTGTGGAGATTAAGCAAGCTATTGCCCAGAGTTACAGAGTGGGACCCCATGATTAGATTGGCACCGACGCGAGAGTTATCAGGTCTGAGGAAATTGAGCCCAAGACCCACCAAGGCAGGAATTGAACCCTGGTCCCAGGTCACACCTCTGCATCAGGGTCTGCTGCTCTAACCATTGAGCCACACTTCTCCACCGTGCATTTTGTAGAACGCCAAGTCATACTACAGTGGTACTCCTCATATATTATCAAAATGCAAATTACAACCCTATGTCACGAGACCTGCGCTTCTGTGTCTTTTCTGGGCGGAAATATCCACACAGGCAGCGGCAGCTGCAGCCAATAATGCTTAGTGGGGCAGCGTGCGGGGGGAATAATAATTTTTTTAAAAAACACTTACCTGCTGCTGCCAGATGCAGCCACGGTGTTCCTCGCCGCCTCAGTGCGCTACCCAATCCAGATGCTTCTCCCATGCTGTTACTGAGTATGAGAGAATAACTGGGATTGGTTTGAGCGGGCTGAAATGCCACTCAGTTGTAGACTGGGAACCTGCGCTGATTCTCCACCCGGCTGTGCAACACAGCTCGGGTGAAGAGTTCTAAGTGCGCATGTCGGTTTGGCGGCCTTAGACGACTGGCCAAAGCAACTTGCACACTTAGAGTGCACCTACCACTCATCCTACCTGATGCTGACGCAGAGTATGGCCCTACCCTAGACTGGCAGACTGGATAAGTGAAAAATAAAATGCTAATAAAATAGTTTTATTATTATTTCATTTTTCTGCTTTCTGTAGCCTTTCAGCAGTGGGGCGACCCTCCTCTGCTATAAGTGAGGGGATGCCCCCGCACGCAGGTATGCAAACATGTGATAATAGATAAAGGACACCGATGATATGCGTACGAAAAATGTGGAATTATTGTTAGTAAATTGGAAGAGGTAGGAATGTTTAAACAGGGGTTTGGGAGGGACATACTAGTAGCAATGTGGTGCCTGTGGAGTCTGTTTTGGGAAAGAAAGGTGACGTGGTTTGCAGTTTGGGAGTCCCAGGAAGTGCTGTGCTCCTATCATTTTAATGTCTGAAAATATAAATGTATTGGACTGCCCCACAGGCAAATGTGAAGATTCCCATCTATTTCTGTTGCCTCTGTCTCCTCCCGATTTCCCTCATCTGCCCTTTACAACTCATCCTCATCTCACCTTTTCCTTGAGATAATTGTAGACCATTTCAGGAATCTCCGGCGAGGGGGCAAACCGGAACTTGCGGTAGAGATGTGCATGTTCTTCACTCTTGTGTGAGTGGATGCTTGGGTTCGAAATAGCCTGCTCCTGCAAAGGTTCAAATAAGAAGTCATATTTCCCTACTTTACTAGTTAAAACAAATACTCTATTATGTCAATTTCACAATTCACATAAAAGTGTAATAAATAACACGCATTGTGAATGCCACATGTGACCTGCTGGTTTCAGACTGAGGGGCATATTTACAAGAAAGTGTTGCATCACTCCTGACCTGACAGGCCTTACTGAGGCCATTCTAAAAGTCAATCAAACTTACAGAAACTCTTCATGTTGGGTTCACAAAATTACTTCTGGATAAGATGCAGATCATTCAAAACTCGAGTGATCTCAGTGTTGATAAATTTGATCACATCACGCCTTTGGAGCCACCCATAGAATTAGCATCCCAGGGAAAGGAAACTCCTAAAGTCACATGTAAGACCCCCCTCCGCCCCCTCCCCCGGGGCATCTACGATACCAGACCCTCTTTTGTGGTGAAAAATGGGAGCTCTTTTCAGCACAGAAGGTGCTTTACCCTCACTCACCGTTTACATAAAGTGGTAAGATATCATATAGGGAGGTTTATAGTTACAACGTTTTCTTTCATTACTTTACGTTGGGGAACATTGACTTACTGCTTGACTGCAACTTTTCGCCGTTTACAATGATATGAAAAACATTGAGCCCTATCATGGTGCAGTTTAATGTTTAATGCAAATGCCGTCTGTGCGTTTGTTTTTGCTGCCATTGCGCGGACACCACGGCATACATTAATTTGACAAATCGACGACTCAGCACACGGGCTGCAGATGTCACAGCTCAGACACAGAGAGCACTAACTACAAGTTACCGAACTGTGCCCCTGGATGTTTTTCATCAGTTAATAGATATTATTTGCAGTTACATTTTTTACTGAGGCTTCACTGTGAAATCATTGCAAACTATTGATAAACATATAAGATGACATGTATCAGAGTTTCACCCTTTACGTGAAAATAAAAGAGTACTATTGTAATTACTAATATCAACTACTGTTGAAGTACCTGCTACAAGAGAGCATAGTTTTGGACTGTTTGCTGCACAAAAAAGGAGCTATAACACAGCAATAGGTTTTGCTCAGTACATGATATCAATTATCACTATTATGCTATTAGTTCTTCTAGCATGCTAAGCACAACTTACCTTTGGTACATAGCTTTCGGGTTGCGGGAAGAAGCGATCTGGATGTGCTCGGATCTCGGAGCCCAAATTCTGCATTCTGAGGAGAGATGGTGCTTCAAGCAGTGTCTTGCAGGCACTAGAAGGTGAGACCGTGCTATACCTGCTGCTCCTGCAGGCATATATGTGTAAGGGAAAGAAGGGCGGGCCGCGGAAAGAGTGGGATTGCTTGGGTGTGGGCGCCCAATGGTTCTGGGCAGATCAGCATCAGGCAGCCAGCCAGGAAGACAGGCCCTCAAACTAGGGTTTTCCCAACATGATGCCAGGAATCCTGACAAGGAAAAACAGCCCACGTTAACTTTTATTCCTAATTTACTTCCGTGACATGCTTTGCATAGACTTTTGGTAAGACACTTTGGGCTAATTTACAAGAATCTGGTGCATTCGCTTTAGATACGTCAGATTTTCTTGCGCTGCCCTGCGACCCCCTAACGATGCAATGGATGCACTGTATTTACAATCCAGAACTCCATGACGCACGTTTTCCCAGATGCATCAGGAATTCTGACGCATCTGTGGTGCTAAACTCACACATTGCTGGACTAGTGTAAAATAAATGATGCTACTCCAGCAATACCAGGAGGCCCCTATTGAGAAAAGCCATGTGTCAGTTTTACGCCTGCTCCGAGCTGGCAGTAAAATTCTGACTCACTGAAGTTGCAGAATAACGCAGTGAAATATAAGGCTTTACAAAACGACGCATTGGGCCCAATGCATCCGTTTGTAAATCTGGAGCAGTGTAGAGCACTGCTTGAGCTACTGTTGCATTAAAAAAATGACACAACCGTGGCACAAAGGCCTTGTAAATGAGGCCCTTTTTGTCTTTATTAATGACCATCTCTGTATATATATAATGATGATGTTGCAAATGTATTGAGGTGCTAGATTTTAAAAGAAGTGAAAGTCATCATTGCAGAAGATCATTTCATTTCATGACAATAAATTAATGAAATAATACATGTTGCAGCCAATTTAACACGTATTTTCATGATGGTAAAGATAACAACCAATCCTAATCCTATTCCGCTGTGAATATTGCTTGTTCTAGGAGGAGCGGTTTTAACTTAAATAGTGCACACTTTTTCAGCTCCTTGGGACCTCAGTGCGTTAGTAATATGTTCTAGACATCAGCAAGCAGTTAGTCAGCTCTAGAGTAGTGGTTCTTAACCTTTTGACTTTTGTGGACCCCACTGAATAATTAATGGAAACCGAGTCCCCTCCCACCCCCGTTTACAATTTTGATGATTTGAACCTCAAAACCGTGCACAAAAATACAGGAACAAACAAACATTCATAAAAAAATACACAAATAACAAAATCCTTTAATAAATTCACAAAAATATTTCAGGCGTTTCTAAATGTAACTGAATCCACCTATCATTGATACTATATTCTATTTGATGCACCTGCACTGCTCCCACAAATCAATCTGAGAGCAATACCTTAATTTAGTCTCCAATTTCAAATTCCCTGCATTTATAGAATGACCTAAAATGTTCAATTGCACATTGTGCTTCTTTATTTATATACAAAGCTTTGTTCTTTGAATATTTGATTTTATAAGTCATATTGAACCACTTGAGTAGGCTTTACAGACCCCAAGGGTCCCCAGAACACAGGATAAGAAGTGCTGCTCTAGAAAATGGTCTGTTAGTTACTGACAGTAATGGCAGCATAGGAGTGAGATTACATTCCTGAGTGAAAAAAAGGTATTGGATATTGTGTGGGTTTACACCAGCTGCTCATAGGAGTACCTCTTGACAAATCAATCTTTCATCACACCACTGAGTAGTGTCTGCCGCACAGCAGCAAAACTAACAAGGAGAATGAGAAAGTATAACTAGATTACCACATAACTGCACTGTCTCCCCCTGCAAACCTGAATCACTTTCAAGAACTGCTGCACATACAAAACTCCATGCTTCTGGCAGGTAATATCTCTGATGGTGCACACCACCATCATAATAAGCCATGGCATGTCCAGGCTTCAAGCAAAGAAAGAAAAGATCAGGAGATAGCTCCCTCCATGCTACACACCAGAACTCTGGAATTTCGTCACAGCATAGATCCGACAATTAGCTTCACTCCTCCACTTCTGGAAGAAGCTGAAAACTCTCCTTTTCACGAAACAACTTATCCATAAGCAGATCTACTGTGTGCCCATCACGGAAGAACTGTAAGCCAGGTTTACTTGACCTCTACTATTGTACAGTGCTCCATTGCTCTTTATATACTTGCTGACTATATAAGCATCCATGAATTCATACAAACAGATGCAGTGAAAACAGTCACGTAATAAAGCGAGTCTCAAAGTCCCAAGTACCAGTTATGTCTGCTCACTAGTAAAGGATGCAGAGAGGCATCGACTACAGAAAGTTATCGTAGTTCATTCTTGTATGAGAAGATGCCATGTATGATATGTGCCAACCACATTTCAAGTTGGCTTTGACACTTTAACATGTTGGCAGCCATTTTCGATTAATTTGATAAACACGAAGAGAAAGTGATGTAATGAAGACATGGAACAATTAAAGAGGATTTTTTACTTCCACATTGAAGATGGGAGGAATGTTGCACCAAAGCAGAGGATTGAAGAAACAACCAACTGGTTAAGCCCTCATGCTGAAGTAGTTTTCCAGATCACCCAGGCTCTAGGCCACTGTGAGGCCTTCGTTTTGGGTCCTGGGAGAGTCCCTGAGTAGTATTTGTAATGGGTACTGTCAGTTGTCACCAGTGTCCTAGTGACTGATGCTCTTAGTTGGTTAATCAAGGTACTCTCTTTGAGCATTTGACTTTTCAGGTATAGCAAAGCAGACTGGTCAAGACTTCTTCTCTGAGAAAATAATTGTTACAAACGTAGATCAGATTCTAAATGACACACTTCATTCAAAGCAGGTCTTTATTTACTGTTGATACTGGAGCACCTTAAAGTGTGTTGTGCATAAAGCAAGCAACTTCCTGGGCCAGGTTTCGACCCTGAAAACATTTATGACTTTACACGCTAGCTTTTGTTATATATAACAGAGGGCCCAATTACCAGTATTATCCTTTGAGGTAAACATTGGGGCCACATTCTCTCGTCATTTTTATATATTTACACAAAGGTTTAAATCCACGTTTGGAATACTTATGCACGTTTTCGTATTCTAACTAATGTTCCGTAGCACCCACTGGACGTCGAAACAAACAAGGCGTATATCATGCATAAACATTTACATATTCCGAAACTTACATGGTGATTTTGTGTGAATGCTTAGCAAAAGGGCATTTTTACATGGTAACGTTTCTTTGTTTGTCCATGGCCGAAAAATGTTCCCAGGAAGAAAGCACTTCTCCTGAAATAACTACCAATTTTATAATATCCCCATCCCATTGTCAGCCTGGATGTAGATTTACTTCTACCTTTGACAAGAGTAAATCTTCTATCATATCCAGGATGGAAATGTGCCACACAAGGATGTTTGTGCATTCCCACCGTCCAAACCAACCCCTTCTGCGAAAAGCAGATTTACTCCCACATAAGGAGTAGCAGTATTTGTAAATAAATACATTTATGTTTGCAAATTTATATTTTGTGAATTGCAAATACACATTCATTTGTAACTGCTGCCATTTGTGCACCTAGGTTGCGCTTACCTGCTCAAATGTCTTTTTTGGAGCAGGTGTGTTTGTGGTTGCTTTTGGAAATCTTTGATTGTTTTATTTATTTATTTATTTATTTTGCTCTTAGTCAGTGAAGCGGAGGTGCCAGACATAGAGAAACAAAGGGGCAAGTTTATGAAAAGTGGCGCATCATGTCATGAAGCGCCACTTTTCTTGTACCCCATTGTGACCCCTAACGCCACCATGTGTGCGCCGTATTTATGATATGGCGAATGCAAGTTATGGAACTAGTGTAAAAAATGTTGACGCTAATTTGGCGCTTTGCAGGATTATTGCCAATAATATTGACTCTAAATCTCTAAAGTGAAGGGAGGCCCATTGAAAACAATAGGAGCCTCATTTTAATGCCTGTTTTAGCAGGCTTTAAAAATTACTCTAGTAATGGCGCAGTGGAATCTCACAGATTCCACTGTGCCATTTTTCTGGGCCTTCTAATACAGAAAAACTCCCCTTGCATACATTATGCCTGGTGCAGGCATAATATGACGCAGGGGTTTACAAAGTGGGGCAATGCTCATATTGCGCCATTTTGTAAAAATGGCATGGCATTTTAGCCAACCTAATGCCACATTAGCGTAAAAAAAAAATACGCAAATGTGTCCCAAGGTGGCACTCGGGCCTTCTTAAATCTGGCCCACAATATCAAGCTGTATAAGATCAGCCCTCTACACTAAGGGCCTCATTTACAAGAAAACTGCACATTGTGATCGATGCACCAGTTTAGTCAGGGAGTTCTGGAGCACTCAGGCAGTCACTGGAAGTACATTGTGCAGATGTACTGGTTGCTATTTATAGTTGGCTCCTACAATTATACCCTATGTGGACCCCACAATTCAGGTGTCTTTATTAAAGCGATGTCTCAAGGTAGTCAAGATTTTAAGTTGGCTGAGACACTAAAAGAACAGGTCAGGATAGGACAGGGGAATTTCTTAGACATTACATGACACGGGGAATTCATTAAACATTAAGTTCCATAGTCCATACTTGAAACAGGTATTTATGGTCAGTTGTATACCTCCACTTTAATTGCGACAGATCGCGGGAGCAGATACGGCTAGGAAGACTATCTAATGCTTCTGGAAACAAGACAATGTGCTTGGGTACTATCTAATGCCCTAGGGTGAAAACACCTGCATGTCTACGGTCTGAGGTCGAACTTGGTACAAACCTGGACTCACAACTCTGGAGTGCATTTCTGTAACTCCTCAACCTCTTGTGATGCAGTTTCCTGTGGACATTCTGGCCAACTGAGTTGCAGGTTCTTCTTGCCATAGGCAGTACAGCTGCTTGAGGCGTTATCCATGCAGATATATGCCAGACGGACGTTGCTCTTTGTCCTCTTGGTAAAGAAACTGTTCCTATCCCTTCACAATGAAAGCCAGCTTTCCTTTCTTTCAAGCCAAAGTGCTCCAGAAGGATGACAGCAGCAAACAGGAGCACTGGTGAAGAACCAGAGCCAACCAAAATGGAAGCTTCATATAAAAACCAAATTCTCAGACAGTTCAGTGTGTGTTTTCCAAGTTTTTTACACAGGGTTTCTTTCTTTTTAGGCTATCCCAAGTACAACCCCAGGAAAACAGAAAAAGTGTATTTTTGATAAAGTAGAGGAACACCGGTTTGGCATGCCTACATCTATTTTTCCCAAAAGACAATTACAGTTTTGTAGCAGTGAACCAGTAAACAAAAATAAGATTTGTGGCATTTTGTCAGTTGGTTATGATGTTGTGCCCCCTGAATATCAAATCAACAGTATTGATGGGGCAAAATATTGAAAAGAGAATATCAAAAACAACATATTAACAGGTAAGTCTAGATGTTCTATACCAAACTTCACACATATGTACCTACACTGTGCACATATCTTCAAGGTATGTAACACCTGGCGACCAACAACTAATACCAACCCTACAGTCGCTGGAAAGCACACTCCAGGCCCACTCCTCACAATTCGAAAAAGTGCGAAAGGCAATTATGGACACTAAATCCTCATTGGAAAACAGAATAGATATGGTATCGCAAGACCTGAACCTACTCAGAGTAGACCATCGCAAACTATCTGAGAGAGTGAAGTCAACGGAAGAGGTGCTAAGTGAACTGCCTCCCACGGTATCGGACAACCAAAAACAAATTCTCCACCTAGATGCAGAAGTGAAGACACTGTTGAGAAGAGCGGAGGAGGCGGAGGGCAGATCCCGTCGCAACAACGTACGGTTCCTGGGATTCCCTGAAAAATCACTGGATCAAAACTCGGAACTCTTGCTGGAACACTGGCTAATCAAAGAAGTTCTGAATGGGGCACCATCGAAGTTCTTCTCTGTGGAAAGAGCGCACAGGATCCCGGGAAGACCCCCGGCTCCGAGCCAATCACCAAGACCGCTGATAGCCAGGTTCCTAAATTTCGGAGACCGCGATGCAATACTGCAGCAGTTCCGCAACAAAGGCCCCTTCAGATATGAGGACTCAGTCGTCAGCGTCTACCCAGACTTCACTCAAGAGGTACAAAAACAATGCCACTCCTACGTCCAAATAAAGCAGCGTCTACGTGAGCATGACCTAAAGTACGCCTTACTGTTCCCCGCTAAATTAAGAGTGTCAACCGATGAACGCACCCACGTGTTCACCTCCCCGTAGGATGCCTGGACGTGGATCCACGCCAAGGGGTTCGCTCGCCCCCAGGAGGGCGATGGCACCGGCGAGGACTGGCTAATATCCTCCCCGCGGAAACGCACCAAGAGGCGCACCAGGGGACAACCCACGGAGAAACAGGCCGCAGAATAAAGAGCCAAGGTCCTGAAAGAAACCCCCTGCTAACACAGAACTCTTTTGAGGCTCTCAGGTCACGCCCCGAGGATGGCTCGGAGTAGGACTCGATCAGTTTGGACTCTACACTAACAGATGTGCTAAAGGGTCCGGAGTTTACCCCCAGAACCGCAGACACACTTTGACTGTGTACCGCTGAGTCACCCCTCCGCCTGAACTGATTGCCAAAACTGAGGAACAGCGCAGGACAATGTGTGCGCTACTAGATGTGGTTGGCTACCACATCTGTAGCTATGTATCTTTTGAAAAATGTTCCTATACCCAAATGGCGCACTGTTGGCAGCAATGGGGTACAGGGGGGAGGGAACAGCCTACCCCGGGAGCGCCCAATACTATTTGCAGACCGGGTCTGCGGAAAGATGTGAGCCCCATAACGAACGACATCCAGTTGGTAAAAATGTTCCCCCACAGACATCCACATGGACACAGTTTTGCTCACACACCCGTGGGGTGTGTAGTTTGTTACTAGTTCACAGTAGGGTAAGGGATCCAGTTGGAGAGGGAAGGGGGGTAATAGTTAGTTTGTACACTACAGACCCGCTCATAATGCAGGGAACATTGCCGAGACTGATGGGGTTAACCACAGACATGTCAGGGCTGGGAGGTGCCGGCTGGGCCTTAACTGGCGGCAGAGTGTCAGGTGCAGTCTCGCAAATCAAAACATGGCTCAAACCGCAATCCACATCACGCATCAATATGAAATAGTCACCTGGAACGTCAGGGGACTGGGGACGCCGAGTAAAAGATCCCGGGTGTACGCACGCCTCAGGCACCAGGGTATACACATTGCAATCCTACAAGAGACCCACCTATGGGACCCCGACCTGCAAGAACTGCGGGGCAAATGGGGGGGACAGATAATAGGCACATGATATTTGGCCTTCGCTAGAGGGGTCCTCATATGGATAGCTGGTGGCGTCCCCTTTCTCCAAACATCGCATAGGATAGACCAGGGAGGCAGGTATGTGGCAGTGGAAGGTCGGCTTGACGGCAGACAATTATCGCTAATCGGGATATATGCCCCCAATAACGCGTCATCTGAATTTCTGGGCACACTCACCCCAGCATTACTGGTGAATCCTGAAGCACCCGCCATATGGGGCGGGGACTTCAACTGTATACCGAACCCGGCGCTGGACAGGTCAAACCCCCCCACACAAGCGACAGCTAATAGAAACGCCAGACGCCCACTCCAGACGTGGGCTGGCGATATGGGTCTACATGATATATGGCGCGTGAAACATCCACTGCAAAGGGAATGCTCATTCTATTCAATACCACATAAGGTACACACCAGAATAGACATATTGCGGGGCACCCAAGAAATCTGCACAATGGCCAGCGGGACAGAATACCTAGCTAAAACACTATTGGATCACTCAACGCTTAAAATGACACTGAACTGGGGTAGGAAGCGCCCGGCGATCCCCACGTGGAGACTACAGGTGGAAGCCCTTCACGATCAGGCATTCACAGACACGCTGAACACAGCACTAAAACAGTACTGGGAAATAAACGTTGGATCCACAAATCTAAGAGCAGTAGAGTGGGATGCACATAAAGTAGTGGTCCGCGGCCACTGTATTTCAACTACCTGGGGGGTGAGACACACACTTCACCCTGAGGTCAGCAAGCTGGAAAAAAAATTAAGAGCATTAGAAACTGCAGTAGCTCGCAATGAAATGCCTTACACGGTGCTAAAAGACGCGTGCGCAGAATATGCTGACGCTGACGCCACACTCCGCCGACATGATTATAAATACCACTTGATGCGACTACAAATGGAAGGCGACAGATCGGGCAGGCTACTCGCGTGGCTCCTACGCGAAGACCGGCAGCGCTCACCTATCGGGGCCATAGAGACAGGCGCAGGCACAATGGCTATCACGCAGGAAGAAATAAACGACACGTTCAGGGAATATTACACAAACTTATACACCAAACGCACATCATGTACCAGCCAACAACTTGTGTCCTTCCTGGCGGGCTCACCCCTGCCCCTACTCTCACAAGCAGACAGGGAGACACTAGAGGCCCCCCTAAACTTGGCCCTGGCACAACTGCCTAGGAATAAAGCACCAGGCGCAGACGGCCTTCCACTAGAATACTACTCTACTTTTGCGACATGCTTAAACTCCCATCTCCTGAAAGTATTCAAGGAGGCGTGTGCCAGTGGGACCTTACCCCCAACGCTGAGAGAGGCAATGATAGTGGTCCTTCCTAAACAAGGACGCGACCCCACCGATGTTAAATCCTACAGGCCTCTGTCGCTGCTAAACTTAGATTGTAAAATACTTGGTAAAATACTGGCCAACAGGTTAGCCCCCTACATGCACACCCTGGTACACGAAGACCAAAACGGGTTCATCCCAAAAAGCAACACTTTTCTTAATAACCGGAGGCTGCTGAGTGTGCTGGGTGCAACACTCTCCTGCATGCATACGAGGAAATGGTCATCTCACTCGACATCAAGAAAGCATTCGACACACTAGAATGGGATTTCTTGTTCGCCACCATGCAGCAAATGGGCAATTGGTCCTAAATTCACACGCTGGGTACGGACATTGTACACCAACCCACAGGCTAGGGTGAAGACGAGTGGGGTCATATTAGGGAGTTTCCCGATCAACAGGGGCACACGACAGGGCTGCCCCCCTATCCCCCCTGCTGTTTGCCTTAGCAATGGAACCACTGGCTGCACGCGTTCGCGCGATGAAGGAAAGGTGGGGGATAATTAGGAACGGGACCTACCATGCAATATCACTATATGCAGACGACGCCTTGATATATGTACGGAAAGGAGGAGAGGTGCTGCCCTCAGTGATATCGCTACTGTCTGAGTATGGAGGGATCTTGGGCCTAGTGGTAAACTGGGGAAAATCCTGTGTATTCCCACTAACCAGCTGGCCCCTACCGAAACAAGAAAACGCCCCAGTGGGCCGCCTGAAATGGTGCTTCGACACATTTAAATACCTAGGAGTTAACATCTATCATAGAACAGAGGACCTCAGGGATGGTAACCTAGGGAGAGCTATGGCCTCCATGAAGGGGTCAATGTGATTCTGGAATAAACTACCACTTTCACCACTGGGCAAGGTGGCCTCAGCAAACATGCTGATACTGCCTAGATTGCTATACTACTTTGCGGCACTGCCGCTCATTATCCCTAAGAGTTTCTTTAATAATTTGAACGCTGTCTTACTACAGCTTATATGGGGAGAGGGCAGAAGGCGGGTCACAATTTCCACGCTACAGCGCCCGGTCGACACGGGTGGACTGGGCGCCCCTAACTTTGAACTTTACTATGCGGCCGCGCAGCTACAGTGGATACTGAACTGGATTCATAGGCCTAATATGGCGCAAACCACCTGGCTTTCGACCCGACTCCAAGGGCCCCCCCTGCTCGCATGGCTCACAAATAAAAAAATAAAGAGCGCACGCGAAAACCCACTGATGGTAGTGGCCCACGCATGCTGGAAGAGGTACATCCAAAGAGATGCAAAGGAACTCCCCTACTCGCCGCTCATCCCACTGGAACGGCTTTCCGGATGGGCCGAGACTGGATTACATTCGCCCGCAGCCTGGGCGGAACCGGGCATACACACAGTGGGAGACTGCTTTGAGGAAGGTAAATTAATGTTGTTTGAATCCATGCAAGCCCTCACAGCGGTGAGCCCGGGACAATTCCTGGCCTACCACGCCATATGTCACTCAATCAGAAAAACATGAGCGGCTGGAAAACTAGAGCCAGAGACCTCCCCCGCACTACACCACATGCTGAGCTGCGACGCCCAAGCAAAAGCAGTCTCGAACTCATACAAACTCCTGAATAAGCCCCTTGCACCAATTTGGTAAAAGCCAGGGAGAGGTGGAACGCCGTCTTGCCGGCTTTGATCTCACAGGAAGAATGGTTAAAAGCCTTATACCACACCCGTGAGGTGTCAAGAAACCCCAGATTCCGCTACACGCAGTTCAATTACATACACCAAACATATTTAGCACCAGCTAGGCTCAAACGTATGTTCCCCGGGTCGGACCCGGCCTGCCCCAGATGTAATGCCCCAGAGCCACAGTTTTACCACATGGTCTAGGAGTGTCCCCGTGTACAAAAAGAATGGGCCAGGGTGGTAAAAACAATAGCAGAAACGACGGGCCTCGTCCTGGACATGGACCCCAAGTCCTGCCTGCTAGGACTCAGGACAAGGGCGCAAAAAACACAAACACTTACATAAGTTTGCAGACCTGGCATACGTAATGTACAAAAGACTGATAGCCATGAACTGGAAAGCTTCCAATGCGCCCGACTTGAAAGCTTGGCACACCCTCACGCTGCAATGGTCCCGCACAGAGTACCAGGTACTAAAGAAATTTGCGTGCGAGGGACTGCGACATGCGGGTTGTGAAATATGGAGCACATTAGTATCTAAGCTAGAGGCAAAAAACGATGAGAAACCTCCATAATTTGTGAAATAACACAAACATCCAGACAGTCATTGGTATGCAGCTGGCTACGACACAACATCCCAACAGGGGACACACCCAACTTCATCTGCAACACTTCACACCCCTTGACAATACACCAGACACCGAACGCACGTGCCCCATGCAGTACCCACTCGCCTGCACAACCTAAACACTCGACACTAGCACCCCAACAACCGGTACCCCCCCGCTCAACATTAATGAGTCAACCCTGGGCAGTGTGGAGCCACTCCACACCAAAATACACCATTTAACGGCACAGGCAATAATTTAAAAATACTGGATAGATAATTCGGACCTAGATGTGTACAATCTGTTTCAGTTGTTTGGTTGTTTTAAGTTGTGCAAATTTTAAAGATTTGTTAGATCACTAACATCCTGTCATTGATAACACACGTATGTAGCACAATGTTTGGTTTTGAAAAATTCTATAAAAATATTTAAAAAAATAAAATAAAATCTTCAAGGTACGTAGAAGTGAGTTAGGAATAGTAAATCTATTATTCCCTATATGCACCCCAGACTGGAGAAAGGTTGCACCTACGTTTCTAGAAGAATTCAGCAAGTGAAAAGCAAGTTTCCAGAAGTGCCACTGTTCAAATTCCTCAGGTCGGTTACAGGTCCTATAGTCAGGGAGTTCTAAAGCACTCAGGAAGTCAATGGAAGTACATTGTGCAGACGTACTGGTTGCGATATGCATTTACCTTTCTATATTTTGTCTCTCAATATTCTGTCCTCGATATTACTATGTCACTATATTCTTGGTGTTGATATTCAATAGGACGATTGTTGAGATCATGTGTAGAACAATGGCTATGAGAAAAATCAGATACCTCATAGGGTGTTTGTCCTTAATCATTCCACTAAATGGACAAGCAAAATACCATTGAATGTTAGATGTAAGAATGTCTGTAGCATCCCATTCATTTAGATGAATATGGTCGAAAATCCATATGCCGTATTGCGTAGGTACATCACATGATCAAGGAAGCGTTTCTCCTTATTGCAAGTCCTACCATTACTCTTATCACAACCATTATGCTATAAAGGAGACCATTATTCCTGCTGGTATCTGTACAATTTGCACCAAGCTTTCCTACCACAAAACTTGATCCAAGCTGTTATTTCGCCCCCAAAGCCAAGCATTTGCACACATATGGAAGGACGAGACGGGTGTTGGTTAGTGTGGCTTAAGTGTAGAGCGGAAGAAATCTGGGTGATTACTGGAGAGTTGTACCTGCTGTTTTTCAGAGTGCATTTTACAGATGCATGTACAGAACCTATTGTTGAGAAGGTGTGACGCTGGTACCACACGTGTTAAAAAATGTGGCAGGGAGTTGTGTGTGAATGCAGGTGAGTTCTGCAAGTGTAAGCACTTTCGCCATCATGACTCACCAGGTGTGATGTGCAGCTATGTGGTGGGACAGATCAACAGATGCTGGCGAGCAATATGAAGGTTGGTTGCGTGTGAGTGTTGCATTGAGAGGGTGCAATTAATTTTATTTGTTGATGCTGTGCTTGAGAGTCAGATAAAAATTCATATAATGACACCACGAAGGGTGACTTCAGTTGGGAACAAAGGAGTGCATTCTGAATACAAACTAATTGTTTTTTGCTTCGCTGGAGTGTTGTCACACCTGCCGTAATGTGAGTAGGACCATTAACGTCTTCAAATATTTGCCCCAAATATTGTTCCCTGTGTTAACTGACCATGATAGGCTGTTACCTCTTTGCAGGGTAATATAACCATGCATTTTATGATTTTACCTCTGAATTTTCCTAAAATAAGAATATATACACTACATTGTCTGCAACATATATGCCAAAATTGTATTTTTGAACATCAGGTCATGGACTTTTTAGGTCTGGCCTTTAAGGCAGCTTTAGCTGTCTTGCAAAACTATTGTTAAAAAAAAAAAAGTATTAATGTCCATAATTTGAGTCTTTTTGGTCGACGAGCTTCATCCATTGGCCTGTTCAATTGTCATTCACATTGTGCTTCTGCCCACAACATCATATAGAATAAGCATAGGACAATTGGTCAGCCCACTTGGCCCATTGGCTTCCTTCACTTTGAGCAACTGCACAAAGACAGAGCACATCCTTTACATCACCTTAAAATTAACTTCCTTCTCTTCAGAGACAACCCATTTCCAAGTGGGCTTTTTTTTTTTTTTCTTACCATATCCTTAAATAGTGTCTATTTATTTTGCCTACATTTTGAGTGCCCGATTGGATGGTGATTTCTTTTCTGTCACCTTTCCAACGTTTTAAAATGTTTAGGTGATATTGTAACAGTGTAGCTGCCTGCGACTTCAGTATTTGGCCAAGTGATGGTTCATTCATTTATATTTTACAATTAAAACTAAAACTCATGGCACATACTGTAAAGCTTTGATATAAAAAGCATCACTAATAAACCGGAAGCGCTAGTGTTTTTTTTTATTTACATTTTTTAATTGATCCATGTGTTCCAAAGGTGCATTAATTTTACTTAATGTTATATTTACTTTAAAAAGGGGCTATTTATTTTGCCTGCACTGGTAGGCAATGCTTTATTATTCTATATTTTCTCTTGTTATTCTATAGCAAATCTTCCAGTTTTGGACCACTGAGTAATCTACCAAGTGCCATGGATCTAAAATAATCTTTAACTGCTTTTCAGTTGGAGATTAAATGGAGGTTAAAAATGTAAAAACAAACGCCTAGCCTGGTGAAGGATTTACATCAACCCGAGGATAATATATTTCCTGAGAAACCTCGGCGTTATGTGTGAAAATTTTAAAACAGTTGAAGACTACGCATTAGATTATTAAGAGCTTCTCTAAATGTTGGCAAGGGATTTGCCCTTTTTGTGCACAACGATTGTTCTGCGTGTAAATAAAATTCCAATCATCTCCCAATATTGGTGGGCAGGCATTGCAGCTAATTCTACTCCCAACTTTAAGATGAGAAATGATCTTATTTGTGCTATATACACTAGCTACGTACCCATCCCTTAAATTAATAGTGGTAAGAAGCCAGTGGTCCTGCTCACAATGAGGGGACATCACTAATGTTTCAGCAATATTCTCAATACCTAACTATGTCCGTGCCCTTTATTGTTGAGTCCTCTTGAGTGGGTGGATATTGTGGTCCACTGCGAACAGGTAAGCCTGACTTGGCTGGCCATCATGTGGGTATCCGCTAAGAGCATAATGTTTACTTTTGAATCAGATATCATTTGCAGGACAGACTTTGTTGGCGGAATGATCTAATAGTCTGTTTTCATTCTAGGAAGCAAATGAAAGATTTTTAGCGACCAGGCTCCAAGCACAATTGTTGAAAACTTAGTGGGAAGACTGGTCATGGCCAAAAAATGATCATAAAAACATTTATTTTTTTAACTTTTTCGCTCCCATTGTAGAAAAATGTGTAACTTCCAGTCTGTGCCTTCCCCCCTCCCCTTTTTAAGCTAAGGTCCTACAGAAAAACTCCTTCCCAGTGTGCTGCAGCACCACTGAGCCCCACCAGACCCCTGGGCTGATGCGTGTGGGTGCATTGGGTGATGATAAAGGCTAGAGCCACCTCCAGAATCAACATCTCCCTCAAAATACTTGTATTTATGACATCACTGTTTTAAATTAGTACTGATCGTTATTAACATGTGAAACTGCTTCTTTTGACATGAGGATTCTAACGGATAACAAGAGTTTGAGCAAGTATTTCTTTATTACATTTAATTATGATTTAGCTCATTGGTACACCAAATAATGTTACATGCGGCAAGTGCTTAATTCGTGAATGAATGAGTGCTGGTGCCCGAATCTCTGCTCTAGCCATTTAAACATTGGTGCACGGCAGTTAGTAATTTGTGGTTGTTGTTTCCGGTGCGGCACTTTTTTCTGAGGGCAGGCGCTTAGTTTTCTGTCTCAAGCATTACTGCGAGCAAAAGACACGTGGGAAAGGAAGAGAAAAAGGGAAAAGCGCCAGAAAGGGAGAAAGCAGGAAGCTGCAAAAGTTAGCTGACGGGGCAGGGAGTGGGTGTAAATTAATTGAAGAGGCCCGAGGTGGCTCCAGGATTACGCTGCCTCAGTATTATGTGCTCGCACTTTTGCAGCAGCCACCTGTTTAAGAGGGAAGCTTTGAGTACCGGCACATTTTAGTTACAAATTAAGTACTGGTGCGCAGAGTACCAAAGATTGTGGTTTTGAATCCACTACCAGACACTCTAGGCCCCTTTTCTCGCTCTAGCAGGTCCCTTTCTTTCTCCCTTTGAGACGGTTTTGCAGTTTTGATTTTCCTCCGACTTTCCAGTCTGTGCATTTCCCTCTCTTGCGCTCGGTTAAAATCTGATGCAGAAAATTAATGTCGGTCCCCAAAAATAATTGCCGAAGGCCCCCACCAGCAACAACCTGCTCAAATTAAGCATTGCTCGTGGCTGTTAGTAATTTCAGCAATCTCCCCGCCCCCCCCCCCCCCCCAAATTAAAAGCGGCGAAGGAAGAAAGAAGCTTCGAAAAGGAATGTGAAAGAGTGAGCTAAAGTGCTAAGAAGTACGGGCCAGATGTAGAAAAGGGTTTTACCCATTTTTTGTCTATGGGAAAATATGTGTTCGTACATATGGCCCTATAGGTTGGCGGAAAAAAACAGAGGGGCGCAGGTTTTCTAAAGACTTGGTAGTCCGGGTATATACGGCAGCGCGACTGCTCTCTCCATTGATCCCCGAGAGCTTGAGACACTGAAGGACAGTTTCTGATGCCCCACAGACGCCGCCTTTGTCCCTCTCTCCGGCTCACAGAGGGAGGGAGAGAGAGTGCAAGAAAGGAGGGAAAGAGACAGATATGAGGGAAAGAGAGCGGGCGGTATGAGAAAGTACGAGAGAATGAAGAGAGGAGGCAAGGAGAGAGGCAGAGAACGGATGGATGGGAAGAGAGATTGGGGGAAGGGGCTGGTGCAGCTCTGAACATGTTTTTTGAGTGCGCTGCTTTTGTTTCCCAGTCAAGACCTCCATTTGGCTGGGCCGACAACAGGCACCTAAGAAAAACCTCGGGCTCCTCCACTTATTAGTTGTTTATTTATGTAAGTACTAACTAAGCACTGGGGAAATTACTGGATACATTTGCATACTTATGGCTGCCAGTTACCATATTGTGTGTACTTCAGTTGATGGCTGCATTCTCGAGGCTCGCTATTCTAAGGACCCTCTGAAGACCATTGTTTAAGCTTCTTCCTAAAGTCTTTGGTGGTTCTGCGTTGTTTGCTCAATGGTGGGAGAGCTCCTTCTGCCTGCCTCGTACCCCTGGAGGAGTTCAACTCCTACATCTTATTATTGAGTGTTGCCAGTTGATAATCTGTGCAAAGCGCTGGATCTGTTTTCTACCTTTGATGTGTAGTTCTGAATAGTTTGCTTTTACTACTATTTAAAGAAGTGTAAAGTTACTTCTCTGTTCCACGTGGAACAGGCGAAGGACTAAAAAGGCCCCCTTCAGGAGGTCAGGTTTATTTAATTTATGTAATTGTTTAGTGACCATATTGTATGAGTCCATGTGGGATTCTGTTTTTTTCTGTTCTAATGTCTTTTAGTCTTTTTCTTCAATGTTTTTCCTTTGTGTTTTTAAGATGTGCTTGCAAAATTACTTCATGCAGGTGTCAGTTTGATTTTAATCCATGTGTCTCCCATTGATGTATGAGACTGGGATTCGTTATGTGCATGCCACTATGAAAGGCATTTATTAAATTGGAGCAGGTGTGTCCTGCAAAGACCCTGAAGGCCCGAATTCATGCCACATTTTTAGGGTCGAGCCTGCTTTGCATGCGCTCGCGCATATAGCAGGGAGAGTCTTTTGTATTTATAAAAGGGCTCTGAGCCCTGTCAACTTCACGTCAGTGCTTTTTATTGGTTCGTGGGCTTCCCTAATTAAATCTGCTTGCTTTCATTAGTCGAAGGCACGCATATGGCATGCCTTTTCCGGTGGCAAGCCCTCCTAGAGCGCAGCTACCAAGTACAGAAAACATGCGAGGCTCGCTGTTTTCCATCGAGCTTGTGGACTTTTTTTTCTCTAATTTAGGAGCCCGATCTCGCTTGGCAGAAGTCGAGCGCTTTACCTACTTGATTTAACTTTTTTGGGTTACGTGCATAAATGCACTTTTGCCCGATAGGTGAAAAGTCGGGTTAGGAGTTTACAACGCGATCGGCTCTAACACGAGCAAACGCGAGACCCGATGCATTGTAAATGCTTGTTAGAACGGTCACTGATTTTCTGAATGAGTTCTTTGTAGAGTAATTGTATACAAAACAGTCTTATGTAGACATCCTAAAAAACTGACATGGATTTGGCCATTCTGGACCTACAATGAACACTCCTACATTATAGGGATTTTCAAATTTTCCTTTCAGACATCTCCGATTATTTAGCACGTTTGAATTTAATGTTTCAAGTTTCTAATCATGATGGAGTCGCACAACATGAATTTGCTGTCTTAGTATGTCACCCCCAGTAGAGTTAAGAGAATGTGTCAGAATATGTCCTTGCAAGAGAACTTGGCCAGGAAGGTTTGAGGAGCAGAGGGCCCTTTAAGTTCAATTAGGGCGAGTATGAGTGCTAATTAGAAGGTCCTTAGGTAGGTAGTAGATATTAGGCTAAGGGCGATTCTTTGGAGGGACTCAAAGGGAAAAGAAACCTGAAACGTGATGTGAGTTTTGGAGGAACCATGGTTGAGGAAGTAATCTTGAGGTGTATGGGGGGTGGGGAAATGCTTCCTTGGTGTATGCTGTGTGAAGAGTGAGAGATAGTTAAGGCCACAAAAGAGTATGATTGCTAGAATAAGAAACATGGATTTAGGCCTTTCAGTGGTGAAGGGGGATTTTCCAGAATTTGAGTTGGAGATTGAAAGCAGAGGAAATGAAGGTGAGCATACACACTTATATCTTGCTATGTGTTTGAGAGATGTATGAGAGATATGCAGTTAAGAGGTGAAATTGTTTTAAAATTAGTTTGGAGAAGCTAAGCATTAAGCAATTGGTAACCATCCCCAGTATCATATGGAGGTCAGCCATCTGTGCTTGAAGTGGTGCTTGAAGTGTCTTTTTCTCTCCAGCACTAAAATTTGCCTGACAAACACCCATCCTCAGCCAATCCACCATATGCATATTTCCATACTTGCAAAGTGTCTGTTGCTGTTCCGGAACATAACACCTAGTCTCAAAATGGTACCCGACCAACATCCTGACCTCCCCTAGCAACTACCATGGTGACACTCAGCATTAGCACCTGTGCTTCTCCCGACTAGTCAATCTGGACTGCAACATCTCCATTGCAGAATACACAGTGTGGTATCTGCCTGGTGGCAGTGTGATGTGGGAAGGCTCAGATAGCTACATGCTGGTGGAAGTTGGGGGAGATTTTGATCTGTGCCAGGTCCCCACTGGTAATTTGGGCACACTAGCCACTTCACTGCAGTTTCAACATTGTCAGCTCTTTGCCTCAGCTGCATCCTGCTAGTCTCATGGCTACTTCTCCTGGTGGGCCCTTCACGTGTGCCTGACAGTCCACAAGTAAACAGATCATCTTGCTCCACAGCATTAACGTACCCCTTGTTTCAACACTTTAAAATTCAGTATACCATAAGATTACACCCCCCACAGTTTCTATAAAGAAGACAAACATGAACAAGGAAATCATTTCGTTTTCATTTTCTGGGCAAACCGATTTGTGACACATGGGTTCAGACATGGTAATGAGGCTTTTAACTCAGATCTCTCTAGGCACTTCCTAATTATTTTACACCATTGCGCAAACAAAATTTGAATTGCAAAAGTACATAAGTGTAGGAGTAGGCGAGGCAAGGTTTTGAGGTTGCTACAGATGCAGGCGTCGTCCCTGGACAAAGTGTTTTTTAGAGAGATAAATGCTTGAACGGAAGCAGATTGGAGACTTTCAATTGCTCAACACGTGCAGGAAATACCAATAAGGTTTAAATATTTATAGAACAGATCTAATTATTATTTTCCCACACCACCAGGACGGGAGACTTAAACACTCTGAGCAGCCTCAACTCAGTTTCTCTTTGGGGTCTGTAGGAATCCTTCCAAGATTTCCCTGAAATGCAAGCATCAGTGAAAGGAGAGTAAATGATCGGAGAAATGCAGGTTACTGACGTAGACAGGGTGACATAGTAGATTCATCCAGATTGTCTAGGCTTACCTGGATATTTGTATGTACACCCCTTTAAACATGGGATCCATAATATCGAGGTGCCACTATCTGCGAGGCATGACATCAGTCTATTATCCAACTCTTTCCCTAAAAGCAAACATGTCCTTCAAACCATTTATTTATCAGTTTCTGCTTCTAAACCATTAGCAGAGGTAAATATGCAACAGAAAACATTTCTAAGAGCAACTGTACATAAGTCGGGACCAAAATATGGAACTGCTGTGTGATAGCACTGGAAACAGATTCACTCAGGACTCCGCCATGTATTGAGATGGTCTAGGAGGCTGGCCTGGTGTGTAGTGGGTACCTATGGTACTTACACCTCACACCAGGTCCACTTATCCCTTATAGTGTAGGCAGTGTCTAGAAGCCAGGCTCTCTAGAGGTAGCTGTGGATGAGCAGCCAAGGCTTATCTAGGAGACGTGCAAAGCTCATGCAATACCACTGTAGTCACACTTAGTACTTACACACATGAAAGAAAACACTCAGTGTTATAAAAATAAAGGTACTTTATTTTGGTGACACAAATACCAAAAATACAATAGAGACTTTACTCCCTTAGTAGGTAAGTAATATACAAATGACATACACTAGTATGCAGAAATAGGCATAACACAGTTAGAAAACAGTGCAAATAGTGAAAATCACAATAGTTAGAAATGGGCCTAGAGGGAGCACAAACCATATACTAAGAAAGTGGAATGTGAAAGTCGGTTCCCCACCTAGGCAAGTGTAGTGTTTAGAGGGGAGCTGGGAGTACTAGGAAAGCCCAAAGGTAAGTACCACAACCCACCCCGGCGACCAGGATTACAAGCGTAAATCACAGAAAGTTTCCCAGGACACACAGAGAAGTAAAGAAGAATATTGCAAAATCCAGAAGAGACTGCAAGACACCAACAGTGGATTCCTGGATAAGAAGACCTGTGGAAGAAGGGGACCAAGTCCAAGAAGTACAGAAGATTCCAGGAAGGGCTCGAGCTCATACCCATCAGGATGAAAGTGCAAAAGGTGAACCACCGGCGAGGAAGAAGAGTCAGCACTGCACCCAAAGAAGATGAAGTCGGGTTCCTGGAGGGTGCAGGTGATGTCCCACGCCGGATAGAGGATTGCAGTCGGATTTGCTTCGTCGGATTCTGCCAACAAGACTTGGCATACGCAAAGCTCATGGTTAGCAAAAAGTTGCGCTGCCAGGGACCAGGAAGGACCAGGTGAACTCTGCCCAGAAGGGGGAGTTGGAAGGGGCCCTCAGCAACACAGACAGCCCACAGAAGACCAGGCAGCACAAAAGTTGCAGAGGAGGCCCATGCAGCACTACAAAAAAGGCTCCCATACCTCCGGAGAACCACTCAGCGAGCTGTGCGTCTAGGATAGCGTGGTGGGACCTGGAGCTTCAAGATGCACAAAGATCTTGGAAGACCGATGCCAACAAGCCTTGGCAGCTGCAAAGGACGTGGAGCATGGGGGTACTGTCCTGTGTGGGGAGGCTAGGGCTTACCTCCACCAAAGTTGGACAGTTGGAAGAGAAAACCGTTGGGACCACTCCAGTCCACCACCTGTGATGCAAGATCCCTGCAGCTTAGCAGGAGAGGGGATCCATGCAGCCGGTCGTCATTGCAGTTGGTGCCTGCAGAAGCAGGGGAGTGACCCCTTCACCCCAAGGGAGATTCCTCTGTTCTTCTGATGCAGGCAGAAGGCGGGCTGTTCTCAGAGGATGCACAACCGGGGAAATGTTGCAGTTGCTGGAAGGAGCTGGAGTTACAATGTTGCAGAAGGTGTCTTGTTTCTTTGTTGCAGCTTGTGGGGTCCTAAAGAGTCCAGATGCAGTTTATTCGGTGATAAGTTGAAGTGCAGGATGCAGAGGATTCCTGCTGGAGTCTTGCAATCTGAATCTGAGGAGTCACCCTAAAAAAAACTCTAAATAGCCCTGAAACAGGGATTGGCCACTTAGCTGAGTGACCACCTATCAGGAGGGGGCTCTGACATCACCTCCTCGCACTGGCCACTCAGATCTCCCAGAGTTCCCTGCCAAACTTGAATCCAAGCTGGCAAAATGCAGGGACCCTCTGGAGGAGCACTGAGTACGACCCCTGGGGTGGTGATAGACAGGGGAGTGGTCACTCCCCTTTCCTTTGTCGAGTTTCATGCCAGAGCTGGGACCGGGGGTCCCTGAACTGGTGTAGGCTGGTTTATGCAAGGAGGGCAACAAATGTGCCCTTCAAAGAATTTCCAGTGGTTTGGGGAGGCTACTGCTCCCAAGCCTGTAACACCTATTTCCAAAGGGAGAGGGTGTAACACCCCTCTCCCAAAAGAAATCCTTTGTTCTGCCTTCCTGGGCTCGAGCTTTTCAAGCAACAGGGGGACAGAAACCTGAAAACCCTCAGAAGGCTGAAATGGCAATACTGGAGGTCCTCTAAGGAACCCCTAGAGTGCATGGAATCATACAACCAGTGCTTGCAGAAACCTTGGGGTATGATTCCAACATGTTTGATACCAAACATGGCCATGTTCGGAGTTACCATTATGTAGCTGGACATAGGTAGTGACCCATGTCAAGTACACGCGTAAAATGGTGTGCTCGCACTAAACCAAGTCTGGGAAAATGGGCCTGGAGTTGGTGGGGGTACCTCTGCTAGTGCAGGGGTCCCCTCACACACAGGTTCTTTGCACCCTGCCCTGTGGGCTAGAAGGCCTACCATAGGGTGAGTTATAAGTGACCTGGTTTAGTGAAAAATGGCAGTAAACCCTTTCACACAGGCTGCAATGGCAGTCCTACAGCAGCCTTTGCATTGGCTGTCTATGGGTGGCACAATGTTTGCTGCAGCCCATAGGGATCCCTTTGAACCCCAATGCCCTGGGTACCTAGGTACCATATACTAGGGACTTATAAGGAGGCACCAGTGTGCCAATTGTGGGTGAAATACTGTGATAATAGTAACGAACAACTACATTTACGGGAGAGAGCATAACTACTGGGGTTAGCAGGATCCCAGTAGACACAGTCAAACACATTGACAAACAGGCCACAAGTGGGGGTAACCAAGATAGAAAGAGGCTACTTTACTACAGATGGTGCACTGGTTCACTCACCACATTCATGAGTGCCTGCCACAGTCACCTACATGTTTCCTTCCTTTGAATTATCCCACAGTGTTTCTGCCGGCCAGGGTGCAGAGGGGTTTCACAAAGGGCCCCATCATGGATTGTGAATGGTGGGCTTGTCACTTACCTCATCCTGACAGGTACTCGTAAGATGGTTACTTTATAAAAAATCAATAGCCATGAGATGGGTAGTCTTTTCTCCATCCTCTGGTGTGCACTTGCTGCCAATGGCAGTGACTTTCAGCATGTGCTCATAGGGCTTTGCAGTTCTGTGAATGGCTTAATGAAATGCTCAAGTACTTTGACATCTATTATTCTTGCTGAATATTATAGGTGTAGAAGCCACTTTACTTATTGTAAGGAAATGCCTCCTTGGCATGGTTACCCCCTGACTTTTTGCCTTTGCTGATGCTATGTTTTGAATTGAAAGTGTGCTGAGGCCTGCTAACCAGGCCCCAGCACCAGTGTTCTTTCCCTAACCTGTACTTTTGATTCCACAATTGGCACACCCTGGCATCCACATAAGTCCCTTGTAAGTGGTACCCCTGGTACCAAGGGCCCTGATGCCAAGGAAGGTCTCTAAGGGCTGCAGCATGTCTTATGCCACCCTGGAGACCCCTCACTCAGCACAGACACACTGCTTGCCAGCTTGTGTGTGCTGGTGAGAACAAAACGAGTAAGTCGACATGGCACTCCCCTCAGGGTGCCATGCCAGCCTCTCACTGCCTATGCAGGTATAGATAAGTCACCCCTCTAGTAGGCCTTACAGCCCTAAGGCAGGGTGCACTATACCATAGGTGAGGGCACCAGTGCATGAGCACTGTGCCCCTACAGTGTCTAAGCAATACCTTAGACATTGTAAGTGCAGGGTAGCCATAAGAGTATATGGTCTGGGAGTCTGGTTTACACGAACTCCACAGCACCATAATGGCTACACTGAAAACTGGGAAGTTTGGTATCAAACTTCTCAGCACAATAAATGCACACTGATGCCAGTGTACATTTTATTGTAAACTACACCCCAGAGGGCACCTTAGAGGTGCCCCCTGAAACCTTAACCGACTATCTGTGTAGGCTGACTGGTTCCAGCAGCCTGCCACAACCGAGACATGTTGCTGGCCCCATGGGGAGAGTGCCTTTGTCACTCTGAGGCCAGTAACAAAGCCTGCACTGGGTGGAGATGCTAACACCTCCCCCAGGCAGGAGCTGTCACACCTGGCGGTGAGCCTCAAAGGCTCACCCCTTTGTGCCAGCACAGCAGGACACTCCAGCTAGTGGAGTTGCCCGCCCCCTCCGGCCACGGCCCCCACTTTTGGCGGCAAGGCCGGAGAAAATAATGAGAATAACAAGGAGGAGTCACTGGCCAGTCAGGACAGCCCCTAAGGTGTCCTGAGCTGAAGTGACTCTAACATTTAGAAATCCTCCATCTTGCAGATGGAGGATTCCCCAATAGGATTAGGGATGTGACCCCCTCCCCTTGGGAGGAGGCACAAAGAGGGTGTACCCACCCTCAGGGCTAGTAGCCATTGGCTACTAACCCCCCAGACCTAAACACGCCCTTAAATTTAGTATTTAAGGGCTCTCCTGAACCTAAGAATTTAGATTCCTGAAACTACAAGAAGAAGAAGACTGGCGAGCTGAAAAACCCCTGCAGAGGAAGAACAGAAGACACCAACTGCTTTGGCCCCAGACTTACCGGCCTGTCTCCTGCCTTCCAAAGAAACCTGCTCCAGCGACGCTTTCCAAAGGACCAGCGACCTCTGAATCCTCAGAGGACTGCCCTGCTTCAAGAAAGACAAGAAACTCCCGAGGACAGCGGCACTGCTCCAAAAAGACTGCAACTTTGTTTCAAAGGAGCAGATTTAAAGACCCCTGCAACCCCCCGCAAGAAGCATGAGACTTGCAACACTGCACCCGGCGACCCCGACTCGACTGGTGGAGAACCAACACCTCAGGGAGGACCCTCCGGCGACTCCAAGACTGTGAGTAACCAAAGTTGTCCCCCCTGAGCCCCCACAGCGACGCCTGCAGAGGGAATCCCGAGGCTCCCCCTGACCGCGACTGCCTGAACTCCATTTCCCGACGGCTGGAAAAGACCCTGCACCCGCAGCCCCCAGCAACTAAAGGAACGGAACTCCTGTGCAGGAGTGACCCCCAGGAAGCCCTCTCCCTTGCCCAGGTGGTGGCTACCCCGAGGAGCCCCCCCCTTGCCTGCCTGCAACGCTGAAGAGATCCCTTGGTCTCTCATTGATTTACATTGAAAACCCGACGCTTGTTTCTACACTGCACCCGGCCGCCCCAGTGCCGCTGAGGGTGTACTTTTTGTGTGGACTTGTGTCCCCCCCGGTGCCCTACAAAACCCCCCTGGTCTGCCCTCCGAAGACGCGGGTACTTACCTGCTGGCAGACCGGAACCGGGGCACCCCCTTCTCTCCATTGAAGCCTATGTGTTTTGGGCACCTCTTTGACCTCTGCACCTGACCGGCCCTGAGCTGCTGGTGTGGTAACTTTGGGGTCGCTCTGAACCCCCAACGGTGGGCTACCTTGGACCCAAACCTGAGACTTGTAAGTGATTTACTTACCTGACAAAACTAACAAAAACTTACCTCCCCCAGGAACTGTGACAATTGCACTGTGTCCACTTTTAAAACAGCTTATTGTGTTTTATGTAAAAAGTATACATGCTAATGTAATGATTCAAAGTTCCTAAAGTACTTACCTGCAATACCTTTCAAATGAGATATTACATGTAGAATTTGAACCTGTGGTTCTTAAAATAAACTAAGAAAATATATTTTTCTATAACAAAACCTATTGGCTGGATTTGTCTCTGAGTGTGTGTTCCTCATTTATTGCCTGTGTGTATGTACAACAAATGCTTAACACTACTCCTTTGATAAGCCTACTGCTCGACCACACTACCACAAAATAGAGCATTAGTATTATCTCTTTTTGCCACTATCTTACCTCTAAGGGGAACCCTTGGACTCTGTGCATACTATTCCTTACTTTGAAATAGTGCAAACAGAGCCAACTTCCTACATTGGTGGATCAGCGGTGGGGTACAAGACTTTGCATTTGCTGGACTACTCAGCCAATACCTGATCACACGACAAATTCCAAAAATTGTCATTAGAAATTGATTTTTACAATTTGAAATTTTTCTAAATTCTTAAAAGTCCTGCTAGGGCCTTGTGTTAGTCCCTGTTAGCATTTCCTTTTAGAGTTTAAAAGTTTGGTAAAAGTTTGAATTAGATCCTAGAACTAGTTTTAGTTTCTTAAAAAGTATTCCAACTTTTAGAAGCATAATGTCTAATACAGATGTGAATGTGGTGGAACTCAACACCACACCTTACCTCCATCTACAGATGAGAGAGCTAAGGTCACTCTGTAAACTAAAGAAAATAGCAATGGGCTCCAGACCTTCCAAACTACAGCTCCAGGAGCTGTTGGCAGAGTTTGAAAGAGCCAACCCCTCTGAGGATGGCAACACAGAGGATGAGTATAGTGACTTGGAGGGTGATTCCCCCCCACCAGTCCTATCTAGGGAGGACATGGCCTCTCAAGCCCTGACTCCACAAATAATAGTCAGAGATGCTGGTTCCCTCACAGGAGGGACCAACACTTCTGAAATCACTGAGGATAACTCCAGTGAAGAGGACATCCAGTTAGCCAGGATGGCCAAAAGATTGGCTTTGGAAAGACAGATCCTAGCCATAGAAAGGGAAAGACAAGAGATGGGCCTAGGACCCATCAATGGTGGCAGCAACATAAATAGGGTCAGAGATTCTCCTGACATGTTGAAAATCCCTAAAGGGATTGTAACTAAATATGAAGATGGTGATGACATCACCAAATGGTTCACAGCTTTTGAGAGGGCTTGTGTAACCAGAAAAGTGAACAAATCTCACTGGGGTGCTCTCCTTTGGGAAATGTTCACAGGAAAGTGTAGGGATAGACTCCTCACACTCTCTGGAAAAGATGCAGAATCTTATGACCTCATGAAGGGTACCCTGATTGAGGGCTTTGGATTCTCCACTGAGGAGTATAGGATTAGATTCAGGGGGGCTCAAAAATCCTCGAGCCAGACCTGGGTTGACTTTGTAGACTACTCAGTAAAAACACTAGATGGTTGGATTCAAGGCAGTGGTGTAAGTAATTATGATGGGCTGTACAATTTATTTGTGAAAGAACACCTGTTAAGTAATTGTTTCAATGACAAACTGCATCAGCATCTGGTAGACCTAGGACCAATTTCTCCCCAAGAATTGGGAAAGAAGGCGGACCATTGGGTCAAGACTAGGGTGTCCAAAACTTCCACAGGGGGTGACCAAAAGAAAGGGGTCACAAAACCTCCCCAGGGGAAGGGTGGTGAGACAGCCAAAAACAAAAATAGTAAAGAGTCTTCTACAGGCCCCCAAAAACCTGCACAGGAGGGTGGGCCCAGAGCCTCTTCACAAAACAATTCTGGGTACAAGGGTAAAAACTTTGATCCCAAAAAGGCCTGGTGTCGTAGCTGTAGTCAGTCTGGACACCAAACTGGAGACAAGGCCTGTCCCAAGAAAGATACCACTTCTAACTCCAATCCAGCTAAAACTGGAATGGCCATTCTCCAAGTGGGATCAACAGTGTGCCCAGAGCAAATCAGGTGTCACACGGAAGCTACATTAGTCTCTGAGGGTGGGGTGGATTTAGCCACACTGGCTGCCTGGCCCCCTAACATGCAAAAATACAGGCAGCAGCTCTTAATTAATGGGACTAGTGTAGAGGGCCTGAGGGATACAGGTGCCAGTGTCACTATGGTGACAGAGAAACTGGTTTCCCCTGGCCAATACCTGGCTGGACAAACTTATCCAGTCACCAACGCTGACAATCAGACTAAAGTACATCCCATGGCTATGGTAACTTTAGAGTGGGGAGGGGTCAATGGCCTGAAACAGGTGGTGGTCTCCTCAAATATCCCAGTAGACTGTTTGCGTGGAAATGACCTGGAGTCCTCAGCATGGGCTGAGGTAGAACTGAAAACCCATGCAGCCATGCTGGGTATCCCTGAACTGGTGTGTGTCAAGACAAGGGCACAGTGCAAGGCACAGGGTGAAAAAGTAGAGCTGGAGTCTGGAAGAAAGGCCCAGCCTACCAAGAGAAAAGGAAAGTCAGCTGGGAAACCAGCTGCAACACAACAAGAAAAAGAGAACCTCTCTTCTCAGGAAGAAGTTCTGCCCTCTGAGGGAACTGAGCCTATGGAGCTGGAACCTTATCAGGTTGAGCTCTTAGGCCCAGGGGGACCCTCAAGGGAAGAGTTGTGTAAGGGACAAGAAACCTGTCCCTCTCTTGAAGGCCTTAGGCAGCAAGCTGCTGAAGAGTCCAAAGGCAAGAAAAATGGAACACATAGGGTCGATTGGGAAGATGGACTCCTGTACACTGAGGCAAGAGATCCCAAACCTGATGCCACTAGGAGAGTGGTAGTGCCTCAGGGTTTCAGAGAGTTTATTCTGACCTTAGCCCATGATATCCCCCTTGCTGGGCATTTGGGACAAACCAAGACGTGGGAGAGGTTAGTCAACCACTTCTACTGGCCCAATATGTCCCAGAAGGTTAAGGAGTTTTGCCTCTCCTGCCCCACCTGTCAAGCCAGTGGTAAGACAGGTGGGCATCCAAAGGCCCCCCTCATTCCACTTCCAGTGGTGGGGGTCCCCTTTGAAAGAGTGGGTGTGGACATAGTTGGTCCACTAGAACCTCCCACAGCCTCAGGAAATATGTACATCCTAGTAGTAGTGGATCATGCTACTAGGTATCCTGAAGCTATTCCCCTTAGGTCGACTACTGCCCCTGCAGTAGCCAAGGCCCTCATTGGTATCTTTACCAGAGTGGGCTTCCCTAAGGAAGTGGTGTCTGACAGAGGTACCAACTTCATGTCAGCATACCTAAAACACATGTGGAATGAGTGTGGAGTGACTTATAAGTTCACTACACCATATCATCCACAAACTAATGGCCTTGTTGAGAGATTCAACAAGACATTAAAGGGCATGATCATGGGGCTCCCAGAGAAACTCAAAAGGAGATGGGATGTCCTCCTGCCATGTCTGCTTTTGGCTTACAGAGAGGTGCCTCAGAAGGGAGTAGGGTTCTCACCCTTTTAACTTCTGTTTGGCCACCCTGTAAGGGGACCACTTGCTCTTGTTAAAGAAGGCTGGGAGAGACCTCTTCATGAGCCTAAACAAGACATAGTGGACTATGTACTTGGCCTTCGCTCAAGGATGGCAGAGTACATGGAAAAGGCAAGTAAAAACCTTGAGGCCAGCCAACAACTCCAGAAGTTGTGGTATGACCAAAAGGCTGCACTGGTTGAATTTCAACCAGGGCAGAAAGTCTGGGTTCTGGAGCCTGTGGCTCCCCGGGCACTTCAGGACAAATGGAGTGGCCCTTACCCAGTACTAGAGAGGAAGAGTAAGGTCACCTACCTGGTGGACCTGGGCACCAGCAGGAGCCCCAAGAGGGTGATCCATGTGAACCGCCTTAAGCTCTTCCATGACAGGGCTGATGTAAATCTGTTGATGGTAACAGATGAGGACCAGGAAGCTGAGAGTGAACCTCTCCCTGATCTCCTCTCATCAGACCCTAAAGATGGCTCAGTGGATGGAGTGATCTACTCAGACACCCTCTCTAGCCAACAGCAGTCTGACTGTAGGAAGGTCCTGCAGCAGTTTGCTGAACTCTTTTCCCTAACCCCTGGTCAGACACACCTGTGTACCCATGATGTGGACACAGGAGACAGCATGCCTGTCAAAAACAAAATATTCAGACAGTCTGACCAAGTTAAGGAAAGCATCAAGGTGGAAGTCCACAAGATGCTGGAATTGGGAGTAATTGAGTACTCTGACAGCCCCTGGGCTAGCCCAGTGGTCTTAGTCCCCAAACCTCACACCAAAGAAGGAAAGAGAGAGATGAGGTTTTGTGTGGACTACAGAGGTCTTAATTCTGTCACCAAGACAGATGCCCATCCCATTCCTAGAGCTGATGAGCTGATAGACAAATTAGGGGCTGCCAAATTCTTAAGTACCTTTGACTTAACAGCAGGGTACTGGCAAATCAAAATGGCCCCTGGAGCAAAAGAAAAGACAGCATTCTCCACACCTGATGGGCATTATCAGTTCACTGTTATGCCCTTTGGTTTAAAGAATGTCCCTGCCACCTTCCAAAGGTTGGTGAATCAAGTCCTTGATGGGTTGGAATCCTTTAGTGCAGCTTATCTTGATGATATTGCTGTCTTCAGCTCCACCTGGCAGGATCACCTGGTCCACCTGAAGAAGGTTTTGAAGGCTCTGCAATCTGCAGGCCTCTCTATCAAGGCATCCAAATGCCAGATAGGGCAGGGAACTGTGGTTTACTTGGGACACCTTGTAGGTGGAGGCCAAGTTCAGCCACTCCAGCCTAAGATCCAGACTATTCTGGACTGGGCAGCTCCAAAAACCCAGACTCAAGTCAGGGCATTCCTTGGCTTGACTGGGTACTATAGGAGGTTTGTGAAGGGATATGGATCCATAGTGACAGCCCTCACAGAACTCACCTCCAAGAAAATGCCCAAGAAAGTAAACTGGACTGTAGAATGCCAACAGGCCTTTGACACCCTGAAACAAGCTATGTGCACAGCACCAGTTCTAAAAGCTCCAGATTACTCCAAGCAATTCATTGTGCAAACAGATGCCTCTGAACATGGGATAGGGGCAGTTTTGTCCCAAACAAATGATGATGGCCTTGACCAGCCTGTTGCTTTCATTAGCAGGAGGTTACTCCCCAGGGAGCAGCGTTGGAGTGCCATTGAGAGGGAGGCCTTTGCTGTGGTTTGGTCCCTGAAGAAGCTGAGACCATACCTCTTTGGTACTCACTTCCTAGTTCAGACTGACCACAGACCTCTCAGATGGCTGAAGCAAATGAAAGGTGAAAATCCAAAACTGTTGAGGTGGTCCATCTCCCTACAGGGAATGGACTTTATAGTGGAACACAGACATGGGACTGCCCATGCCAATGCAGATGGCCTTTCCACGTTCTTCCACTTAGAAAATGAAGACTCTCTTGGGAAAGGTTAGTCTCATCCTCTTTCGTTTGGGGGGGGGGGGGGTTGTGTAAGGAAATGCCTCCTTGGCATGGTTACCCCCTGACTTTTTGCCTTTGCTGATGCTATGTTTTGAATTGAAAGTGTGCTGAGGCCTGCTTACCAGGCCCCAGCACCAGTGTTCTTTCCCTAACCTGTACTTTTGATTCCACAATTGGCACACCCTGGCATCCAGATAAGTCCCTTGTAAGTGGTACCCCTGGTACCAAGGGCCCTGATGCCAAGGAAGGTCTCTAAGGGCTGCAGCATGTCTTATGCCACCCTGGAGACCCCTCACTCAGCACAGACACACTGCTTGCCAGCTTGTGTGTGCTGGTGAGAACAAAACGAGTAAGTCGACATGGCACTCCCCTCAGGGTGCCATGCCAGCCTCTCACTGCCTATGCAGGTATAGATAAGTCACCCCTCTAGTAGGCCTTACAGCCCTAAGGCAGGGTGCACTATACCATAGGTGAGGGCACCAGTGCATGAGCACTGTGCCCCTACAGTGTCTAAGCAATACCTTAGACATTGTAAGTGCAGGGTAGCCATAAGAGTATATGGTCTGGGAGTCTGGTTTACACGAACTCCACAGCACCATAATGGCTACACTGAAAACTGGGAAGTTTGGTATCAAACTTCTCAGCACAATAAATGCACACTGATGCCAGTGTACATTTTATTGTAAACTACACCCCAGAGGGCACCTTAGAGGTGCCCCCTGAAACCTTAACCGACTATCTGTGTAGGCTGACTGGTTCCAGCAGCCTGCCACAACCGAGACATGTTGCTGGCCCCATGGGGAGAGTGCCTTTGTCACTCTGAGGCCAGTAACAAAGCCTGCACTGGGTGGAGATGCTAACACCTCCCCCAGGCAGGAGCTGTCACACCTGGCGGTGAGCCTCAAAGGCTCACCCCTTTGTGCCAGCACAGCAGGACACTCCAGCTAGTGGAGTTGCCCGCCCCCTCCGGCCACGGCCCCCACTTTTGGCGGCAAGGCCAGAGAAAATAATGAGAATAACAAGGAGGAGTCACTGGCCAGTCAGGACAGCCCCTAAGGTGTCCTGAGCTGAAGTGACTCTAACTTTTAGAAATCCTCCATCTTGCAGATGGAGGATTCCCCAATAGGATTAGGGATGTGAGCCCCTCCCCTTGGGAGGAGGCACAAAGAGGGTGTACCCACCCTCAGGGCTAGTAGCCATTGGCTACTAACCCCCCAGATCTAAACACGCCCTTAAATTTAGTATTTAAGGGCTCCCCTGAACCTAAGAATTTAGATTCCTGAAACTACAAGAAGAAGAAGACTGCCGAGCTGAAAAACCCCTGCAGAGGAAGAACAGAAGACACCAACTGCTTTGGCCCCAGACTTACCGGCCTGTCTCCTGCCTTCCAAAGAAACCTGCTCCAGCGACGCTTTCCAAAGGACCAGCGACCTCTGAATCCTCAGAGGACTGCCCTGCTTCAAGAAAGACAAGAAACTCCCGAGGACAGCGGCCCTGCTCCAAAAAGACTGCAACTTTGTTTCAAAGGAGCAGATTTAAAGACCCCTGCAACCCCCCGCAAGAAGCGTGAGACTTGCAACACTGCACCCGGCGACCCCGACTCGACTGGTGGAGAACCAACACCTCAGGGAGGACCCTCCGGCGACTCCAAGACTGTGAGTAACCAAAGTTGTCCCCCCTGAGCCCCCACAGAGACGCCTGCAGAGGGAATCCCGAGGCTCCCCCTGACCGCGACTGCCTGAACTCCATTTCCCGACGGCTGGAAAAGACCCTGCACCTGCAGCCCCCAGCACCTAAAGGAACGGAACTCCTGTGCAGGAGTGACCCCCAGGAAGCCCTCTCCCTTGCCCAGGTGGTGGCTACTCCGAGGAGCCCCCCCCTTGCCTGCCTGCAACGCTGAAGAGATCCCTTGGTCTCTCATTGATTTACATTGAAAACCCGACGCTTGTTTCTACACTGCACCCGGCCGCCACAGTGCCGCTGAGGGTGTACTTTTTGTGTGGACTTGTGTCCACCTGAAAGGTTTGCTGGAATTTAAGCGAAAGTCAGAGTTCCATACGAAAACACACAGACAGTTAACTGTTAAGGTTGCTTAGTTCCAGTGGAAGAATGTAATAAAACAAGTTGAACTTGAACTGAAGGCGCCAATTGCGCAAAATGGATCCATGGGGTTTGTACCTTACTCAATGAGGTTCAGGTTGGGGGTTCGGTCCCTCCCCCGACCCCACACGCACACACCCGAAGGGAGACCACACAGCACACTCATGTTCAGTGGCGAGACGTAGTAGGATCTGCAAAAGAAAAAAGTATGACTTTTCTTGCAAATAACGTTTGTCATCTGAAATGTGCCCTTCCTCTTCCTTTCCTTGCTTTATAATCAGCAGGATGTTTTTGGGGCCCCTTGTTATAATTTCTGCATGTTCAGGAGGGTCACCTGGGGCTTCAACCCACACCTTAGCACTGAGGTTTTTATCTGCTGCACCACAGCATCCCTTTCCTTGCACTGTCAGAAGGGCTGGGGCAGACTCATTCTTTACCAAACCTCCATTCACTGCACGTTTGACAAGTTGGGCCATTCTGTCTCCAATCTGTATGAATGAATCAGATTATTTTCTAGTTATCAGCATAATTTTGATTTCTCCTTGATAATCTGCAGCAATCACTCCCCCTAAAACCTGATCAATTTGCCATATCTGTCCTGGTGACTTTCCTCTCTCCAACTGATCTTTGACTGTTTGTGGGAAAGATTGCTGTTGTGCGTGCTGAATGACAGTTTTTATCAAATCTAGGCGAATGTGCATCTCTCTAATCACTGCCCACCTGTAAGTGGCTTTTTCTCCCACATGTCCACATTTCTGGTGCACCCACTTAGCCATCCCTACTAAGTCAGAATTCTG